>NW_004443975.1:18791330-18854626 GCF_000243295.1 Trichechus manatus latirostris | reverse complement strand
TCAGACCATTAAGTCTGGTCTTTTTACTAGAATTTGAGTTCTGCACCCCACTTTTCTCCTGCTCCATCAGGGACTCTCTGTTGTGTTCCCTGTCACGGCGGTCATTGGTGGTAGCCGGGCACCATCTAGCTCTGGTATCAGGCTGATGCAGCCTCTGGTTTATGTGGCCCTTTTGTCTCTTGGGCTAATACTTTCCTTGTGTCTTTGGTGTTTTTCATTCTTCTTTGCTCCAGGTGGGTTGGGACCAATTGATGCATCTTAGATGGCTGCTGGCTAGCTTTTAAGACCCCAGATGCCACTCACCAAAGTGGGATGCAGAACATTTTCTTAATAAACTCTGTTATGCCAATTGATCTAGATGTCCCCTGAAACCATGGTTCCCAGACCCTCATCCCTACTACTCTGTCCCTCGAATTGTTTGGTTGTATTCAGGAAACTTCTTAGCTTTTGGTTTAATCCAGTTGTGCTGACTTCCCCTGGAATGTGTGCTGTCCTTCCCTTCACTTAAGATAATTCTTGTCTACTATCTACTAAGTGAGTTCCCCTCTCCCTCCCTCCCCACCCTTGTAACTGTCAAAGAATGTTTTCTTCTGTATTTAAACCTTTTCTTGAGTTCTTATAATAGTGGTCTCATACAATATTTGTCCTTTTGCTATTGACTAATTTCACTCAGCAAAATGCCTTCCAGATTCATCCATGTTATGTTTCATGGATTCATTGTTGTTCTTTATTATCGTGTAGTATTCCACTGTGTGAATATACCATAATTTGTTCACCCATTTGTCCGCTGATGGGCACCTCGGTTGTTTCCATCTTTTTGCTATTGTCAACAGTGCTGCAATAAACATGGGTGTGCATGTATCTATTCGTGTGATGGCTCTTATTTCTGTAGGATATATTCCAAGAAGTGGGACTGCTGGATCGTATGGTATTTCTATTTCTAGCTTTTTAAGGAAGCGCCAAATCAATTTCAAAAGTGGTTGTACCATTTTACATTCCCACCAGCAGTGTCTAAGTGTTCCAGTCTGTCTACAACCTCTTGAACATTTATTATTTTGTGTTTTTTGGATTAATGCTAGTCTTGTTGGGGTGAGATGATATTTCATTGTAGTTTTGATTTGCATTTCTCTAATGGCTAATGATCGTGAGCATTTCCTCATGTATCTGGTAGCCGCCTGAATGTCTTCTTTGGCAAAGTGCCTGTTCATATCCTTTGCCCATCTCTTAACTGGGTTATTTGTCTTTTTTTATGGTTGAAGTCTTGCAGTATCTTGTAGATTTTAAAGATTAGACCCTGATCGGATATGTTGTAGCCAAAATTTTTTTCCCAGTCTGCAGGTTGTCTTTTTACTCTTTTGGTGAAGTCTTTTGATGAGCATTTAAGTGTTTGATTTTTAGGAGCTCCCAGTTATGTAGTTTCTCTTCTGGTGTCTGTGCACTGTTAGTTATGTTTTGTATTCTGTTTATGCCATGTATGAGGGCTCCTAGTGTTGTCCCTATTTTTTCTTCCATGATCTTTATCATTTTCAATTTTATATTTAGGTCTTTGATCCATTTAGAATTAGTTTTTGTGCCTGGTGTAGGGATGGGACTTGTTTAATTTTTTTTTGCAGATGGATATCCAGTTATGCCAGCACCATTTGTTAAAGAGACTGTCTTTCCCTATATAATGGACTTTGGGCCTTTGTCGAATATCAGCTGCTCACAGGTGTATGAATTACGCCTGGATTCTTAATTCTGTTCCATTGGTCTATGTACCTGTTGCTGTACCAGTACCATGCTGTTTTGACTACCATGGAGGTATAATAGCTTCTAAAATCAGGTAGTGTGATGCCTCCCACTTTGTTCTTCTTCCTGAATAATGCTTTACTTATATGGGGTCTCTCCCCTTTCCATATGAAGCTGGTGATTTGTTTCTCCATCTCATTAAAAAATGCCATTGGAATCTGGATTGGGATTTCATTGTATCTGTAGATCGCTTTGGGTAGAACAGACATTTTCACAATGTCAAGTCTTCCTACCCTTGAGCAAGGTATGTTTTTCCACTTACGTAGGTCTTTTTCGGTTTCTTGCAGTAGTGTCTTGTTTTCATTGTGTAGGTCTTTTACGTCTCTGGTTAGACTTATTCCTAAGTATTTTATCTTCTTGGGGGCTATTGTAAATAGTATTGATTTGCTGATTTCCTCTTTGAAGTTCTCTGTGTTGGTGCAGAAGAATCCAACTGATTTTTGTATGTTTATTGTGTATCCTGATATTCTGCTGAAATCTTCAATTAGTTTCAGTAGTTTTCTTGTGGATTCTTTGGGGTTTTCTGTGTATATGATCATATCTCACACCAGTTTTTAAAAACAATTTCACTGTGCAACATGTGAAATACAATATTAACTTCTCTCAATTTGTGTGAACAATAAACAGCATATATACAATGACATCCATGAATAACTGGGAATATAATATCTGCAGCCCTTAGAGATTACAGATGCTTCCACAGACATCATTTATTTTGATCTTCATTGTCAACCTGAAAGGTAGTTATTATTATCCCCATTTTATAGGTGAAACTGAGGTTTGGAGAGGTTAAATGCATCTGCCTCAAGTCAACTAGCTAGAAAGTATCCCAGTTAGAACCTGAACTTAGAACATTTGAGTACAAATGTTTACCTTTTCCACTGACTGAACATTGACCTTAAAATAGTATATCACCAATATTTTGCACTATGTCAGGTCTTCTGCCACACTTTAGGAAATAACTGGGGTTTTATTCTATTCACAAATTGGAAACTCCTGGAAATACCGCTGGTCTAAACTAGCATAGCAATTCTAGTTGGAGAGAGTGTTCCAACTCTCAACGTTCATTTGTTATAAATCCGCAACTTTAGCTTACCTGGGCTGGCATTTAAATCATACCTTATGCTTTAGTTATATTTATTATAAATAGCATATACTGGATTTTGTTCTTTTATCCATTATCATTTTTACTGATACCCTTACTTCATTTAAATTTATTATGATTACTGATATGTATGATTTATTTTTACTATCATATTTAATGCTATTTATCTTGCTTTTTTGTGTTTTTGTTTCCTCCTTCCTGGAGTCTTGACATACTTATACCAACTTGGAAGTTATACAATATATTTCTGTTCTTTTAGTGACTACTTTTACATGTCAATAGACATATCTGACACATCAAAGTCTAAAGTTAATCAGTATCACTATTCTCCACTGGAAAAAAAAAAAAGTACCTTTGTGTTATGGATTGAATTGTGTCCCCCCAAAATGTGTGTCAACTTGGCTAGGCCATGATTCCCAGTATTGTGTGGTTGTCCACCATTTTGTGAGCTGATGTAGTTACCTATATGTTGTAAATCCTAACCTCTATGATGTTAGTGAGGGAGGATTAGAGGCAGTTATGTTAATGAGGCAGGACACAATCTACAGGATTAGGTTGTATTTTGAGTCAATCTCCTTTGAGATATAAAAGAGAGAAGCAAGCAGAGAGGAGAGGGACCTCATGTCACCAAGAAACAAGCACTGGGAGCACAGCATGAATTTGGACCTGGGATCCCTGAGCTGAGAAGCTCCTAGACCAGGGGAAGATTGATGACAAGGACCTTCCCCCAGAACCCACAGAGGGAGAGAGCTTTCCCTAGGGACTGACACCTTGAATTCAGACTTCTAGCCTCCTAGACCTTGAGAGAATAAATTTGTTTGTTGATGTCATCCACTTGCGGTACTTCTATTATAGCAGCACTAGAACTAAGACACTTTGAAATGTTTGTACTTATCATTCCCTCCCATTTTACATATTATTGTTTTCCAGCATTTTAGTTCGATTTTACTTTCATATACTCAAATTAGGCATCTTCCTGGTAATTGTCACCGTCGTTATTATTACCTGCTACGTATATCAGTTAGCTTTATGCACATGTTAGTAAGCTTTTTGCTCACCATTCCTTCTTGATTTTCATTCTTTTTCTTTGGATTCAGTTTTCTTCTACATGAAGTATAAAATTCAGTAATGACCTCTTAGTGTTAATTTTCTCAATATTTTCCTGGAATTGTCTTTACTTCATCCTCATTCTTGGATAATAGTTCAGCTGGATATTTAATTCTAGGTTGATTTAGTTATTTTACCTCAGTACTCTGAAAATAGTATTCTCTTACCTTCTTGATCATACTGCTATTCTTGATAAGTTTCCTACCATTGTAATTTAATTCTTTTGTAGGTTGTATCTTTTTTCCTTGGTTACTCTTAAGTTCTTCTCATTTGTCTTTTGTGTTCTGAAGTTTTATTACAATGTGTATATTGTTATTGTTAGTTGCTGTCAAATCAGTTCAAACTCATAGTGACCCCATGCGTATAGAGTAGAACTGTTATGTAGGGTTTTCAAAGCCATGACCTTTCAAAAGCAGACTGCCAGGCCTGTCTTCTGAGGCACCTCTGGGTGCGTCTGTACTGCCAACCTTTTGGCTAGTAGTTGAGGACTTAACCCTTTGTGTCACCCACAATGTGTGTAGGCATGGTTTTATATTTAATATTTCCTAATAAGGGTTTGTACATTTTGTATATGAAGACTCATGTTTTTCTTCATTTATAAAAATTCTCAGTCATTATCTTCTTGAATATGGTGCCCCCTCAATTTGTCTACTCCTCTTTCTGAAAGTTGAATTAGACATATGCTGAACTTCATCCTTCAAAATGTCCCCCAGCCTCTCTTTGATATCTTCCATGTCTCTGTGCTACATTTTAGGTAGTTTATTCAGGTCTCTTTTACAATCTGCTGTCTTTTCAGCTGTATCTAACTGGCTGTTTATGCCATCCAGTGATTTTTTTCCCTAACAAATAAAATAATCTCAAATTTCTACTTGGTTCTTTACAACATTTCTCTTCTTTTCCCCCATAATGTTTCACCCTTTGTTTTAGGATCTGTTGTGTTTATAGTTTTTTTTTAGTTCTAGTTTGCGTGTTCTTCTTCAGTAAGGATTTATTTGTGGTGATTCTTTGAGGCCTAGGTTGAAGGCAGGATATCTCTAGAGTGGTTTCACATTGGCTTCAGAGACCAGTTTGTATGTTCATTTTTTGACTTTGTGTAATTTTCAACTAGAAGCCCATGTGAGGGTATTAATGGTCATAAATCTTGGTTATAAATCTTCAGAGAGTTTTCTACTTGAAGCCCAGGTAGAAACAAGATTCTTTGTTTTTCTCTGTGCCTGTTGGTAGATTTTGTTGCTAGTCTACCCTTTTCTGGCAATAGAGCTCTTCAGGTTCTGACTTAATAAGGCACCAACACCCAGTTCCTACACTGGGCTCCCCTCCCCGTGGTGGTGCTAACAAACGTGCCTCAAAGGTTTCTTAGACTGGGAGAATTGTGGGTAGAGTGAGGGGGCTCTTCAGGACCATTTTCGGTCCTGAAAATTTCCTTTTCTTTCCTGTAATCTCAGCTAAGTATCTAAAAATACGGTTTTATACTTCATTCAGCATTTCTAGGTATTTTGTAGTTGGGGTACTGGCTTGTTATTTAGTCTGTCATACTGTCAAAAATGTAATAATTTTCTATCCAATATTCGTGCTTACTCTCTCCTTAAGTGTTCTCTATACTGAAAGAGAATGGAGAGCTGTTTATTAAGACTCCAATAAAACACAAAACTGAAAGGTGGTTTAGTAGTCTATGTTTCAAGAGGTAAAATGTTGTATAGTTCCCAGCCTTCTGCTATATGTTCAGATATAGTCTGGTTTCAAAATTAATAACAATCCAAAAAGGAAAGTCTGCCTGTTTAAAATCCTACAAGAGATAAGATCATATGATCTTGTCAGTGATCATATGGATCCAGTGATAAAACAAGATTAAAGTATAACTATTGATATGACAAATTTGGACAAATGAAGAATCTAGCAGCTTGCAATGGAAGCTTGGTTACATGGAACATTTCCTGATCATCTTTCTGTATGACTTTTAATTAAAAAAATTTTCATCCATAATTATTATTTACAACTTGCCTTTATTGCATTAAATATTCATACAGACATTTTCCTATTGAAATCACAGTAGGATGTGGAGGAAAAAGTTGAAAAGTCACAAAAAGTTGTAACATAGCTTCTTGTCAAGAGCTCGCATGTCCATGAAACCACACAGCTGCCTTGGAGCAATAACTATACTGGCATATTCAACTTCAATAGGTACCTTTTTGCATAACTTAAAATGTAAAGAAAAAAGGTTGATTCCTTCTGATGAATATTTTCACAAAGATATTATTTCATTTCTTGCACAACAGAAAGCAAAATAGTAACGGGCAATACTAATTGTGGATAACATTCAAATTAGTAATTTAGAGTGGACAAAATTTTTAAAAACTAAAGGGGCCAACATATCTAAATCTTTTTACTATCAAATCCTCCATAAGTGATGGCTTCTATCAAAAACACAGACCGTAACCAATACTGCTGACTGCCTTTTTAAAAAAGTGTTAATAATATTCCTCCTATTTTGTTCACTGCTTTTCTTCACCTTTACAGATGACATTTTTCAAACTATAAAATGCATTCTGCTGGCAAACCTTCTTGCTTCAACAGTTCTCAATTTTATAATAGTAAATCTACATCCCCGCTTCTGAGACATCCACTATCTTTTGGTTTGTGACTTTGAATGAGACACAGAACAAGCTATATGTTTAAAAATCAATATCTAACATTATCAATATTCATTTTACTTTGTCAATACAAAATACAAAGGTGAAAGAGCAGTAAATAAACTAAAGCACTGAAATAAATTTGGTGTTCCTGTCACAATTAATAAACGCTCAACCAATAACACGGTCTACTTCTGAAAAATCAGTCCCTGAAAACTCTGCGAAGCATGGTTTTACTCCGACACAAATGGGGCCACCAGGAATCAGAATTGATGGCAACTGGTTTTACTGGTGGCTTATTTATACAATGTATAACTGTTCATCTACCGAGGCATAAATTGTTGTAAAAACCCAGTTTGGGATTATAAAGTTAAAGTGCCTAATTGTAGTTTTTCTGACAATTTTTCTGGTAAAATTTTTCTAAGCCTGCTGTTTGACTGAATAATATTTCACATATAAACCGGAGGAGATTCTCAAACCACATTCAGGCTGTAAGGCTTTTAACTCTTATTTCTATTTTCAAATGAGAGAGTTACCTTCAACTGCATTTTTGCAGCTTAGGTTTAATGTTGACTAGAGGCAGAAGGCACCTGAAGATATATCTCAATTCAATGTGTCCTTTGAGAAGTCTGGAAGGATCTGTAAAGCACCTGGATATTCTCTTTAAAATAATTCTACACGCTAACTCAACTTTGAAAGTTTACAAATATAACTGATTCATTATTATGGGACTATGTTCCAGAATTGAAAATTATAATTTTCAGAGACAAAATGATCTAGGATTCATAACCAACAACTCATCATCAATATGTATTCACGCAAAGGCATTTCCTACTTGAATTTAGATAATGATCCTCACCTTCGAGTTGACTCATTACGATTAGAAGATATTCCCTTTAAAATTGAAAACTTTTAAATAACCTCACTCTCCTCCTCTCTGACGGGATTTTAAAAATGTATTTGAAAATGAGGAACACGATTCTCTGCTGCTTTTTGAGTAAATGAGAAAGATTGACTTCGAAGTAAGAATTTCATTCTTTATGTAACGCCTAGTAATAAAATCGGTATTCTGAATCACAAGTTCTGAATAAAATACCGGGAATACGCGAGTGTGAGCTTAAGACAAAAAAAATGTGTTAGGCTGAACTTTAATGTTTATATCTACGCTCAGTATAAGTGATTCTCTCTGATGCGACGGAGGTGGAACATCCAATCGCCTTGTAGAAATAATTATATTATCCTCTCCTCAGCCGTCATCCGTTTTCCTTCTCACTTCACGTATGTTCAGGGTGTTCAGACCTGACCTCAGAGTCTCTTTTCCACTAAGGTGCTTAGGAGTATTCCTACAATTGTTCTTGTCCGGTTTTTGTCACTAATGTTCGAATCGCTGAAAGATAAGGGAATTCAGGGGACCATTCAACCGGAATGGGGATATTAAAGAATTCTACTGAATACCTGCTTTATGAGAGACTTGAATTGGAGAACTTATGACAAGTATTTGCTCTGAAATGTGGCTATATGTTCCTCTATGAAGAGCTATATTAGAAGTATTTTAATGAATACTCTTTTTTCTACATAGCAATATCCAGATAAACCTTCTATAATACAACATATAAGAGTGGATTCGAGTAAGCATACACAATAGGACCGTCCTTCCATATATATTCTCATAAAGAAGCCTAAATAGGCTGTCATGGAAAGAACATGCGTTTAGGAGTCACACAGACCTAGGTGTGAAGCCTCACCTGCCCTTCAATAATTACATCATCTTAGGTAGCTCACTTAACACTTCTCTGAATCCTACCTTTATGATCCGTAAAATGATAACAGTGCCTCGCTCACACAATCGTTGTAAAGATAAAAAATAAAGTTTCTAGTATACAGTAAGTACCCAATAAAAATCACTGCCGTCCAGTAAATTCCGACTCACAGTGACCCTACAGGATAGAGTAGACCTGCCCCATAGGGTTTCCAAGGCAGTAATCTTTACAGAGGCAGACTGCCACATCTTTCTCCTGTGGAGCAGCTGGTGGGTTTGAACCCCTGAGCTTTCAGTTAGCACCTGAGCGTTAACCATTGCGCCACCAGGGCTCTTTAAAAAAAAAAACAACCCATTGTCAATGAGTCGATTCCGACTCATAGTGACCCTATAGGACAGAGTAGAACTGCCCCATAGGGTTTCCAAGGAGCGCCTGGTGGATTCGAACTGCTGACCTATATGGTTAGCAGCTGAACTCTTAACCACTGCCACCAGGGTTTCCCAGGGCTCCTTAGGTGACCAATAAGTGGTGAATATTATTCTACACAAATACACTCTACACAAAGGTGTTTCCTACTTCCAATCCTTCCAATTCAATGCAGCGAGAAGAGGAAGATCAGGTATAAGACTTACAACCACACACATAACATCACGATGTACTTCCTTCTAGAGACAACCGCATTCGAATGTTCCAATTTTATTCTTCGATTTTCTAGTGCTGAAGTATGAAAGAAGCCCCCTAAAGAGAGAATACAAGCCTCACAGCTTTGATTTACTTGGAAATCCCCATGCCAGAAAAAACAAACAAACTCTTTTTCTTCTCGCTGCTTACTCTCGTGATGACATGAATCTTATTTTCATATTCTATAATTAATTATGGGAAGAAAATCACTTTTCCTAGCAAAGATTCCCCAAACAAGAGAAAGTTTATAAATTTGAATGGTTAAGGATCCCAGGCAATAAGTCAAGGCCATGACTTTTTGTAACTGATCAACTGTCTTTGCTGACAACATTTTATCACAGCCAAGTTGGCTGCATCCCAAATGGATTATGGTTAACTGTTGTGTATTCACATGTGGGTATCTACATTTTAATGCCCAGTTGGCCGCCTCCTACCACTGACTTCTATGTGTCTTCCCTTACCATTTGTCTTTCATAAGATTTTACAACACATGTGAATCTTATTCATATCCTTCACCACCAACCTAGGGGGTCTTTGCCCCTCCACCAAGACTTCCTGTCCCCTCAGGTCTACAGTGAATTCCCCCTGCTCTGCACTGGCGGTCTTTCTTATTTACTACACTCATTAGCGTGACATATCATTAGAATGACATGATTTTTGAGGTGGAAATGATTAGAGATTTTTTTACTCTAGTGCTAACACTAAGTACAGAAAGACGAAGCTAAGGTTGCGGCAGAGCTGGGACTAGATACCAGACTGCCCCGTCTACAGGCCAGGTTTCCATCTACGACAACCCGGGGCCTGCGTTTCCAGGCTGCTGCTATGATTTTGAATTCAGTCCTATTAATCTCTTCTGGGGTGATTTGCCTTGTCTTCCCAACTAGTCTGTAAATTTCTTGAGGCCAAAGATTCAGCCTTTGTAGTTTTTTATGCTTTAACACTTCACACAAAGCCTTGCATCTGGGCAAGTGTGTAGCAAATATTTTATCGATTGCTTGAAAAATCTCCACAAGGAACCTGAAATGAATCCCGACACCAAATAACATGATTTGTTTTTAATAGTTTGTTGCAACTGTGCCTGTTGTTCAGTGCACGTGATCAAGAATTAACTCGATTTTATTCATGATGATTTATAAACTTACACTTGTGTTCCATGCCAGTCCCTTTTTTACCTGCTGTCGTAGGTCCAGGCAAAGGGGCAGCTTTTCTTCTCCGTTTGATATCTCCTGTGCACAAGGATCCTAAATGCATGCTTGTTTGCCTACAATTATCAGAAAAAACTATTAACGAAGGAGGAAAAAAAATGGCACATAAATACACAGCTTGTATAATCTGAACCTAAATCAAAACATTCTCAACAAAGATGGAGCTGCATAGTAAAACCACCAATCTTGTTTATATCGAAACATAATTACGTTTGTTGACAAGCATTCAGCAGCTAAATGCGCCATCATAAATTGTTACCGGAATGAATAATATAAAAGGAATGCTTTTTAATTTTCAAAACTGGCAATCTTTCTGGCTCAACATGAAATCAAGCACTGTTACTTCTGACAGGAAAATAGCTAAGATTAATTATCTAAAGAGATCCCAAGATTGTTGCTAGGTTATCAATTGGTTACTAATGTTTTACTGTCAGAACAACATTTATTACAGGAAAAGTATGATCAATTTCTTTTAGGATATTATACAGCAGTGAATTCTCTTAAAACATTTAAAACAGATAGGAGGAAAATCGTGATGCTCTCCCTTATGATTCATATGATTAGAATTCTTTAATTATTTATTAGCTAGGTGAGAAAACATCATCTGAATGAGTTAATGCTGGCCTATTGCTGCTACACGGGTTACCCTGGTATTGCATCATATTTGTAAGACAAAACACTTGGGAACTGAGAAGTGAATCTTCGGCTGTTATTGGAACTAGTTATTCTGTCAAATCTTGAACATTGAAAGAATTTTGAGAAAAATTAGAAATGGCTCAATGGGAAATCAAGAAAAATACAAAGATGGAACAGATTTAAAAGTCTTCAAACTTTTCAAGATTAGAAGGGCACATTGTTAATTTCCTCCTGGATCAGAATCCCTAATTAGGGGTTGGGACAGGGCCTGGGGACCACAAGGCAGAAATCAGTGGAGCGTGTTTATTATTAACGCATGCTCTTTCAGTAATTCATAGAGATCTCTGATGATATTCTGAGCTTGTATAGGACTCAATTAGAAAACAACCAATTATTAGAGAAAAAAAGAAAAGAAAAAAATTAATTCAAAAGGGAAAAAGATATATATTTATACACACATTCAGATGGCTAAAGATAGTGAAAAATTGGTGCTAAGGAGTAAGTTAGTTCCAACAGAGGGTCTATGTACTATGCACAAAGTGAAATGGAATTATGATCTGGTTAATCCAAGGGACACACAGCCAGATAAATATACCGTAAAAAATCTATCACGATAGCTAATATTACATGGGTATTTGCCAAATTTTCTCTTCCTTTTGTTTATGATTTTATTCTATAACAGAAAAATTTATAATTATTAAAAATATTTAAAAAAATTAGTTCATTTAGTTAATGACTAACTTTGCTCTGCTGAAATACATGCCTAAATGTCCATTAAGATAAATAAATATGAAACCTTGATCGGGTTTTGAGGGGTGGTCTTGGCTCAGAGTGCCAGGAAAAATCAAGTTACTACCACATCTACTTTTTATACTGTATACGAATTAAATTTTAAAACTAAAATATCATAGAGAAAATACGTATTTTTACGAAACATTAATTCATTCACGGATTTAGTCAGCATTTATTAGTATCTACTGGAGTCCTGGTGGTGCAGCAGTTGAGAGCTCAGCCGCCCACCAAAAGGTCGGCAGTTCTGCTCTGTCCTATAGGCTTGCTATGAGTCGTAATTGACTCAATGGCAATGGGGTTTGGTCTGATTGACTTGGCACAAAATTCCATAGTGGTGTTGAAAGTGGGGAGAGTAGGTAAGAGAAAGAAGATGCAAAGGAAATGGAACATCGAATTCCTATTACTGGAAGAGTTTAAACAGTGAGCGGGATGATAAAGTCAAACACGTGAATCAGGGAAGGCAGTGGTGGTGGCAGGCACAACCCACTTTATTAACTTCTACCAGCAGTTACATTATTTAGTCCTTATAACAATTCTAAACACGCTGCGTTGAACACATTTTTTTTCCTCTGTAAAGGAAAATTTGTGCTTCAATGGAAAACATGCATTTAGAGCCTACCCTTCCAGTGTGTCTGCTTCAGATTCCACAGGAGCTATCTTACAACCCTAAATTACAGATAACTGAAAGCAGAGCACACGAATTCTTGACTATAGACATGCAAAAGAATTCTTTCCACTGGAGGGACAACCCTTTCCCCTGTGGAAAAATCAGTTCGGCGACCATTTGCACATTCATTTCAATATTCCTTTAAGAGCTGGGCTGCTCACCAAAGGTAGGCAGTTCGAATCTACTCCATCCTATAGGGCTGCTGTGAGTCAGAATCGACTCGATGGCAATGGGTTTGTTTTTTCAGGTTTACTCCATATAAATTGGTGCTGCTTTGATCTCTCCTTTGAACTACTTGTTCACATCTGCCTGGTTCTCCCATTAATGAGTTAAACAAAATCTTTTGCACGTGTTCATTTTATAATCTAAGAGTTTTGATTTCACCTTTTTGCAAATAATTACCTTTTAACATCCTCGATTCCCCTAGAAACCTCTCTCTAGCAAGACTAAAGTTTCCCTTTTAGAATTGCCAGGAATAGCTGAGAAGGAGGGGAAAGTGCCATTCTGAAGAGTGGGAATCTGAATTCTGAAGAGCAGACCTTCCATTACTGAGCTTCAAAATCTAACCCACGGACTACTTATTTCTGGTCCTCCTGATAAAACATGGTAAGTGTTCTTACAATGTGAGCCATTGCTGTTCAGGTTTTAGATACCTACAGCAAAAGTACCCTTAAGTGGTAAAGGGTTTGTTCTGGTCAGAGACTTACGAAAAGTTCAGGAGGTCTGGAGAACAGTGATTGGGGGAAAGATAGCATAATAGGACTGGGGAAGAAAGTTGGGGCTGGATCATGGAAGCCATATATGCCGTATATACCCCATGAGGAAGTCTGCGCCTCACAGGGGAGGCGGAGTCTTTCAAGGTCTTACCGTAAGAGAGAAAGCTGATCAGATTCATGGAAGGCTGGTAGGCAGCCCGGGGTCCGCAGGGTTGGAACTTTGGAGAGGGAGACCAATTAGGTTTGCAATAGTCCAGGCACCCATTTCCTCCCAGGACATTCACCTCAGTTATAATAACTAAAGAATAATACAAAGCTGTCCTACAATGAAACTTCTTTGTGTTAGCGTTATCTGGGCGAGGAGGTGGGGAGGGCTGGGAAGGCAGTCAAAAAGTGATCACCTTTCTGGGTTATTTTGAAACATGAGGGCTGCTTTATCACTTTCAGATACATTTAAAGCTCAAACTAAGCTAATAAAATTCATTAGCCAGGAGTGTCTCTCTCAAGAAATAAATTTGGAGAAATAATTGAGTCTGGTAGACAGTAGGCGCTCACTGTAACTATTACTATGGTTGGTTTCTGCTTACATTGTTCTTGCACTAGTTGTATATAATTGGAGTATTTTAATTGCATTAAAATCACTCTCTCAATACTGCTTTTAAAACTTTATTTATTTTTTTTACACTATTTAAAATTTGATTAGGAAGACTTGTTTACAAAGATAGTGAAATAACAAAGTTCAGAAACAACTCCCTCTTCTAAACCTCTTTGGCATCTGCTGGGCCAAAAAGTCCCTTTTGGGTATCTTTACAGAACAAACAGACTATAATATTTCCACTCAACTCTCCTCCCCCAGCCACAACACAGATACATCAAGGAAGAGACAGACAGACATTCAAGGTGAAGAAAGTTAGTCAAGTCAGCAGATTGAACTGGAAGCCCTGAGCCATAAGAAGAACACCTAGCTGTATTTCAGTAATTCTGCCAAGAACTGACTGTCTGCTGCAGCACACCGAGAGATCTGGACTATTGATCGGAAAGATTAGCCCACTGAGGCTTGCGCTCTCTCCTCTCCTCCTTCAGACAGGTGCGCTGGAGTTACTAACACTAAGTAAGGTCTACTCTGTTACTGTTGTCACTCTTCACATAAAACAGCACTTAGTTTTTAATTTAAAATCGATGAGTGTCCGAACAAATGAGTTTCTTCCGTATAAATGAGCCATTTGTCTTTGTAAAGCAGAACGCTTGGATTACCACTCAAGGTGCTAGTATCTTTTTTTTTGTTTTTGGTTTTTTGCTGTGGTGTTTTGAAGAACACCACATTGTTCTATGAACAGGTCCCAAATTACTAAAAACACTGTTGAGATCCTTCTGTAAGGTGCTGGAAGGAAATCAGCAGTGGACACTATCACTATATTTGTTTGGGTTAGTTTTTGCTTGGGGAGGAGAAGAGGGGACAAATCAAAACTGTGCTCACTTTATAATGACTGACACCTTCCATACGGGGTGAACAAGCATATGTCTTTAAACGGAATGGATAAAGAGATAAGAGTCCTTCCTTATGAATTAAGCATTGTCACTTATGATTTTCAGTACAGTTTCCCATACATTTGTTTTGAAAATTTTCCTCTTACATATCAGAAAAGCAGAAATCATAAAGAAGCTCCTGCCTTTCTGTTACGCTTTTTAAACAGATTTCACTTGGATTATCCCACTGTTTGCTGCAAGCTAGTCTTTAAAATGGCATGAAGGTAGGAAGCTGGGTGTTTTAACTGCAGGAAATAAAGTTAAACAAGCAAACAAAAAACCAAACCGGGGGTGGGGGGAGCCCTAGTAAGAACCACCTTGCCTGAAAACTTGGCTTCTGACATGGAGTTGACAAGGACTGAAGCAGGCAGTGCCCAACAGAATGATTTCAAAGAGAAGACAATAGGAACTCTGCACTGCACGCGCTTACAAACAGAGGCTTTCCAGAGTGAGGCCAGTGAAAGCTGCCCCCTGGATAAAATGTGTTCCCAAGCAGCCTCCGACAAGCTGCAGAGGAGAGACAAACAGATGTGACCATGGTCCCTGGCATTTGGCAACACCACTCACTGTCAGTTAGAAAAATATAGGGCTGGACAGGGCATCAGCTGCTGCGAAAGGGAGCAGGTCTGCGGTGTCACGGAGGGGCGACGCGGCAGAGAAGCACAGGGACTGGAAAAGCCGGCCTGGCGTGAACGGCCTCTGCTCCCGCCCGACTGACCGTGTGTGTCACGTCTCCGCATGTTAAACTGAACGCGTAAACATCAGTATCTAGCTCTTTTTCCTTTTGTAACAAAATGCACATCCATTATCAAGTCCACATCCATTATCAAGTCCTTTCAAGCACAAGTATGTGCTGACTACTCCAGGGGACTGCATTCCATCTTTCAGTGGTTCCTTCAAAGCCTCCCTCTGCGTTTGCTGTGGCTGGTCACCCCTGCCCAGTTCTAGGTTCTGGCAGGCTTTCTCTACAGCTTTGGTCATCGTGGCTCCACTTTCCGCCTCAGCCCTGTTCACCTGTTTCTGGAGTCACTCTGACCTTAGCGAGGGGTGACCTAAGTTTTAGCTCAGTGCAAGGAACTCAGTACTTGTTTCCTAGGAACGGGGTCTTTGACTCATCCTGGACTTAAAACTCTCTCAGCAAACCTTCTAGCACCTCAGCTCCTTGTCGGGCCACCCCAGATGCCGAAGCTCTGGCACTGAAACGCAGCCTGGTGACCGAGGCTTTGCCAACAGGGCTTAGTGTCTCTAGTGCTGCCTGCCTGACCCTCGTCCAGGCATCGTCAGCTGTTCCTGCTTCCCATCCCTGTTCACTGCCTACCTGTGCAGACAAGTTGCTCTGCTGACTAATCCCCCCTTACCTGTTGTCTGAGGTTCCCCCCACCCCACAGAGTGATCTGTCTGCCAGTGTGCAGTACCCCCCAACAACCGCAGATGGCTTTGCCCTGTTGCTGCCTCTTCTACCTCAGTCAGAGGGTGAGTTGAGACCTACTTCCTTCCAGGCGGTTTACCCTGCCTCAGGTGGCTCTATGAGAGCTAGATTTATGTATCGTCTGTTTATGTGCCAGGTCCCGGGCTTAGGAGCTCATCATCCCTGTAGCTCCTAGGCCCCTGATGACCGTGAGGAGGCACCGCTGTGTGTCAGGAGGCTTCTGCGGGGGCTCGGGGACCTGGCTGCACTGCTGCTGTCACCCTGCCTGTGGAGAACTCTCCGACTCCTGGGAGCAGTGCCGGTGGCTGAAATATAGTGAGCAAGGGAGAGGGAGGGCGGAGGCCAGGTGGAAGCTTCCAGGTGATCCAGGAACCTGATAAAATCACGTGCAAAGTGTGTGCATGCGCACGTTTCTAGCAAGAGGTCCATGGTTTTCTTCCGATTCCGACCCACTAACAGAGAAGGTTACCAAATAACAGACAAGGCAGATTTATAACCGACTGCTTGCAACCTAAGACGGAAAATACCTATCTTAAAATTATTATGGACTATTTAATATTCTATACCCTTAGGTCACCTTTCCTAATCAAAGTTATCACCAACAATAATTTGATAATGTAAGTTTTAAAAAAGCCTCATCCAAATTTCTATACTTCCATATGCTCTAGCTGAAAAAGCAACCTTGCCACTCTTAGCCTGGTTTACTTTTTTTCATGGTACACTAAACTAGTATTTTCGAATGAATGAATAATATGCATACATGTTTGCAGAAAGGTATGCAAGGCTGAGCAACAAAATACCGATGATGATAAGCTCTATGTGATGGCATTTTCTGGGATTTCTTTTTTCTTTTTTACACCTCTCATTATTATTGAATTCTTTTTTGCAAAAAAAAAAAAAATAATTACAACTAGAGGAATTAGAAAACAGCAAAACAATAGAATTAATAAATGTAAGTGGACTTGGCAGCTGGAGGGTTTTCTCTGTCAAAGGACAGGGAAGCTTTTCACACTGTGGAGCGTGGTAGCGTTCCAGCTCCTGATTCTATGGCCTGATCTGCATTTGGGATGAGGCAGGGAGTCAGAACCTGCTCCCTCTGACGCCACCATTTCTGTTCTCCTACTAGATCTTTGAAGAAGCACACTTGTCACCATATTTGTCAATATTTAAGAAGCATTTTTACCAACCTTGGACGTTAAGTTCTCTTTGCCTCAATTCCCTTACTGCCAGAACTATGATTAGAATACTACTTACCTGAAAGGTTTTCTGAAGATTTTATTTAGAAATCATTCATGTAAAACATTTGGTACAGAGCCTGTACACTGTAAGCAATCAATAACTGTTAGTTATTAATCTTACTACTATTACCATTCCCATTTTACAGACGAGAAGCCCAGAGCACAGAAAAGTAATTTTTCCATGGTCACACACGGCTAAGTGAAAGCCCAGGAAACGGTCCAGCATGACCCTCTGGGCAAGGGCTCACAGAGATCTATGAGAACGCAGGGGACGTTTGAGGAGACCGTGAGGCTGTGCTGAGGTGAGTCAGCTGACAGCAGAACGTGGTCAACGGTGGGCTTGGGAAAGGTTCCCTCGTGTTTTGTTGTCTGTCTCTGATGGAGAATTTGTAGGATCTTGATGGTAGGTATTCTGTGGTACCAACACACCCAGAATGATGCTTAGTTCAGAATGTCAAGAAAGGCACGCCATATAAACCTATGGCAGTATAAATCTGTTACATCTGAACACTATCAATATGCTCCAATAGGGAAATAATTATGGCCGTTTCTAAGTAACAAGTAGGTTTTCTTTTTTTTTCTTTTGGAGTTAATAGAAACGTTAAATTTATCCTTAGTGTTTGGTCCTGCTTGCTTTAAACGTGTCAGAGCATATAAGAATAAAATACATGTTTTCATTTTGAAAACTCAATGAAAACCTACAGGAGCTGCTCCTGCGAGTCTGAACCCCACCAACATTCTCCGGTCAGCCCACTGGCTGCCTCTCAGCACTTCCTACTTCAAAGACTTCTTTCTTCTTCCATGTAGTATGTTCCATACTTCATCTAAGGCCCAAAGTGACTGCTATTCTGATTATATCATTCCTTATGTGTGTTAATAAACAGACACATCCATATCCCTAAAGAGCTGATTTAAACAGCTTTTCTTTTTGTACCTCTTCATTATTTCACACAAATGATACCAGAAAAGTGGTGAGTGTTTTATGCAACTCAGGTAGTAATTAGAGCTTTCTAAGCATGAGAATGAGGAAAAATTCTCACATTTGGAAGAATGTTAACCTGTTCACAGAATAAATTTTTCAACAGGGTTCCCCAAAAGATATTTGGGAGAACTGTTGTTATATCTTGGTTTACATGGTGCTGACATCATGCGTCGCTTATCTGTCCAGTATGTTCAGGAACTGCTAGTACCCTAGGTCATATACATGTGTGAACACTAGAGCACTCTCTTCTACCCACTTCAGAAAATTTCCTTTCCATGTTCTTAGTTCTATCCAGCTCTGAGAGCTTGTTCCTTCTCTCTTCAAAATTCCAAGGTACACTCGAGTCTAAACATTCTTTCTCTTTAAACTTCCCTAGCTGCTCAGCGCTCTTCCAAGTGCTTTTTCTCTGTATTTTGACACCAATTTGAGTATATTTCTGTTGCTACACTTACCAAATGGTATGGCTTCGAGCTGTTTTCAGTGTAGAGGGGACTGTCAGATACATACAGAGAACAACTGGAGGCCAAGAACCATGTCTCATTCCCAGAACCTGGCTTCGCTTCTGTCATATATTAGGAGAACAATAAATGTGTATTGAACTAAAACCAACCAAACCACTGTAAAAATTATTGCCTCAACATTTCATCTGGCAATCAATCTTGCATTTTTTTTAATGATAACACATCCACTTTCTTGAACTGTTATCTAAATTCACTTAAAAACATTCATTTAACAATTAACACATCTTGACTATGTATGAGATATTCTACTAGGTGCTAAACAAAATACAAGGAAGAATAAGATAGCTCCCATCCTCCGAGAGCTCACAGCCTAATACAGCAACACACGTGAACAGGAAATTACATTACAATGGAAAAGTCCACAGGCTACAGTAGCAGACCACCTCGTTTGGAAAAACTGAGGAAAATTCATTTCGCCTGCGTTCAGATTTGAATATTGTCTCTCCAAGTAGAATATAATATATTTGAGGCATCCTGGAGTATTCTTTTATTCTTCACACCACAGTACCTAGGAAATAGTAGGGACTTAGTAAACTGATTGATTTAATTGACTCGATGCCTAGCTATAATTATATATTACTGGAATCTGTTTATCATTGACACTTGGTATGGATTTTCAATGATAAGTTTATTATAATTTCCTTAAAAATGATCAGATAAACCTAGTGTTGATCTTAGAAGAAATAAAAAAAATTCAAAATAAACATGACTCTTTTGGATATTTCCATAAAACACAAGAAGATATGTATCTATATTCTATACATTGGGGTCTTGACACTGGTAACATCTTGCATCTTACATTAAAAAACCCCATCATATCAGGATATGGATTCAGATCTAATTCTACCTTCTGCCTCTGATAATGTTACTACTATTTCACAGACTGGCACGGTTGCCATTTATAATATCTATTGATAAACCGATGGGATATTCCTAATACTCCTAATTTTTCTGAGTGAAGTCCATGCGTTATTCATTTTCATAACCACTTTACCTAGCACAGAACATGATATTTGTATACGTTTCTTCAATTGTGCTAAATTACTGTATTACCCTTTCTGATATCTCAGACTCTAAACCAAGCTTTAAGTTCAGACCTGAGGTCCCGAGGTCGCATTTTGGAAGAGATATGTGCTCAGTTTCTTTCTATCAGCAGCTCGGGGAATGGTGGATTTAAAAGGGCAGAATAGAGAATATATCTATATATACATGCCTGCCTGTGTGTGTATATGTGTATACACACACACACACACACACACACACACATATATACTATTTTGAATACATGTTGGTTTCTTAAGTCTTAGAATTTATAAACTGAATTACCAGGCGCATCCAGGCTTACTGAGTTCTGACTATTTATGTGGTATTATTTTTGACTTTTTCACATACTGTACCTCATTAATCCTCACATAAAACCCATTACATGTCTGAGGAGCCTGAGGTCCAGAGATACTGCTACTTGTCAAAGATCACATATACAGAAAATGGAGTTGTTATATTTAAATCAAGGTATGTTTGACTTAAAAGAATTACTTTTCCCCCCTCTGCATACTACCTCATTTAACTTATTTTATTATACTCTATTTAATAAGCCTCTACTGAAAATTTAATGCACGCCATGCCCTATGCCATAAGACAGGATTGAGAAACAGAAAAGTTATGGTGTTCATTTTTTAAGAGTTCAAGTCTACTGATCGTGTGGGAAAATGATTTTCAAAAAGAATTCCAAACCAGCAAGTAAGGGCATTCTAGGCCTTATGAGAATGTACACACGATATGTCGTATCTGGGGCTCTGTAAGCAATTCAATATGACTGGAGCTGTGCAAATCTGGAGGAGAGAAGCCTTCCTGGACGCATCAAATGTCAATAAATTCAATGAATCCGTCCATTCATAATTATTTTAAACTCTCTAGGGAACAACAAAAAAAAAGAATGAAGCTGTTCGTTGGACTGAATTAATCAATTTATTAACCAAACTGACAAACTGGATTCGGTGGAAAAAGACCCGCCCGTAAGTCTCTGCAGACATCCTTCTGCATTTTGCTGCAGGTGTCGCCACGAAGTTGCTACTCCAACACAGAAATGGAATCAACTGCAGATCCATTTCCAAGGTGGCTTCTGAAGCTGAGAGGCGTCCCTCATTCGGGAGTCTACCACTCACCTCAATGACTGAGTTGCCAAATACAGGCTCAGGACTGAGCTCCGTTTTGATTTTCGGTAAAGTGGCCTATGACATTGCTTGTTGAGAAGACTTACGGTGATGTCACAGTTCTACATGCAGTAATGTACACTTGCTGAGTATAACTGCTACAGAGCAGAGGACATGTGGCTGCCACTTTTGTCTTCATATTGAGGAATCAACGGAGACCAGATATTTTGAGAAAAGGCCAGAATGGCTGAAACTTCTAAAAGTTATCTCTACTTGTCAGGACTGTGTCACCCCATAAACACAAACTTCACTTGAACTTGGGTTAAATTATTGTTTCTTTGTAGAATTCAGTTGGGAATCTGTGGCCCAGGGGTATGCCAGCTCCTTTGTGCTTCACTGCTGATTCTTGTTGCTAGAAATAATCTTTCATTCCCTGGAGAAAGTATGTTTTCTATCATTTATATGATAGTTATACAGTTACGTGAACTAGTTACACAGTATGTTCCTTGAACACAACAGGGCTCACATCTAATTTTCTTTTTTTTTAAAGTAAATTTCCCTTAGCACTTACATGCCTTGTCTGTAACAAGGACTTATTAAATAGTTACTGAATAAAATTTAACAAGGCATACCAGGATTTTTATGGTAACTTTTTATGATAATTCATATTTTTATTGGGGCTTAAATTTCTTTAATAAATAATTGCTTACTTTTGGAAATTAAGAACCATAAAACTTATTTGGTCCATTTCTTGGGGTTCAGAAAATAAATATTTGCAAAATCAAGCTCATATACGTAAGCCAGATTTTGAAGCATATACACGAAACTAAATTAAAAAAATGTTTCTCTTCTACATAATTTTGCATTTCATTAGGTATAACTTTCAGAAAATAATGTTTTCAGTTGACCCACCTCTTCTGTGATTTTTTTTGGGCAGATGAATGAACACTATGTCCATAAAACTTTTACAGACTTGCTAGCAAACGTTTACTAGACTGTGAAACACAGTGCAATAAACATCCAAGTTACTGGAGGCTTTTGATGATTCCGTGAAAACTAATGTGCAGTAATCAGGATGGAGAATGCTTCAGGATTCCCCAAATTCAATTCTGTTGAAAATTTTGAAAAACAGGGGTGCAACAGCTTTCATTCAGGATAGTTTCACCACTGAAATCCTGGAATAAAATGTCCTTTATAATTGTTTTAATTCAGGTTTCATATGAAGATGTCTATCACTCTATATTTAAAAGATCTATCACTTTTAAATGTGCACGGGAAAGGAAACTACTCTACAAAATGAAATTTCTAATATAAGCCAAGTTTTTTATTTTGTAATTTATATATTTATTTTAAAAAGCATTCAAGCCCCTATATTTTTAAAATTTTAGATACAATGATCGTATTAGCCATGATTTCAGAATATTGTCATTTTTCTTTGCACATAAACAAACCTAAATAATATTTAGGATTACTGTTTCAGAACAGATTCACCAGCTTTGCATAAAAACAAGATCTCAGATTTCAGAAAGCCATCAAATTAATTTTTGTAAAGCTTAGAAATAAGAGTTGAAAAAGAAGACAGTGCTGTAAAACTTCACCACCGTTTGACCATTTCTGTTTTCTCATATGTAAAATGGGGATAATGAGAATATATACTTCATAGGGTAATTCTAGGAATGACTTAAAACACATAGTGAAGACTTAATACATGAAAGTGAATACTATTGCATTAACTATAAAAATGGAGAAAATCTTTTATTCTCCAATTTAGGCAGTATATTTTAAATTCTCTCTCGGTTAAGAGCATGGCACATGCTGGAGCCAAAGGACCAGGGTTCAATTCTTGCTCTTCCACCTAACAACCTGGGTGAACTTAGGCAAGTTACTCAATGCTTTTACAGCTCACCTATCCCATCTGTAACATGAAGGTGATAACAGAACCAATCTCATAGGCTTGATGTGAGGATTAAATGAATGCCTTCCTCACAATATGCTCTCCATAAGAGTTACCAACAATTTCCTACAAAGGGAACTTGTATGTGATAAACTGAAAATGGTATAATTTGGCATATTTTTCCCAATCATAAATGCAAAGAGGCAGAGAAACTGTCGACCAGAATATATTATATTGTTATAGTAAAACTGGGGAAATAGATTTATCACTAGCTAGTAATGTATTCTACAAGCTAACATATGAGAATGTCATTTATACTGATACAGTAGAACACAGCATACCAAATCATGGGTTCTCAAGCTGACTTGTCACAGTACTTTATATCCTTTTTGTGAATCTTAAATTCTACTACAGAGAGGGCACAGTTTATTAGAGGAATGAGTTCAATACAGCTGGTATACAGTATCTGAGTAGGGAGTATTAGAGATGAGGCTGGAGAAGTAAGAAACACTAGGCCAGGAAGGGCCTTGTAAGCCACGTGCAGGACTTGATCCTAAAGCTAACAGGAAACCATCCAAATGTTTTAAACAGACACAAACAGGTTTGAGTTCCATAAATGTCACTCTGACTACAGTGGGAAGAAGGGATGGAGGCGACAAAGGTCAAAGAGACAAAAGAGTGAAGGACAGGTTTTTCTGACCAGGTTACAAACTCCCATAATGCAGACGCCACAGTTCCTGGGTTCCATCCACATCACCTAGCCTAGAGCCTTTTATGTACTAGGTAGGACCTTAAAGGTGTGTGAAAGTAGTGCAGGAAACATCACTTCTAGAATCAGAGCCGATACCATCCTAAAAGAATAGTGAACCAGCAAATGCTAAATGTATAATTAGAAAAATGTAGCCCTGGCCATTTATCACCCCATCATCTGTCACCTCACTTAAAAATAAGCATATAACGTAGAAGCCCTGGCAAATCAGTATTCAAAAAAAATCATAATTAGAGTATTCTGGGAATATGGTGGCAGTGACATTGTTGTTTTTGAATCTATATAAAAACACGTAACATAACTAAAAACCCCTGGATGACATCTACAATAACTAGATGACAAAGTATTCCCAAAACTCAAAAAGCCAAGTGGTTATTTATAAATCACAGACAGCTGTGAGACTCCACGATATCAGCATCTATGCAGGAAGAAGCAGAGGGATTTTCTGAGGGCCTCCTGTACCAGGAAACCCCCAAAGCTCCAACAGACACTTAATGGAAAGTACAGAGTCAAGATGAAAACAAGATGCTAGATTTGGGAGGTGTTCTGCAGGGTCCAGTTTATAAACGAGTGCGAGAGGACCAAGATGTGACAGGTCTGTGGTGCTGAACGAGCTTGGAGCCTAGGAACGTTTGAACTAACAAACTAAAGCCACCTTCCAGGATAAACTCCCACACTGAGGAAAAACCAGCCGAGATAGAAGGAAAACGGAACAGGACAGAGGACACAGGGGCAAAGCGCAGGAAAGGTCCGTATAAAAACGGGAAGGGAAACAGAACAGGACAGAGGACACAGGGGCAAAGCGCAGGAAAGGTCCGTATAAAAACGGGAAGGGAAACAGACCAGGGCAGAGGACACAGGGGCAAAGCACAGGAAAGGTCCGTATAAAAACGGGAAGGGAAACAGAACACCCAGATCTTGGAAAATTTGAGGCTGTAATTATGATTTTTTTTTTTTTTTGAAGATAAGAGGAAGCTTTAAAGCTATGAAATTAGAAAGCCATCCTGTCCCCCTTGTCCCTCCTAAAAGCATATCACACCTTATTCTGCATGACAAAAAAAAGAGCAACAGAGAAGTATTGTGAGTGAATCCCATACAAAACTATTATAAGAAAAAAGATAATAAGCTCCTTAGACACTGTGAAAACACTCCAGAAATATACCTACACAAATGAAAACTATAATCAATTATTTTAAAACAAGCTAAAGGAAAATAAGAAAATGAAAGAACAACATAAATCTCTATTAGAGAAGTTCTGAAATGAGGTGACCGAATAAAAGAAAGATTTAAAAAGAAAGATGACAGAATTCAAGAAATATTAGAAATAAAAGGAAAAGAGCATTTCAGAAATGAAACTAAACTAGAAGGAACATAAGAGTGAATAAATACAATGAAGACATAGAATATGAGACTATAACGAAATATGCAAAGAACGAAAACGTGAAAATTGAAAACAAAAGATAAAAAGGATTAGAGAGAAATTGATAGCTACAGAAGACAGGCAAAGAAGATCCAATATATGTATAATACAATTTTCTTGAAACAACAAAACCAAAGCAATAAAACAAATATGAAAAATTATAATTAAACCTTCTTGACATTTATTTTAAAATAATAAAAAGTGAGCAGACATTATCCCTGAGTAAAAACACTTAGAATGACTAACATTACAATATAGTCTAGTGAAATTCTTAAGACTTCAAAGAAAACAAAAATATACATTGGCAAAACCAAATCATTTATATGTGAAAGAAAATCAGACACTGAGCAATGTTTTATGTAAGACAATGAAGTAACATATTTGAGAGAGTTAAGGAAAGAAAATGCAGGCTATGGATTTTATATCCAGCCAAACTGGCCTTTAAATATAAAGGCCATGGACAAACTGTTAAAAAAATCAGAACTCAGGGAATATTGTTCCCATGATCCCTTCCAGAGGAATCAACTAGAGAAAAAACTTCAGACAAACAAAAAGAATAGAGAAGCACTGACTTATGAACTGGTGGTGATGATTACAAATGTATTTACTTGTAGAACTAAAACTAAATAATGATTATAGGAGACAGCATAGTATTGAATGGCTGTATGCTTCAATGTAGCATCTCGTACATATCGATACAGTGCAAATATTTAAAGATGTAAGCAAATGAAAAGTACAAAAATAGAATACATTCTATACAAAAGTAGAATACATTTGATGACTGACTTATAACAGAAAAAACAAAAACAAAAACAAAAAAGGCAATGGAAGGATAAACCATAAACAAAACACAATAGCTACCTAAACGAGGCAGGGAAGGAATAAGTGGAGGGGAAAGTGGGGAAGATAGACTTCTTCAAAGTCTACCTTGTGTAGATTTGACTGTGGAACCTGTAAATATTTTTACGTTATTACAAAACAAACAAATTTTCAAAAGTAATCTCTAAAAATTGTAATGAAACTAATGAACACATGGGTATATCTACACTTAGAAACTATTTCAAGTGACTTTAAAACGTGGGAAGTTGAATTTCTCAGTGAAATATGTACTAAAGACAAAAGAACAGAAAAAGAAAAAAATCTTAAACTACTTTTAGTAATTATTTTATTGGTGGTCATAATGGTATGGTGATTCTGAGAATGCTCTTTGTGTACAGTGGGATAAATAAAATGAGCATTATTCTGGTGCCATTGAGATATAATATTTTCAATGCTGGATGAAAAGAGGGATTAAAATCAATGATGGAAAAAACAGACAATGAAGTCTTTAATTTAAACTGAATCTATTAGTATGAACAAATATATTTTATCTTAAATTAAAAAAAAAAATCTAAATTAATTTCCCTGAAAAGGCCTAGAAATGACAAACCTAGCATTCAGATTGTGGATCCTAAAGATTATTTACCGATAAAGGAATCAGAGACTTCTTAGAGAAATGGCTGATTTTTGGTCTAGACAAGAAAAGGTCCAATGAGCCTAGAAAATGTAAACATACCAGAAAGCAAAGAAGAAAGGAAAGATCAGTAGCAAAAAAACAGACTCAGGAACCAACTTGAATAATCTCGCATTGGTTGAAGGTGAGTTAATTTTTAGCACAATGGATTGAAACACATTAAATGTGTTTACATCAATGGGTTCAAAACAAAATAGAATAAAATCTCACTGGCCATCTTTTGAAAATGCTAAGAGCCAATTCATTTTGAAAACTGATAACTATAGGGAAAGAATCAAGTATTTATCTGGCTTTCCCTATATGATCTGTACCTTGAAGTAATAAAGTAGTTGAAGTTTTTCTTAACAAAAATATTTCAATAAACAAAAAATAATAGTTATTATTTAATAATGGAATTATTGTTTAATAATAGAATTATTATTTAATATTTATTATTATCATTACTTGGTAACCACTAATGAATGCATAAATTCAGGCAGTGATCATTGTGGCTAATAAATCACAGAAAGAGATGATGAGAAAGTGTGTCCTTCCTGGAAGTGAGAGAAGTATACAATAGTCCCTCTGAAACAACCTTGCCCCCTCCCAACTGAACTGGAATCTAATCAAATCTCTCTATATAAATGCCAATTACAGTAAACACAGGGGATGGAGGAATACATTAAATGACACCCAAACCAAACTCGTTGTCCTCGAGCTGATTTTGACTCAAATAGTGAATTTAAACCCCCAGGGTTTCCAAGGAACGGCCGGTGGATTCTAACTGCTGACCTCCTGGTTAGCAGCAGAGCTCTTAACCATTGCTCCACCAGGGCTCCTTGAAAATAAAATCAAGAACTTTTCTCAGATGAGGGAAACTTTATAGGGCAAACAATCTGACTTCTTCAAATAAAAAGAGAAAGATGGGGAGGGAATTTATAGATCAATAGGAATTTCAGTGACAAATATCAACTGATATAACAAATGGATCTCATTGGATCTCAACTCAAACAATGTGTAAAAGATTATAAAACAATTGGGGAAGACTGAACACCAACACAATATGTGATGATATTAAGGAATTATTGTTATTTTTTATAGACGAGCTAATGGTATTGTGGCTTTTTTTAAAAGAGGTTACCATATTTTTACACAAATAACGTGTGCCTTCTACATTTGTTTGCCAACCACACCCTCCCCCAACAAGGTATTTTCATAAGCACTGCTATGCCAGTTTTTTTTTTTTTACATGTTGTTGTAAAAAAATTAGCATAGTGTGCTTATGAAAATACCTTGTAGGGGGAGGGCACGGTTGGCAAACAAACATAGAAGGCCCACATTATTTGTGTAAAAATACGGTATATCTTTTACAGAAACATAATTTATTTCAGTTGAAACAATATGATACATGGGGTTTGTTTCAAAATAATTTGGGGATGGTGGAAGGAGCGGGTGGGGGTATAGATGAAACACACTGAAAATTGTCTAAACCATTTGATGGATAAATTGAATTTATATTTTTCTCTGTACTTCTGTATATGATGAACTTTTCCATAATAAAATGGAAATAAAATAAAAATTTCTTTTACCATCCTAACAATGCAAGTGAAAGGGCATCTTTTCAACCCTTTAGCTGCCAATATAAAGTCATTATAGGTTTCTCAAAGCTTATGGAAAGAGAGTCTCCATAATTTTTAAGTGAGCAAATGTGAAATTAAATTAAGTTATCCATAAAGTCTATGTTATCTAGTCTGCATATACCCCTGGACTGTAACGTGATATAAAAAGATTAGAAATCTATATCTGAGGTTTATTGTCTTTAGAAAGGATAATGCATAGTTTTTATTCCATCTTTCTAATTAGTAATTTAAGCATATGTTCAGCATTTAACTCTAAATGTTTGCCTTTTCCCCAAGCTCGAAGACAGCTGTCCAAGATCTGAATGCCAGAAAACATTTAAATATCAACATCTGTTGAATTATGTTAATTTAGTGTCATATAATTGGGCATGAGTTGGAATTGATCAGAAGTATATAGAATAAACAAAGGCAAATTCTCACCAATATTTTGGCATACAAACAAGTCACTAAGGAATGATGAAAAAATATTTATTTCTAAAGAGAAAAGGCAATGGGAAAGTGCTGACTGTAAAGAAATTGATTCACTTTAAAACAGTTTTAACTCTACGGGATACTTTTTGTTATAAAAATTCTCTAAAAATTGATCTTATAATTGAATGGAAATGAAAATTAGCTAAAATGAGTGACAGTTAAATAATATTTGAATCTTTTATAATTAAGTAAAATATTCTAATGATGCTTAAATATACACTAAATTTTTAGATTGCAGGATGATACCTGTTATATTATGAGCAGTTACATACCTCAAAATTCAAGATTTGATGTGATTTTTGTCCTACAGACATAAAATAGTATTCTAAACGGAAAGCATTGAGGTAGCAAACGAATTTAGCAGGTTTATTCTGGGGATTGTAAGGTACAAATTAACAAGTAACAGCTGTTGTTTATTGTATTGTTGATTTAAAATATTAATTTTACAATGATTCTTTTATTAATAAACTCAGAATGTTTAACCTGTTTGTTCTGGGCAGTACTTTGGCAGGTACACATACTGGATTAACAGATCCCCAAATGCACCTGTAATGAAGCTATAACCCAGGCAGCAGAAATGGCACAAACTGCTGTGATATGGCCCTGCAGGTGGACCTTAATCATTTCCTAGGGGACCCACTGCTGGGAGTTAAAGGTCAGTCCAGTGTCCATGCCTATTTATCACAGGGCCAATGTGGAGAGTGCCAACTGTGAAACAGACACCTGTCCTGAAGGAAACGGCTTCACACCACAAATTGATCTCCGCTACAGGTCACTGGAACAGCTTTCGCATGCTAACTGTTTTCCATTGTTAGTGGCTGTGGCCAAACTCTACTGCAGTTCTAGAAGTGAGAGGCTGGGCATCCTTCCAGTCATCTGAAAACGTCAAGTTCATCTACCAGATTTCAAGAAAGAGGGAACATAAGTAACACGTGCTTCACCATGGAGCAGTTGATTGTTTTTTATTTACCACGCCCTGTACACATTGCATATTTCCAAATGGCAAGGCCCCCCCCACGCCCGCTCCCCAGGTGGGTTATTCAAATTAAACTGAAAAGCAATCTCTCTAAATTCTAATTGGCTGATAACTAATTGTATTTAGTATAATCACAACTTAAAATAACCCTCTATAATCATTTGTTTAAAATCTTGGCAAGCGATGTTAGGAATTCAGGATGCCGAAAGGACAGGACGCATGAGAACTGGCAATGTGAGAACAGGGCCTTTTAACAAATACAATAATTTGGTCATAGAGAATAAAACAGATTAATTAAATCCCTCAAAAACCATTTTATGTTGTATATGTGCTATGTTTCCAATTATTCTACAATAAGTATCTCTGAAATACACCTAGAAGCCATTCAAATTTTCTTTTTAATTAGAACACATATGTAATAAATGTACTCCAATTAAACAAACATTGAATGTATACATTCTAATTAAAGGGACTATCTGAATCCGTTCTGTTAGTTTATTCACGCATACCTATGAAAGACTCAAAAGCATCTAAAAGGCACTTTCCCGTCTGGAGGACAGGTAAACTATGAAATCTAATGCGAACTTTAGGTTTAGAAAGAAAATAAAACACTAAAAATTTTATTTTTAAAGTAAGTATTTAAAAGTAGTGTCCAGTCACTATTTTGAACATACAAATATAAAATACATACAATATAAAATACTGAGTGATATAACTTGCTTTAAAATATGGCATTAAATCATAATAGCTTTAATATGACAAAGGAAATATTGTTTTGAAATTCTAAATTTACAAAGATAGGGTAACTTTGGACCTTAACTAAAATAAAGCACCATTTACTTTCGTTGCTACAAAAATTTCTGTGAAAAGCGACATTAAACAAATATAGTTCATGTCATTAACCAGCACCCTAATGAACAGGTATCCAATCGCAGTTTATTAACAGCTGCTGAAAAATGTAGTAATTAATAGTTTCATTTATTTTTGGCAAACCTGCAAAATGACAAATAGTTTTGTATCTGCTGCAAATTAGGTCTCCTTCCCAAACAACAGATGACACTATGGGGCAGAGCGAGCAAGATGAATCCTTGAACATCTTTGGATCTTTAGACGATCCGATAAAGAGCACGTAATTCTATTTGTGACATCTGCAGCACAAGAGTGACCTGTATTATATGCAAATGAACGTGCTCTGTATTAGTGTAAACACGAATGCTCTTTCTAACCCGATGGGAGAAGGCTGACATGAACGTGTGTGTCTGAGGCTTTGCTTTGATTCTCTGATTAAATCTATCATCGCTTTTTCATTTCAGGAGATTCTTTTTCCTACTAATCAAGCAAGAATAATGGCAAAAAAAAAAAAAAAAATTGCTTCCTACCATCAGTAACATAAGAAATTAAAGGACGCAGTATCCAGAGATCACCATGTGACGCTCACTGGACGATACTATTACTTCTAGGGATTAAGCAAAAGTGAATTAGCAAACACGTTTCTAAATAAAAGTAGAATTTAATAATATCAACAATAAAAATGTTTTTACTTGATCTCAAATTGTATGTCAGAATACTAGATGATCTGGTCTTTGTGCGTGATGAGTGTAAGTAACAAAAATAATATAAGGAAGCAGCTCAAATTAAAAAAAAAAACAAAAAACGCAAGATACCAGATCTAAAAGGAAAAGCCCTGACATGATCTAAATAACTCAGTAAACTCTGTTTTGGAAATAGTTGTATGTTGTGCGGAGTTTTAGAACAATACAGACCAATCACAAATATAAAAATGTGTTAAAAGATTACGATCTTTCCAAGAATGACACATTACTTAGTCTTGGCATAGCTTAATGTATGTTTTTAACTGACTTTGAGTCTGGAAAGGTTATATGGAGCTTTTAGGTGTCAACTAAACAGTTTTAACATGTGAAATAACGTGAACTTATGTGATTATGGCTAGAGTAGACGGAGAGCCTTTCTAATTTTGAAAAACAAACTTATTTTTAAATACCAAAATATATAATAAAAAAAATTGGATATAAAGTCTGGAATTCAAGAGAAAGACATGAGTTGAAATAAATCCAAGTGCTGCACTGGTTAAGAGCTCGGCTGCTAGTCAAAAGGTCAGCAGTTCGAACCCACCAGCCACTCCCTGGAAACCCCATGGGGCAGTTCTACTCTGTCCGGTAGGGTAGCTGTGAGTCAGAATTGACTGGACAGCAACGGGTTTGGGTTTGTTTATTTCCACCTCCACTAATACAATGGATTGCATGCAGTGATCACTCAAAACCACTCCTGAAGCAGTGTCTGGCTGGCACAAACAATCAACATGCTCAGCTGTTAACTGAAAGGTTGGAGGTTCAAGTCTGCCCAGAGGCACCTCAAAAGAAAAGCCTGGCAATCCACTTCCGAAAACTCAGCCATTGAACACTTCATGGAGCACAGTTCTACTCCGACACACAGAGGCCGTCATGAGTAAGGGCCAACTCAGTGGCAGCTAACAATAACAACAATGACAACAACTTTGCCCCAGATATGTTATGATGATTTTACTAAGGGAAACAAAAAACATGCCTGTTAATTACTGAATATTGACAGTGACAGGTAACAAGCAGGTTTTTTTTTTTAAAGTAACAATTGTATACACTTTAATGCATCTGTTTGATTTTGTATTTTCCTGAGTTTTTATTTATATTCTCAAAGGTTTTAAGGTGAGTAAAAATGACTGAAGAGCATGAACAAACTCTGAGACACTCATGACATATTAGATGAGAGATAAAATCCAATAAAGCTGAACAAAATCTCCATAGTAGGAAAATGGACAGAGAACATTAAAGAAATGGAAGCAATGATGGGAAATTAAAACCCTATAGACCAATGGAACAGAAGTAGCCCATGGGAATAACCAACAAGACAGAAGCAACATGGAAGAACCTAAGATAGGAAACGTGTGACTGCAAGCAGTGCCCTGCCAAATCTTGGGGGAGCACACCAAACAAGTATATGATAATATAGTCATGATTAAAATTGTTCACACCACCACTATCTGACACATCTACTCTACAATAAGAGTGTCCCACAGGGACTAAAAATGAAACAACAAACTAAAAGGAAGACGTATAAGAGGAGTATCACTTGAATCAATTAAACTATAACTGTATTACGAATTAGTATATTTCTCTCTCAGAGTTTGGTTAAAGGGTCCATTAAGTATTGTATCTGACATGAATGCAAATGTTAATTATGTTTATAATAAATGTGTGAATAAATAAAATGCATTGATATTTTATTAGTAGCTATTTTAATACGATGCAACGGTGTATCATGCTGAGCGCTGCTGACCGTAACTGAGACTTGGGGGCAGAAGTGCTTGCCAGGGTGTAAAGAGTGAGAAGCAAGAAACCCAAAGGAACTCTGCCATTTCAAGAAGAGGCAGGAAGATAGGATGCTTTGATGAACACAGGGAATCTTCTGTTGATAAAGTAGAACTTCCCGGTAGAGTCAATTAAAATCATTAAAATGGGTTATTTGTTTAAGGAAAAGGAGCCTTGGTGGCACACTGGTTATGTGCTTGGCTGCTAACCAAAGGGTAGGCAGTCTGAACTCAGCAGCCAGGAGGAGAAAGCTGTGGCAGTGCTCCCGTAAGGACTGCAGCCTTGGAAACCCTATGGGCAGGGTCGCTATGAGTTGGAATCAGCTCTCTGGCAAGGGGTTGTTTAAGGAGAACCTCAATAGGCTGTCACTTTTTTGATACTGTTACACATAGAAGAGCCTAAGAGCTGGAACAGAGACAATTCCCCTGGACCCATCAACAGTTAAAGAGCCTAGGTGAATATTAAAGTGGATGTGGCAAAAAAGGAGAAACGGCATGAACTGGACACCCACAACACCACCGAACTGTATTGCAGCTAGTGGTATCGGTGACTGTGTCTTCAGAACCCATCTACAGCAGTCCCCCGGGGAGGAGCGGGTGAGATGCACCACACTGCAAAGGCTAGGCTCTGGCCCACCGCCCTCACGCGGAGCTCTAGCGAGGAATGCCTGCCTCAGGAGCATGCTTTCATCACACACTTCAGTCTCCACTCTGAGTCGCTAAGAGCAGACCACTTGTGCATTTATCTTTTCTTACCTGCCTGGTATATTTTGGGAGTAAATGATCCGACCATTTATTGATTTAATGCATTGCAGTTCTCTTTTCTAACCTTTAAGATTTTGCACAAGTTGAGAAAAGGAAGTGCAGTGGCTCCTCCAGAAGGGTAAGAAAAGTCAAGGCAGTGTTAAAAATACGAAGAAAGAAAAGGGCTTTCAGGAAAGGAACACAGAAAAATACACACAAATAAAGAAGGTGCAGAAGTTTAGTCTTGTGTTTAATAAAATTTGCAACAAACACTGAACTTGATTACGCCTCTTCTTGCATTTATTTCATCTTTTCAAATTGCCCTGCACCCAACACAATGGACGACCTCACAGAGACAAGAAAACACACTGGATCCACAGAACAAGACAACGAGGACATACAAAAGGAATGTTCGAAGAAATAAAAAAGAACTTTCAGAAATAGAAAGCATAAAGAATTTTTTTTAATTTAAAGAAAGAGATTTGGGAGATAAAGTTTAGAAAATTACATAGGAAACTCCCTAGAAGGTAACATAGAAAAGTTAAAAAATTAGAGGGTCATCTGAGGGCGCTCCCACATCTACATTACAGTAGAACACAGAAAACAGCAACTACCAAAGATGAAAATACATGGAAGCAAGGCCTTCAAAATCCTGCCGCTAAATGATTTCCAAACCAGAACATAATTGTCAGCTAAGTCAATCGGTGTAAGATTAGAATAAAGAAAAATTTTCGGACATCTGAAGTCCACAAATTTTACCACCACCGTCTCTTTCTCAGAAAGAAAAAGAATGGTCTCACACAGGAAAGAGGAAGGAAACTCCCAGGAAGATAGTGAAGAGAGGTTCCAGGACATCAGATGTGCAGCAGGAGCAGAGACCAAGCATTCCAACACAGACCCGAAAAATGGAGGGCCCAGGGGGATGTCACCAAGAAAAAGGAGCGAGAGGAGTTACATGTCTGTGAAGATGCAGTTGATGAACTAGTGACAGGCACCCACCCACACTCCAAGGGGAAAGACCTGGAGATCTGCTCCTGTACAGACACAACCAAGAAAACCCTAGCGGGCAGTGCTCCTCTGTCACATGGGGTAACTATGAGTCAGAACTGACTTGATGGCACCCAGCAACAACAATAATACATGGAAAACAAAGCAAATAAAAAATAGGACAACTCTACAATATCAGAAAGTTATATGAAAGACATAATCATAGTATACTATATGCCTCATGTGTGAATAATATCTACCTATGTAGTTATACTAATGAAAACAGTGAATAACAACAAGGTCTGGACATTTTAACTCTAAGGGAGAAAAGACATAAAGAATTGCAGATATGACTCTGTGCGTGTGCGTGTGTGTGTGTGTGTGTGTGTGTGTATGGAGTGGGGCACACAACAGGAAATCAATACGTAACATAAACTAAAAGCTTCAAGAAAGGAATATAAGCATGTAATTTAGAAATTCAAAGGCCAATACTATAATACCGTACCTTAATAGCTAAAAGTTGGAAGTTGCTTCCTTTGAAGAGTGAAATTAGAAAATGCGGAAGGATACGGCAGGGGTCTGCTATATTTTGATACAAGTCTTACACGGGAGGATTTGACTTTTTAAACTATGTACAAGAATAATGTGATAAAAATAAAATTTAACAAGTGCTTAGGAAATAGAAATAACAACAAAAATAATAACATCATAGTCATAATGATAAGCTAACATTTGAGCACTCATATTTTAAATGCTTTACAGGTATTAACTCATTCATTTCTTCCCTTTTGGTTTTCTATCTCCAGGACTCTTCACATGTCATTATAATACTTTGTCTTCTCAAGTCGTCCTTTGAAATCTTCTGTTCAGCTCTTTTACTTCATCATTTTTTCCTTTTGCTGTAGCTACTCTACATTTAAGAGCAAGTTTCGGAGTCTCTTCTGACATCCATTTTGGTCTTTTCTTTCTTTCCTGTCTTTTTAATGACCTCTTGCTTTCTTCATGTATAATGTCTTTGATGTCATTCCACAACTCATCTGGTCTTTGGTCATTAGTGTTCAATGTGTCAAATCTGTTCTTGAGATGGTCTCTAAATTCAGGTGGGATATACTCAAGGTCACACTTTGGCTCTTGTGGACTTGTTCTAATTTTCTTCAGCTTCAACTTGAACTTGCATATGAGCAATTGATGGTGTGTTCTGCAGTCGGCCCCTGGCCTTGTTCTAACTGATGATATTGAGCTTTTCCAGCGTCTCTTCCCACAGATGTAGTCGATTTCATTCCTGTGTATTCAGTCTGGTGAGGTTATGTGTATAGCTGCCGTTTATGTAGTTGAAAAACGGTAGTTGCAATGAAGAAGCTGTTAGTCTTGAAAAATTCTATCATGCGATCTCTGGCATCGTTTCTGTCATCAAGGCCATATTTTCCAACTAGCGATCCTTCTTCTTTGTTTCCAACTTTCGCATTCCAGTCAACAGTTATTATTCATGCACCCTGATTGCATGCTTCTCCTCAAATGTCTTGTTATCTTGGCCTATGAGTGCATGTTCCTCTGGGAATATCAGTCACTCTGTCAGGCTACGCTATGAGGGAAGGCGGCCATCTATGTCAGCCCCAAGTAGTCCAGCAGTTGAAGTTAAAAAAGCCTCAGAGAGGCTTCAGCACCAGAAAACCAGTCATCATACCCTACCCCACAAAAATAATAACTCTAGTCAGGAAAACAGCCTTTTCTCTTCACTCCCAGAGAGATGTAGTAATCCTCCAGCTCTTAGCTTCAGAGGGGGCAGGAGTGAAGACCTAACTCGTCACCTAGTCTTATCAAGGCTTCTCAGTTCCTCGCAAAGTACTGTGAGCTACACTGAGTTCACTCCTGAAGACACCTGAGCCAGAGGTCTGAATCCTGTGTAGGACAGGTACATTGTCCCAAGGCAATGGCCAATGAAAAGCCAAGTATAGGCAGTCCCCAGGTTACACGAGATCTGTTCCTGAGTGTGTCTTTAAGAATTTGTAGGTAAGTCAGAACAGGTGCATACAGTTCTTACTTAGCCTCACTTTAGTGCAAGAGGAAACCCTGGTGGCTTAGTGGTTAAGAGCTATGGCTGCTAACCAAATGGTCGGCAGTTCAAGTCCACCAGGTACTCCTTGCAAACCCTATGCAGCAGTTCTACTCTGTCCTGTAGGGTCACTATGAGTCGGAATCGATTCAACGGCAACAGGTTTGGTTGGTTTAGGTTTAGGGCAAGAAAAGGGAGCCCTGGTGGTGCAGTGGCTAGGCACCTGGCTGTTAACTGAAATGTTGGCGGTTCGAACCCACCAGCTGCTCCGCGAGAGAAAAATGTGGCAGTTTCTTCTGTAAAGATTTACTGCCTTGGAAACCCTATGGGGTATTTCTACTCTGTCCTCCAGGGTTGCTATGAGTCGGAATCAACTAGACCGCAGTGGGTGGGTTTTAGTGCAAAAAAAGGTTCGAAGCCTTTTCAACGATTTAAAAGCTGCACGTGCAGCAAGTGAAGGTGATTGTGATGAAGAATTTGTTGTGAGTAGGGCTTGGTTCAGTCATTTTAAAGTGAGGGCAAATTTACATAACATTAAAGGGCAAGTATGCGTTGTCCGTAAGTTGGATGTTCAGAACCCGGGACTGCCTGAACTCCAAAGGTACCCGTCTTAGTTTATTCTCCCTCTGCCAGACTGGACTGCCTCCTGCCTCAGGCCAAAGCCATCCTGTCTAATATACCCCAATTCAGAACAGCACCCATAAACTGCAGAACTTCTCATTAATTTTCTGTTTATTGCCTTTTTCTAAATTCCTCCTGGGTTGATCTTGGAGGAGGGAGGCATTAATGCTGTAGTTCAGAATCTTGACTGGAACATGAACTGGGACCAGGTTCCTTATTTTCTCATTTAAGCATTTAAGGCAGTAAAATTTCCTCTAATTACCATCTAACTGCAAGCCACAAGTTTTGATATTATGACTATGATATCAAAGTATTTGGGACACATAAATACTTAGAAAATGCATTTTTTTTTTAAACTTCAAATTTCAAAAAAAAAAGCTTTTTATTACTAATTTCTAATTTAATTACATCCAGGTCAGAGAATATGATCTTTATGATTCACATTCATTGACATTTGCTGATACTAGCTTTATGGCCTGTTGAGGTCGTCAGTTTCCGTACGAGTTCCATGTGTCTCTGAGAAGAACATTTTCTCTAATAGTTGAGTACAGGATTTTACGTAATTTCGCTAAAGCAAGCTTGTTAATTTTGTGTTATACAAATTTTCTGTTTATAAATTTTCTGATGGCTTAATCTATCGGGGAGAATTACAGTAAAGTGGAAGCACTATGATGGTGGATTAGTGAGTTCTTCACGTACTGCAATAATATTTGCTTTATAGATTTTGAGGCTATTTTATTGAGCTTAGACAAGAATAAAATTATTAACCTTTCTGATGAGTAGAACCTTTTAACATTTAAATAATGACTCTTTTAAGGTTGTTAATGCTTTTGTTTTTAAGTTTCATTTATCTGGTATGAGGACTCTCTTATATACCTGGTGCCTCGTCCCGTCCTTTATTGTTCATCTTTCTCTGTGCTTGTATTTCAGGTGTACCTCCTATAAAGAGCATACTGGTGGAATATATATGTCATGGATTGAGTTGCGTCCCCCAAAAATATCTGTCAGCTTGGCTGGGTCATGACTCCCAGTGTTGTATGACTGTGTAATCTGATGTGATTTCCTTATGTGTTATAAACTCTATCACTGTGATGAGATTATATGTGATCTCCTTATGTGTTGTAAGTTCTATCACTGTGATGAGGTTATAGTGATGAGGTTGACAAGATTAGTGTCTTAATGCAATCTCTTTTGAGATATAAAAGAGAAGCGAGCAGAGACACATGGGAACCTCATACCACCACGAAAGCAGTGCCGGGAGCAGAGCGCATCCTTTGGACCTGAAGTTCCTGCGCAGAGAAGCTCCCAGACAAAAGGAAGACTGATGACACAGACCTTTCTCTGGAGCCAAGGGAGAAAGCGTTCCCCTGGAGCTGATGACCTGAATTTGGACTTGCAGCCTACTGGACTGTGAGAGAATAAACTTCTCTTTGCTAAATCCATCCACTTGTGGTATTTCTGTTAGAGCAGCACTAGATGACCAAGACTATATATATATATATATATATATATATACACATATATACACATACATATACATATATACATTTTAAATCCAATCTGGCTAGTTTGGCTTAATCCATAAATATTTATTATATTTATTGTGATTATTTATATTTATGAATTTAATTATCCATCTTTATACTTTCTATGTGTCCCATTTTATGTTTCTTTTTTCCTTTTTTTGATTTTCTTTTAATGGACTTATTTTTTTGCAATACATTATTTCATTTTTCCCTCTCTACCCTTCTACTTGTTTGGAAGTTACTCATTCACTTCTACTGACTTAGTAGTTACTCTTGATATCTTACCATGCATACTTAATATAGGCTTATCAAGTATTAATCTCTTAACCAACCAATGAGGTAAACATCCTAAACTATTCAAGGACCTTAGATTGGACTTTTATATAATCACTACTGCTGCCAACTTAACATACTATTACTATCCACTACTTCTGATTTGTCCTTTTGAAAGTCCTACAAACTACATATTATTATAAGTATCCCTTTATATTAATAATGGTTGTTTAAATTTATCTATATCTTTATCAATTTATTGGCTCAGCATTAATTCTTATATCTCAGACCTTCCTTGGAAAATCATCTTCTTGAAATAAATCCATTAAAATTCTTCTAGCAAAGGCTTGTTAGTAGTAAACTTTCTCAGGTTTTGACAATCTTAAAATGTCTTCATCCTTATACATGAAAGATGGTTTTCTAGGAGAACAATATATTTTCTCTCAGTACAGGGAAGATGAGTCCACTATCTTCCGATTCCTACTGCTGGTATTAAAAATCTGCTGTATATCTGTCATTTTCTTTGTAGATAATTTGCCCTTTCTCTCTGGATTCTTTTAAGACCTTCTCTTTGCCTTTGGTGTATTATAACATACTACTCAGTGTGGACTTCTATTTATTTATTCTATTTGGTATTCACTGTGTTTTCTATATCTGTATCTATGGATTTATAACACCAGTTTTGGAAAGTCTTAAGTCAACATCTCTTCAAATACCATGTTTTGTCAGCCCTTCTACTGTCCCCATTAAGGATTCTGATCAAATATATCTTAGATCTTCTCTGTATTTCATAACCACTCTTTCATATTTTCCATCTCCTTGTATTTTTATGCTATACTGGCCTATTTCTTCAGGTATATCTTCCAATTCATCAATTTTCTCTTCAACGATCATGCTTCTCACAATTATATTTGGTTCTTTCACAATTTTATTATTTTTAATAGCGATTTGTTTCTTATTTTATTTCTACAAACTTTCATCCATAGTTATTACATAATCTGTATCTTATTATTTTAGTATCTGATGTACCTGGGGGTGATCTTTTTTGTTTTCCCCTGGTAACGATCACTGACGGTGAATTATCTCGTCATACGTTTGTCAAGTTTTCATTGTCCAAGAGCTCTGCTGACACAATGGTCAAGCCCTCGGCTGCTAACCAAAAGGTTGGCGGTTCAAACCCACCAGCCACTCCACAGGGGAAGATATGGCGGTCTGCTTCTGTAAAGATTACAGCCTTGGAAACCCTAAAGGTCAGTTCTACTCTGAATCGACTTGACGGCCATGGGTTTGGTTTTAAATTAGGGATACTAGGATTTCCATTTGCTTCCACAGACAGTGCAGATTCTCAGCTGGAATTAGTTTGTTGCACAACATGGTGCTTTAAAGCTATATTGCTTGCTTTGGAATGTTAAGCACATGGCTAGTACAGTAGCAACAGAAAGTCATGGGATGTTATGATGGCTGCTGAGGTCAGCTTTCCCATCTTGTCCAAAACTGAAATAATCTAAGTGTAAATCTGAGGGCAGCAGTTCTCTTCAATATTCTGACCACAAGGGTAGCCATCATCATCTAGATGGTCTTCAGAAACATTGTATGTAAAATTTGAGAAATAGTATCTAAGACTATTAAATTATGGTAAATTCTTTGTATTTAAAAGAAAAAAATAACACTGGGTCAACAATATAAAAGCAAACAAGAACCTAGAAGCACTTTTTTTCAAAGGAATTTTTCTTTTCCAATCTTTATTCACTTACATGTCATTAGAATAAATACATATACCATAGTTTTATGCAAATAATGCACGCATTCTATGTTTGCCAGCCACGCTCCCTCCCCCCATGAGGTATTTTCATAAGCATGCTACACTATTTTTTTTTTTTTTTAACAGCTACATGTAAAAAAAATTGCCATAGCAACACTTATGAAAATACCTTGCAGGGGGATGGTGCAGCGGGGAAACAAATATAGAAAGAAGACACGTTATTTGTGTAAAAATATGGTATTGTTTTCTCATAAGGTCTAAGTATCGTTTAAATTTGGGGAAAAAGGTTAACGTCGCTGTTTTTAATTTAAAAATAAAATAATTATTCTAAATCCTGATCTATAAGACAAAAATTTTCTTTCCTTTTAAAAATCCATTCTTTATTTTTCACCAGTTATTCAAATATAAAGAAAATAATGTCTTTCTATTCATTACTAATAATCCTGAAATACATTCTAGTAAGTAACACATAAAATATTTTAAGCTGGCCTTTTAAAACCAAAGGCAACGCAAGCTGCAAGTCACCACGTTTATATTTGTATGGAAAAAACGACACACGATTTAATGAGAATTAAATGTGATTTGGAATTTGCTTACCTGTTGGCTGTTTTCACAGAACAGTTTTTCCTGTGTCCTCTTTCAGCTCGGTTATCTCTCAGAAGCTGATGCTACACAAAATGTTAAGACAAAGTTGTAGAAACAGAGATATTTTCATCATATCATTCTGCAAGTAGAAAAATATTCTCATTCAAATGGCCCCTAATAGTTTACTTGCATCACTTTTTGCTACTGGTTTCTCGTAAAGGAAAGACTACCACCTTCGCTAGAGATGTCAATGCCGCTCTCACAAAACTGCTAGGAGGCTGGCTACTCAGTGCTTTGTCCATAGCCCCACTGCCCTCACAGTCGGTTAATACACAGCCTGGGCTTGGAGGCCTAGACCTCCGTTCTCAACCTGTTTTCTCTGGAGTGGCCCTGGTGGATGCAGTGCGGCCTCTCTCGTCAACGACCTCTATCGTTGTATACAGCTGTGAGTTTGTTTAGGCTTTGTCAACTAAACTGATATAAACAAGCTAACAGTATTTCCTCTGTGCCCACTGGCCAAACATGGTAAAGGAACACACTTAAAACATTCTTGTTCAAAGAAATTATTGGCTTGGAAATATGTAATTAGAAAATATATATATTTCATTGCTTCCTCAAAATGCCTTACCATCCACTTCCCTTCACACTTGCTTTACTCTAACTAATTGGAAAGAAAAAAAAAAAAAAGTCAATATTCTTTACTACGTGTTTACCCAAACTGTAGCTTATCTTATTTATGCAGAAATATGATTATATGCAAGACTGGGTTGTGAAGGAGTTGTGCAGCATATTAGAAATTAACACTAACGAAGTAAAAGTCTTAGAAGTAATAACGCAGGAGACAACTGGATTCTAATTCCAACTGTACCAGTACCTAACAAGTCATAGGTCCAATCCCAGCTCTGACACGTACAAGCTGGGTGATCTTAGGCAAAGTAGTTAACCTCCCTAAGCCCCCGTCTCCATCTGTAAAATGGAGGAAACAGTAATGTCTACCTATAAGGCTGCTGTATTAAGTAAGTCATGTAAAACCCTTAGTACTGTGACTGGCACACAGGAAATGCTAAGAAAACAGCTTAAATGCTACCACTATGATTATTATTATCATTATAAGTAATGAGCATGGGTGTCAGTGGGTACTGTCTGACCAGTATCTGTATCAATAACCTTTAATGAAGGACAACTTCTTTGAACTCTTTACTGACATCATTTAGAATCCCTTATTAGCATCATCTGGCTATCTTTGAGAAGGAATAGACCTTATTAGGTCACCAAAAATATGGTTAGATCACTCATTCTTTTAGGAATGTCTTCCTTAAACGAGTCCATCTTAAATTTCTCTTAAATATCCGCCTGTTACCACCTCACTGTCACGACCCTCATACAGACCACCAGTTTTGCTCACCTGTTAGGGCCTCCCAAATTGCCTTCCTGCCTCCAGGGTTGCTCCCAGCTAAATCCAGTCCCCAAACTGCTGTCAGTGTGATCTTTCTAAAATGGAGATCTGACTGTATCGCTCCCTGGCTTTCAAAGTCTTCAATGATTTCCCTCTTTCTTCTTCAGATAAAGTCCAAAATCTTGTACGCGGTTCTCACGGCCCTTCATAATTTGATTACATCTCTTAAAGTTGTAATCTATCATGTTTTTCCTCTACTCCCAACCTAACCTCCTTACCTCTAAATTATATACCCCAGCCATACTGAACTTTTTAGTTTGAGGTGGGTACCATGTTCTCTTCCACCTCTGGCCCTTTGCTACTTTATTCAACCTACCTCCATCTCCAGGGTCCTGCACGGTGTCTGGGACCTTTTTAGTGCTCTGTAAATATTTGTTGAATTAATAGATGGGATAGGGAAATGGGGAGTGAGATTTGGTATCTGATGTGTAGCTGAAGCCACATCTCATTATTACTACTTACAGGAAATAGCACCCATTTATCTTAAGTCCATTCATCTGAAAGTGTTTCAATTTAGAAACACTTTGTACCATGAAAACTAGATTGTTTCTGAAAATTAAAAAAAAAAAAGTAATTACTTTGGCATTTCTAGGGCTAGTGCCTTTTTAAAAAAATATATACAAACCAACATTTGTGACACAGATAGCTAGAGGCAATGTGATGAATCTCTATCTCTATCCTCAATAAACAGCAGTAAAGTAACTTTACTAATTTTAAGATAAAAGACAGATATTTGAACACTATTCCTGTAGTTTTTGTTAAAACAGTTAAAACAAAGAACTCAAAATCCAAACAGCAATGTTCTAAAATAAGAATTGTATGGTTTATTTTTTTAAATACAGCTATAATGGCCAAAATAAATATTCGGGTGTATCTAACATAAATATTAGGCTAGACAGTTCTCTGAAAGGCCAGCACCCAGATGAAATTAAACGAGACAGCACCTTCTCTGAACTAAGACGTTAAATCTCGTTCTAGTGGGCACCATGAGGACTTGTTTTTTTACCTCAAATTTATGGTTCTAATGGTCTCTGTACATAAGAAGAGACAAATATTGGAACTTAATACAAGGCAGCTATATAAAAAAGCCATTACAAAATTTATCTTTCTTTACCAACATAATCAAAAATCGGGGTTTACCTTTATAACTTTAAAGTTAAACTTAGATAAAAACACAGACTCAGATGTTTGGTTGGTGAATCTGACAAGTTAATAATATCTGATCTTGATCCTTCATGGGTCAAAATGGAAAACAATCTAGACTGTTACAAGAACAATAGAAAACGTATGCTTTTATTTAAAAGATACTCAACATGTTTCTGCTGTGCTCCAAAGTACTAAAGAAAAAAGAAAAAAAAAAAAAAGGAAATAGGGTCAGGAATTCCTAGTAAAAAGAAACAAGAATCCTCGCACCCTGCTCTAATAAGCACGCGTAGCTCGGTAGGTTTTGAGAAGCTCTTCGTAGAGAACTTTTCTGTTTCCTTGGATGCCTATCCGTGTCACAAGTGAGGTCATTTTTCAGGGTTCTGGTTCAATAACGTCAAGACTGATTAAAAACAGAACTTCTGAATATGGTGCGAAGTGCTTCTTACCTTCCAACTTTCAGATTGCTGGACTTAGGCCAAATGGAGATACAATTCCCTTATTAGTGACCTGCAGATTTATATTAAAAAGTGACTCATGTAAGAATTAGATTAAAATCCATAAACACAAAACCTAGTACAATGTGATGTTTGCAAAAGATACACAATTAAAAAAAAAAAAAACGAACTAATGAATTGAACCAGGAAGAGAGGCCTTCTTTGTGGTAGATAATGACCTTGACTGTTATCGAAAGGGTAAGAATTTCTGTGGCTATTCGCGATATTTTACAAGATGTACTAAAAGCCTCACATCCCTAACAGCAGAGGAAGAGGCCAAGAGCAGAACCCTTATTCCAGAGCAATCCTCTCTTCACCACCTCTTATTCCTACAGCATTTCAGCTCAGGAGCGTGTCTACAGGCAGACAACTGTCAGGTGTCTCCTCAAAGGCCTACGACATGATCTGGAGTCTCTTGACATTCTTGCCTTGCAGTGTCTTCAACCTCAAAAGGAGAACTGAGTAATCTGAACTATGAACTAAGACTCATTCAGATACTTGTACATTCCATCAAAACAGCAAACCACAGGCTGTTCAAGAAGGCAAAGCCTTAGAATTAAAGTAGACCAGAAAGCAAGCTTTATAGCCGCCTCTCCTCCCTCTCTTCCACCCCTGCACAGACCCTGACATTTCTACTTCGTGGCCTCCATAGCGCTCTCCCAGAACTTTCTCAAGATACTGTAATTACTGGATTCCCACCCGAGACTATGAGCACCTGAGGGAAAAGCTATGTTCTTTTATACAAATATCTTTAACATCTAGCACAGTACCCAGCAGGTAATAGTTATTTAATAAATGTATATTAAGGATGGAGCCCTGGTGGCACAGTGGTTAAGAGCTCGGCTGCTGACCAAAAGGTCAGCAGTTCAAAGCTATCAGCCGCTCCTTGGAAACCCTAGGGGGCAGTTCTGCTCTGTCTTCTGGGGTTGATATGTGTCGGAATGGGCTCGACGGCCATGGGTTTTATATTAAGGATAGGTAATAGTTATTTAATAAATGTATATCAAAGGAATGGTCACTACGCACAGAATGGAAAGGGGTTTAGCACTAAAGAACAGAAAGAAAGAGGAAGAAAATAATAAAGGGTAGGATTTCAAAAGAAGTGGTGTTAACATTATCATTTCTCTATGTCGATAAGTTGGTATGGGAGGTCATGCATGCTATCGTCATTCATTCCACCATATACTGAGGAGTTTTACTTCTTCATGGTCCTGCATTTCATCGTCTGTACCTGGGTTTAGCCAGTATTTGACTGTACTGTAACTATTATCAGTGGTCGGGTCAAAGTTAAACTAAGGAATTATTATCCCTCAAAATATAAAATCTGTCCATGTGTATTTGTATACATATATGTATTTATTAATTAGTAATTAGTAACCTGTCTAGTCAAAATAAAAATCTGAGATGGCATATCAAAATTTAAGTAAAGGGCTGATGTTATTAGCTATTAGCTCATCTTTAGCTGCAGAAGAAAGCTATACTATAATCTAAAACACAAGTTTATAACATCACTTCAGTATATCTCCAATTCTGTAGGGTAGAAAATGAGCTTTATAGAAACTTCTATTTTGAGATAAAATATATCCTGATATAACTTGCGACTAGGAGTAGAATCTTATCATAGATATATTATAGCTTAGCCTTGTATACAGATGGATATGAATTCCATAGAAAAGCAGAAAGTTTTATTTTTGTGTTCTGTATAATAAATAAGACCAACATACCATTGATGTAGTTTCTCTTAGTCTAGTTAATTTCCAAAGGTGTATAAACAGTGGCACATATTCCATTATTAACGTGAGACGTTATCTTTAAAGAAGCAAACCACTATCGTGGAGAAAGGCAAGTTTTCGAAACATCATTAGAACTAAATTCACAAGATATTTTTCTTTTATTATGCCCATGGGTGCTAAGAAATAAAGTACAGCTTATAATGAAGTACTTGGCACCTTCCTTTTATAAGTAAAAGGAACTATGGTATATGCAAGCAACTGTGAACTTGCCACCCAACTTAAGAAATAAAGCTTCACCAATATTATTATGTAACCAATGACCACTGCCTAGAACAACCCCCCCATACACCTCTCCCCACCACCCGTGGGAAAGCATCTCTTTCAGATTTGCGGTTTATCATTCCCATGCATTTTAAAGGTCAATTTTCTTATGTATCATATTTTTGACTCACTTAAAAAATCACTTTCATAATCAATAATGAGAAAAAGAAGTTTTGCAAGAATACAAACTTTATGCAAAATATACATGCTTCTCACCTTGCCACAAGCGTAAGCCCTAAATTACCTTACTGGGCTTCAGGGGGGGAACGAGTATATTTAAGGGACAGAAAAAGTAGGCTACTTATTTTACATGTAGAGTTAACTAAAATGAATGTCAACTAATCATTGCACTGCCATACATACTAATAAGAGATTTTTAAAAAATAACTCATCTAGAAATAAAAACTTGTAAAAACATTGCCACCTTCAAAGTTAAACACATTCTCTTGGTGACTGGTGTTACAGTCACTACAAATCAATTTCGTAAGCATATGTACTATTTTGATACCTTAGCTTTTTGAAAAATCATTGTAAAGACTGAAGTCTGACAAACGAGTGTGTTCCAGAGCCTTCCAGGGGTCAAATGCATGACTGAGGAAGGCAGTGAAGGAGAGCTCTGATGCTTATCCAGGACTGTTCATTTAGCCAGTGTGTTAAGCACGGGCACAATTAGCTCCTTTTAAAATAAGCTGGCGATTTATATCCTTTCACACAGCTGATCTACTTCCCTGAAGGAGGATAGTTAAATATTTGAAAGAGCCTGCATAACTTCCTTTTGGATTAGAATGGTTCTTACCTGGCCATGCTCTGTCCTAGCCCCAGGGCTAAACCAATGGCTGCAGAGGAAAGAGATGAGGAATTAGCGAGGACCTAGCTAAGAGCACTTGCTATCACATGCCCAATCTGCATGTGCTTGAAGACATTCCTTCTTCACCGCAATAGAGCCTTAAATATGCTGTATTTTAATGGATATTTCATGTAATTCTAGACTTACACCCATTTTGACAGAAATGTAAGAGCGCTCATAACGCAGTAATTTTCAATTTAATAAGCAAACTGAGTTAGAATTACATTTCCATTTAATTATGTTAACTGCTGGGACTGTATTCATTTTATGAATCAATTCTGGTTATAAAATGTACAAATGCTATCATTTACCACAACTTAATTACAGCATCATTACAACAAATTATGACCATTTGATTGTTGGAATTTAAAAAAAGGCTTAATCTTAAATAAGAATCTTAACAAGAATCTTAAACAAGAATATTACATCCTTCTGGCTATGGTCCCATGCACAAAGCACACAAAAGCCCGTGATGTGAATTCTGGAGCATCAGCTGAAGGTACCCTGGACCCATTCCTTCCATACTTAAAACCACCTGAATTTTGGCTGAGAACAAGTTCAACAACAGCATTAAATATATACAGACATCACTGCCCAGTGGGAGCCTTCCCTTCCCATGCTGGACCCTGGCCTGCCAGGCCCACCCCACATTGCTTCATCAGCCCCTGGGATTCTTAATACTGACCCATCTGGAATATCTTTTCTCTGGGGATTGTTATCATTAGCCACTGGCCCAGACCTCTGGCAGCATTCTGCCTAAAAACTGACTGCAAACATCAAGGACTAGGAAAATGAGAGGCAATGTGGCAAGGTAGCTATTAAAAGTCCACAATCATAGGGAATGATACCAAGATTACAAAATACTGTTGTTATCATTACTTATTGTTATTATTATTTTAAAACAACACCAAGTATCACTATGTACCAAGCACCCTTTAGACATTGGACGTTTATTAAGATCCTCACAAAAATCCTAAAAGATAATAGTACTCTCATGTTCCAGGTGTAGAAACAAAAGCTTAGCTGTTAGGTACTTGCCCACGGTGTACGTCACCATACCATGCTGCAGAAGAGCAAGTGGCTTACACTGAAATGACACACTTTCCGGGATCCTTTAAGACGCTGTGGTGCTACCACCTGGGAATAAACAGTCTATCGTAAAAGGATTTGTCTGTGGTCTTACGGAAACAATTCTCAACCTCATGGGCAGCGATGCTCGTTGGCATGTCAGATTCCACCACTGATATAGGAATGGACACTTACTGGTGTAAGTAAATGACACCTGGGTTAACTACTGGATTAACTAATGAGAAACAAATTATTCACTGAAGTTCCTGTGAAACTTGACTAACATATTTCCTTTCTCCTATGGGTTGTAATCTTTCTTTTAATATTTTATCGTCTTTTAGGTGAAAGTTTACACAGCATATTAGGTTCCCATTTAACAATTTTTGTACGAATCGTTCTGTGACATTAGTGACAATTTTCACAATGTGTCAGCATTCTCATGGTTTCCATTTCTGTTTGTTCTGTTTCCATTCATCTCGCTTCCCTGCCTCGCCTGGCCTTCTCACCTCTGCTTTTGGGTGAATGGTGACCGTTTGGTCTCATACAGCTGATTGTTCTAAGGGGGCACATTCCTCACTGGTGATACGGTTTATTTTACAAGGCAATCTTTTATTCGGCTGAAAGGAGACCTCCGAGAGTGGCTTCAGTTCCAAGTTAAAAAAGGGGTCTTGGGGTGACTGTTTTGGGGGTTTCTCTAGTTTCCATCAGTCCAGTATGTCAGGTCTTTTCTAGGAATTTGAGTTTTGTTCTACATTTGTCTCCCATTCTATCTGGGACCTTCTATTGTGTCCTTGGTCAGAATGGTCAGTAGTGGCAGCTGGGCACCATCTAGGTCTTCTGGTCTCAGGCTAGAAGCGGCTGTGGTTCACGTGGGCTATTAGTCCTATGGGCCAGCTTCTTCTTTGAGTCTTTGGTTTCCTTCATTCTCTTTTGCTCCAGACGGGAAGAGACCAATAGCTGTTATCTTAGATGGTCACTTGTGTACCCTTTCCTTTAAATAACTTTTCTTTTTTTTAACTCAAATGCATACCCATAGTTTTAAAAAAAAAAAAGCACACTAAAAGGAATAAACACAACAGTGTCTTGATTCATCTATCCTGGCTCCTAATCTCTGTCCAAGGAGTCCTGGTGGTGCAATGGCTAAGCGCTCGGCTGCTAACCGAAGGGTTGGTGGTTGGAACCCATCAGCTGCTCTGTGGGAGAAAAGACCTGGTGATCTGCTCCCGTAAAGATTACAGCCTAGGAAACCCTAGGGGGCAGTTCTTCTCTGTCCTGTAGGGTCGCTATGAGTCTGAATAGACTCAATGGCACACAACAACAATCTCTGTCCAGAGACACCATGGCACTCTTCCAGTCATTTCTTTTGGTATTTAATGCCATATTTCTAAGGAATATGATTATACTGATATTTTGTGATTGACTGGTTTTAGACATTAAGGATTGACTTTGTATTATCATAAACTTACCTCTTTTATAACTCCCAACCCCCATTTCCAGTTATGACACTTTTTTTGATTAATCAATTGTAAATACATTACCGTGACTATGTAAATATTGTCCACTGCTGAGTCTTCCCTTTTATTTCTCAAGTTGCCTTGGTTTTCTTCCTTTGATAAGTTTTCTGTGTACCCACCAGTCTTATTTGTTAGATCTGTCAAATCCTCATCACTGTTACTTTTTCAAATGAAAAATTCTCAGATAATACAGCTACCCCTTACTACTTACTACTCAGGCTCTCTGCCCACTTGGTCTCATCTGGGCTGCTGTTCGCCAGGTCCACCCTGGAACTCCTCTCTGTCCTCTAGCCCCTAACCTTCATTTAGCAGTCAAGTGTGTTAACTGTTTGCACCATCCAGGGACTTCTGGATGCTTTTAGGAGGTTCTAAAAAGAAAAGGGTCAGCAAAAAAGAGGGAGACTCTCAATGAGATGGACTGACACAGTGGCTGCAACAACAGGCTCAAGCGTAACAACGATTGTGAGGACGGTGCAGGGCCCGGCAACGTTCCGTCCTGTTGTTTGGAAGCTCCCTGTAAGTCGGAGCCAACTCCGTGGCACCTAACAACAACCACAATTTCATTAGTGATGGGACTTTTTCACTCACTGTTTTGGGTGAGCTCTTTCAATCTGAAGTTCTGTGTGTTTCAATACAAAAAATAATTGTTTATTTTTTTAACAGACTTATTTTTTAGAGCAGTTTTAAGTTTACAGAAAAATTAAACAGGAAGTACAGCGCTCCCATATGCTCCCCTTACCCACAGTTTCTCTATTATTAACACCATGGCTGAGTGCAGTAATTTGTTACACCTGATGAACCATACTGATACACTGTTATTAACTAAAGTCTATAGTTTATATCAGGTTTCACTTTTTGTCTTGTACAGTTCTATGGGTTTAACATATGCAAATGCCCTGTACTTACCATGACAGTATCTACAGATGTTTCCCTGCCCTAATCATCCACTGTGCTCCACATACTCACCCCTCCCTCTCTCCCCCAAACCCCCGACAACCACTGATCTTGTTATTGTGACTACAGCTTGGCCTTTTCCAGGATGCCATATTATTGGAATCATACACTGTGTGGCCTTTTTAGATTGGCTTCTTTCATTTAATAATACGTATTTAAAGTTTATCCATGTCTTTTGTAGCCTGATAGCTCATTCCTTTTTATTGCTGAGTAATACTCCATTGTATAGATGTCCCACAGTTTTTTTATCCATTCACCTATTGAACGACATTTTTGTTGCTTCTAATTTTTGGCAATTATGAATACAGATGGTAGAAACATTCGTGTGCAAATTTTTACGTAGAAATAACTTTTCAAATCCTTTGGGATGGTATGGTAAGCCTATGTTTAGCTTTGTAAGAAAGTGCCAGACTGTCTTCCAAAGTTGGCTGTACCATTTTGTGTTCCCACCGGCAGTGAACAAGAGTTCCTGTTGCTCTACATCCTCGTCCGCCTTCGGTATGGTCACTGTTTTCTATTTCAGCCATTCTAACAGGTAAGCAGTGGTACCTCATTGTTGATTTAACTTGCAATTCCCTAATGACTATGACTACCAGCTGTCTGTCATACTGTGGTGGCTTGCACGTAGCTGTGACGCTGGGAGCTATGCCACTGGTATTTCAAATACCAACAGTGTCACCCATGGTGGGCAGGTTTCATCGAAGCTTCCGACAAAGACAGATTAGGAAGAAAGGCCTGGTGATCTACTTCCAAAAATTAGTCGATAAAAACCCTACGGATCACAACAGAACACTGACTGACTACTAATAATCACTAACATGACACAGAAAAGGGCAGTGTTCCATTCTGTTATCCCTGAGTAGGAGGGGACTCAATGTCAGCTCACAACGACGTATGATGGTGAGCACCTTTTCACATGTGTATTCGCCATCTCTGCAGCTTGTTTAAGGAGCCTGCTGACGCAGTGGTTAAGCACTCAGAGGCTAACTGAAATGGTTGGCAGTCTGAACCCACCAGCCACTCTGCGGGAGAAAGATGTGGCAGTCTGCTTCTGTAAAGACTTACAGCCTTGAAAACCCTATGGGCAGTTCTACTCTGTCCTACAGGATCACTATGATTCAGAACCAGCTCCATAGCAATGGGTTTGGTTTGCTTTTTTATAGCTTCTTTGGTGAGGTATCTGTCCAGATCTTTTATTTAGATGCTTCTTCTCTTAAACTCTCAAAGTCTTTGACCTATCTCCATTAAAGAAGTTATATTAACATGTTATAATTTTTTATTTATCCTGATAATAAATCAGAGCTCCTTGAGAAAGGGAAAATGATAATAATAGTAATAGTAGAAGTTGTAGTAGAAAAAGTCATAAAAATAAAAGAAGCAGCAGTAAAGACACTACCACTAATAAACATCAGATACATGCTAGGCACCATGCTAATGGCCATACGTGGATCATCTCATTCCATTCTCACGAGAACATTATGAGATCGTCCTACTACTATTCGAGGTCACCAAGTGAGGAGGTACTGGAGTCAGCATTTGGACAAGGATGTCTGCTTCCACACCCTGTCTTAGGGATTGAACTGTGTCCTCCAGAAAGTTATGCTGAAGTCCTAACCCCATACCTGTAAATATGACCCTGTTTGGAGACAGGACTTTCCTTTTGCTATGTTAGTGAGGCCGAACCTCATCAGGGAGGTCATACCTGAGTAGGGTGAGTCCTAAACCTAATCCCTTCTGAACAGTGTCTTATAGAAAGAGCAGAACAGACACAGACACACAGGGGAAGACACACACCTGTGAGGACCCATCTACACGCGGAACACTGAGGATAACCAGCAGACCCCAGGAACCCTGAGCCCTGATTGGGACGTTTAGAGCTGTAAAGCCACCCACGTGTGGTATTTCTGTAGTGACAGCACTAGGTAACGAAGACGCCCTCACCTCTGAACTCCCAGTCCCTTTCATTGCCTTCATTAATATCATGTTTAGTTGTTTTTTGGGGGAGTTGTTTTCTGTTTTGTTCAGTTATTTTTTGTGTTCCCTGAACCTAGCATAATATCTAAAGAAGAAAAGTTCCTTTATAACTTTTTAGTGAAAAAAAAAAAAAGAATGGACAGGGAATACAGAGGAAGCAGTAGAATAAAGATACTCTGTGTAGCGAAATGCAAAGTACCCATGAAGCACGTCTGCTGCATACGGACATCCAACACTTGTCTCAGGGAGAAGCACTTGTGAGAGTGTACGAGATGAAAGCTGAACAGCCACCTTGGAAGTGACTCCAGTTTATGGAAAGGAGAGGTGGAAAAAATGGCCCAAAGAGAATGAAGTTGTAGGGATGTTTATTTACTTTGGGGCCAAGATTCCAGAGGATACAGTAAAAGGCACTCGGAAGGAGGCTAATGGTGAAAGAAGTATTCGGGAGGAGGGACAGAGAATAGTTTGAAACTGGTCAACTGTACAGCATGGCCAGGCTGAGAGACATGGAAAGACTGAATGCTCTCAAGATTCAGCAGGGCTAAGCTCAATTCTCCCTGCTTAGGTGGGAGCTGTGCTAAGACTGACACATACTTTATTTAATTTTATTTAAATAAAATTAAATTTTATTTAATCCTCACCACAGCCCTGCTGATAACAGGAAAAACAAACAACAAAATAACCCAAACCAGTTGCAGTGGGGTCAGTTCCACTCATGGAGACCCCATGTATGTCAGAGTAGAACCATGCTCTATAGGGTTTTGAATGGCTGAGTTTTTGGAAGTAGATCGCCAGGCCTTTCTGCCTCTAGGTACTTGAACCTCCAACCTTTCAGTTAGGAGCCAAGCACATAACTGTCTGTACGACCCAAGGACTCCTGATAACAAGAATGTTGTTGTTACGTGCCATTGGGTCAGTTCCAACCCACAGAGACCCCACGAACAACAGAAGGAAACGCTGCCTGGCCCTGCACCATCCTCACAATTGTTGCTATGTTTGAGCCCACTGTTACAGCCACTATGCCAAACCACCTCACTAAGGGTCTTCCTCTTCTTCGCTGACCCTCCACTTTACCAAGCATGAGGTCCTTCTCCAAGGGAGTGGTCCCTACTGAAAACAATCAACTACATGAGACCAAACGGTCAACATTTACCCAAAAACAAAGATGAGAAGGCAAGATGAGACAAAAACTTGTATCTGCCACCATGAGCCTGACAGTTTTCCAATACTTAAAGGCTTCTGTGGTGACATCAATGAATGTAATTTTTTCCAAATGACCAATATTTGATTTCAAAGGTCACAGTGGGTACATGATCTATTGAAAGTGTAAGACAAACCAGTGCTTTCAACGAAATGGAGTACAAAAGTTCTCTGATGTGGTTTCAGATCGCGTATTACAACTAATCTTTAAGAAACTACTACTCTTTGGATTTTGGTATGGTCTAAGAATACCCACAATGATCTGAAAAGCCTGTTAAAATACTCCTCCCTTTTCCAACTACATGTCTGTGTGAGGCTGTTTTTTCTTCACATACTTCCACATCTCATCACAGACTGAATGCAGAAGCAGATACGAGAATCCACTTGTCACCTATTAAGCAAGACATTGAAGAGATTTTTAAAAAAAATACTGCCACTCTTCTCACTAATTTTTGTTTGTTTTGGAAAATATAGCTATATTTCATAATAATATGTTATTTGTTTTAACATGTAATGGATTTATTATATTTTTAATAAATAAACATTTAAAATATTTCTCCGAACTCGTGGTCTTCCACCACAAAGCTAGTCTTCACCTCGTGATCTCCAGCTCAGTGAATGGCAATCTTCCAGTGGACAACTAGAGGCATTGTGGGAGCCATTCTCGCTCATGTTCAGTCAGCAAGCCCATTATTCCATAAACATTTTTAAAATGTACCTACTTCTCAACACTTCCGACACCACTTTAGTCCAAGTTACCATCGGCTTTACCTGGGAAGTTACAACTCTCCTTGTACCTACAATAAATTCCACCTAATCTATTTATTATGCTGCAGAGCTAGAGTGATCATTTCAAGGGTCAGTTCTGAATTTTTAGTCATTCACACCCTACAACAAACCAACAAACCTTAAATGGCTTTCCACTACTCAGAAGGAAGAACAAATCCTTAATACAGCCTACAAGGCTTTGCATCAGCTGACCTTTGCCTACCGTTCTCCACTGTCATTACATACTATACTCTTTTCCCTCACATTTTGTGTTCCATCTGTTTTAGCATTCTTTCAGTTTCTTGAACACAGAATGTGTAATTCTCTTTGCTTGAAATGCTTTTGTAGCCACCAATTCACTTCGTTAATTCCTAGAGATCTCAAGTTTCTTTTTCTCAAGCAGGTCATTCTTGTCTCCACGTCAAGGTCAAATTCCTTTGTTTTAAGTTCTCCTTTAGAGCAATTAACTCTAACAATGCATCATATGTTAGTATATAATCATACATTTATGTGTTTGCTTACTGATTAATATCTTTTATCACCAAGAGATTGTAGGCTCCATAAAAACCTGGATCATGTTTGTCTTGGACGCTACTGTGATCTAGCATACAGAACATAGTAGGCTTTTATAAATATTTTCTGAATGAATGAATGACTTGAGATACAGGACAGTTTTATCAGATACAGTCACCATGATATTCTATATGAAAGTAGAAGAATGAGAGCAATGGATTCTTTTGGATTCTTAAGTTCTGTGGACCAGGGGGTCAAGATGGTAAAGATATTCTTTGTTCATTAAATTCTTCTATTGAACAAAAAAATCAACTCTACAACTTTGCTCAAGAAGCTCTTGTAAAACTTTTATTTCTCTAATTAAACTACAAATGTCTATCCATGAGGTTCAGCCTGGTATGGTTGCTAAATCATGGCTTTAAGAATCAGAAAGACCTATGTTTGGCCACAAGCTCTGGCACTCACTAGCTAGTGAACTCTGACAAATTACTCACACTTCTGAGTCTCAGTCTTTTCCTCTTCTACCACCTCCCTCATAGCATTCGGAGGGTTACGCAAGACTAAAAACCTGGCACATACGAGGTGTTCAATGAATATTAATTTCCTTCCTCCAACAGTACACAGTAGAATACAGTAATATGCAGACTTTTATTCTGTATATTTTTCCAATAACTACTTTTTAATTTCTAAATATGAGTAGAGGAACCAATGCTCATGGAAGGATCCTCCTACAGCTGCAGCACGTTTCCCAACATAACAGCAGCTTAATACACTTCTCTTTCTTTATTTGACTTTCTGTTGAGTGGACTAGAGTTGTAAGACTTAGAAAAGTCACACAAGCTATACAATGGGAGCAGAACACCTGCTATAGCTGCTTGAGAAGTAGAAGAAACACGAAAGAGGGTAGTGCATGTGAAAATTCTATGAAAAATAAAAACACTCTACAACGTAAAGTATCATTATCAACACCATCTTAGTTTTTCCAAATTTTTGTATTTTACATAAATAATTTGTAAAGCTGTCTTAGATAAGAAAGGACTGTGATCATTCATTCTAAGACTGAAAATTAAGACATATGTAAGTTGAATGACTTACTCAAGAGAATCGCAGTTAAGTCAGAGGAGAAATTGGTCCAGTATTTCTTAGTTATCTCAGACTAGAGTTAAAGCCACTTTAATGAAAACTTCACTATAAAGCAAGAGATGCTAAATTTCAAAGAGTAAAACTATTCCCAATGAACATAACCTTTAATCCAGGCAAATCCTGCTTTAAGCAAACTGATATTTACACAAAAGAGAAAATAAAGGACGAATACTTGCTTTAAAAAGGAATTCACCGTAGAATTCTGTTACCCATGTGCATTTAAAATAAGTTTTGATTTATATGTAATGCCTCAGAAAATATATACACTTCAAAATGAAAAAAGCAAAATATAAAAATCAATTAATAAATCACAAATCTCTAATTAAAAATACCTTATAAATAATTGGAAAAAAGTTAGCTAGAAAAAATTATGCATTCAGGATCAGTATAAAGGAAGGAGGAGTTAATACAAAGTAATTGTTGTTGTGTGCTGTCCAGTCGATTCTGACTCACAGCAATCCTAAATGACAGAGTAGAGCTACCCCACTGGGTATCCTAGGCTATAATCTTTACAGGAGAAGATCGCCAGGTCTTTTCTCCCGTGGAGCCTGCTGATGGGTTCAAACCACTCGCCAACCTTCTGGTTAGCAGTTGAGTGTTTCACCATTGTACCACCAGAGCTCCTTTAATAAAAAGCAGCCCCATATTATGCCTTCAGCATTTTTAAAAAAGGAAGTCATACATTAATTTTATTTTTCATATTTTAATATTTGTATTTTCAGCAAGTTAACAGAATAATATCAATTTCAAAACTTAACATGCTACATTTGCTCAGGAATTGATGCTAATTTCTCTGCTTTACCTGGATTAAGTTGAGGTTCTTGTCACTTTTTACTTTCTACACTTATTTTAATAACTATTTCATTTACTTGTGTTTGATATGTCCTATTAAAGAAAGCTATCATAAATTAAGGAAACCCTGGTGGCGAAGTGGTTAAGAGCTATGGCTGCTAACCAAAAGGCCAGTAGTTCAAATCCACCAGGTGCTCCTTGGAAACCCTAATGGGCAGTTCTACTCTGTCCTAAAGGGTCACTATGAGTCACAATCGCTCAATGGCAGTGGGTTTTGTGTTTTTTTAAATCATATATTAATGGTTGGATTCTAACAGAGGAATACATTTCCCAAGGAAAAGATTACTAGATGGTCTTTTAAACAATTAGTGCAATGCTAAGCGTTATTTTATGAAAATAATCCTTTTTTCATAATTATGACACTCTGCAAGGCTTCTCAATATCTACACAGAGCACCTGTAGTGTGCTTTAAAACTGAGACTCCAGATACTGACGTGTGCAGCAAAGTTGGCTGTTGAACCAATTTCTATAAATAACTTATTTTATAATCAAAATGATTATAAAATATTATTTTTATAGAAATCCTCCAAACTTTTATTGGCCTGCCCTCACTATTCTAATATACGGAAATGCAAACTTTCGGTGAGGTTGAGTTTTCCTAAACTGTGTACTGTTCTACTGACTCTAAAAGCATCTTTTTCGCTCCCCCAGCTCAGAGGGTCTTTTTCTTTTGACTACCGTATTTTTACGCAAATAATGCACACCTCCCTCTCCCCTCTGTGAGGTATTTTGTAAGGGTACTATGCTAATTTTTTACAGCACCATGTGGAAGAGGATTGGCATGGTGGTGCCTGTGAGGGTGCAACGTGAAGGGAGGGTGCAGCTGGCAAACAAATGCAGAAGGTGCGCATTATTTGTGTAAAAACGTGGTAATAATTTTTAGGCTGCTCAAAGGAGCTACGGTGGAACAATGGTTAAGCGCTCAGCTGCTGACCAAAAGGCTGATGACTTGAACCCACCCAGCAGCTCCTCAGGAGAAACACCTGGCCATCTGCTTCCATAAAGATTACAGTCTAGAGAACTCTATGGGGCAATTCTACTTGTCACATGGGATCGCGCTAGTAGGAATCAACTCAACGGCCCCAAACAAGAAGAAAGCTGCCCTATACTAGCCTTTGTTAATAGTGTGACCATCTAACAATACGGTTTCAAGGTTGAAAATTCCAAAATGTTATCGCGTTAGAATTTGTACCATATTTTTGCCCTCTTTATTAAAACCTAGTTTTAAGCTTGAAATTCTATGAAGTGAAATAATTTTACATTAAGTATTCATTCCTCTATTCAGACTGTCTTTGGAGGGGATTTTCCAAAGCCAAATAAATACTGACTTAGAGGAATCATTAACTAAATGAAAGTAGTAGTTGTTGCTTACTTTCCAGTTGAGGAGTTTCTAAACGTTTAGTAATTTAATGACTATTTCTAGCCATTATATAGGTTCCTTATTACAAATTCTAAGGTAAACCACAACAAGGAATACCCAAAACCATAGTTCATGCACCCTTTCCCTCTACCCTGGTGAAGCACCAGGAAGGGGGTCTGACAATGACAACTAGTTCACAGAACACTGAGTTTGTTAACCCGATCACCATACGAGACTAGAGAGTCTCACTTCCCTTTGGCTGTCAAACATGATCACATGGTGGTCATATAAAGTGATAGGAAGACACTGCAGATTAACATACTCTGCTCAAAGACAGAAGAATGAATTTAAGGGACTCAGACCATGGAGAACAAAGGAATAAGGTAACAAGATATGGCAATGAGGCCTCAGGAGTTCACTACACTCATTTTAACAGTATGTCACAGCAGAAGGAACACAGGATTAGCACCAGAGCCTGGTTTCAGTTCTTAATCCATTATTAGTAGCCATGTAAGCTAGAATAAACTGCAGAGCTTCTTTACATTTTAGTTTTCCTGTATTCAAAAGAAGGCTCATCACCCATACCCTGCTTACTCAGCAGGACTGAGTATACGAGTACAGAATGAAATAACGTGCATAAAATGCTGCTGTATATTTAAAAGAACCATGCAGTGTAACTGTATTAGTATCATTCTTTTTATAATAGTCATTGTGAGTTTTTTCCCCTAAATATTTAAAGGTAACATGCCTACTGAATAAAGTTCAGAAAATACAAAAGTTACCAAAAAACAAACACATATACAAAGAAGAATAAACTAATCTGTGATCCTATCACAACCCAGAGCCGACCATATTCAGTGTCTGTATCTAGTGGTCACAGGCCCTATGATCTTCCACTAGCTAGTGTGTGAACCCAAGCAATCAGTATAGCCTCTCTGAGCTTCAAGTTCATAACTATAACATCAGGTGACTGGATTAGACTGTCTCTAAGGAGTCCTTGGGTGGCAGAGAGATTTAAGCACTCAACTACTGTGATGGTTAAGATCGTGTGTCTGTTTGGTTGGGCCATGACTCTCAGTGTTTATATGTGATCACTCCCATGACGGAATCTGCTGTGAAAAGGAGTTTCCTTGGGGGTGTGGCCTGCATCTGAATATAAGCAGACATTCTGGCTTTTTGCTCGCTCTGGATCCTGTGGCTACCTCCTGTTCGTCTGACCTCCAGTTCTTAGGACTTGAGCTAGCAGCTTATCTGCCGATTCTGGGATTCGTTGATCTTCAGAGCCTGTGAGTGGAGTCCTGCTTTCCAACCAGCTGATCTTGGGTTTGCCAGCCCCTGCGGCTATGTGAATTGGGAGAAGCCTCTATCCTAATCCACGGACTTGGGACATTCCAGCCTCTATAATGGCATGAGATGTTTCTTTGATATCTCTCTCTCTGTATATTTATTTATACACTTTACTGATTTTGTTTCTCCAGAGAACCAGCCTAAGACAACTACTACCCAAAAGGCTGCTGGTTGGGTGGAACCCATCCGGAAGAAAGGTCAGGCGATCTGCTTCCAATAGGTCACAGCCTGGGAAACTCCATGGAACAGTTCCACTCTGCAACACCATGCAGTTGTCATGTGTTGGAATCGACTAGATGGCAACAGGTTTTTTTTTTTTAAGGTTCCTTCAAGCTCTAGTAGGGGCCCTCATGGTGCAGTGGTTAGAGTGCTTGGCTGATAACCAAAAGGTGGGCAGTTTGAACCCACCAGCCGCTTCACGCGAGAAAGATGTGGCAGTCTGCTATTGTAAAGATTGTTGTTGTTAGGTGCCATCGAGTTGGTTCTGACTCATAGTGACCCTATGTACAACAGAATGAAACACTGCCTGATCCTGTGCCATCCTCACAATCTTTGTTATGCTTGAGCCCACTGCTGCAGCCACTATGTCAACCATCTCGTTGAGGGTCTTTCTCTTGACTTGATGGCAACATGTTTGGTTTTGGTTTTGTTCTAGCTCTAGTATCACCTGCTTCTGCCAATTATGAATTGTATTTAACAAGTACACATACGGGCCTTCACGAACATGTGCTATCACTAGCCAGTAGTGGAACTTGATAACCTGGACCTGATGTGTAAAGCACTGTGCTGCATACTGTAAGAGTCTCAAAGAAGACAGCAACAAAGTCTCCAACCTTAGTAAGTTCAAGCTCCGTTAAGGAGGATGAAGCATGTATCTAACAACCATATTCCAGAGAATAAGGTGATAAATACTATAACTAAATACAAGTAATAACCTGAGAGAATATAGGAGGTATAGAGAATTGCTGGTAGGGGAAAATACCAAAGATTCCTTAAAGGAAGTTGTGGCAGATACTGTTATCACCTTTCCAATAGCCCCAGAACTACCTACTTCCAGATTTCTGTTTATGTCAGAAAATGAAAACACTATTTGTTTAAATCATTATTTGTAGGATATTCTGTTATTTTTCCCTAAATGCATTCTACAGATTAGTGGTCTTCAACTTTTCTTGAGTGAATTTCATCTGAAACAGTTATGAAAATATCCCCCTCACATAATTTTATGTAGATGTATAAATTTTTTCATCATAAATTTAAAGAGTTGCAAAGGATTTACTTTTCTCTCAATTATAGATATGGATATTTTAAAATAAAACCATTACACTACTCTTTTAAATATATATATTGAAATCTAAATATCACTGTGTTTTGATACTGACTCGATGGTAACAGGTTTGGTTTTTGGTGTTGTTACCAACCACAATACATTTAAAAAAATTACCAGAACAAGTACTTGTTTGAGAGTTGATGATTTTACATGGTTTATTTTTCTCCTTAAACTCATTCTTTTACTTCACTTCTTACAGAAATTTATTCTATAGTAATATACTTTTATGCTTACATGTCTTTTATCAGTCACCCTATCATATTTCTCTGCAACAAACATATAAGTGTATTAAAATTAAATTTTCTTGAATTTGACTATAAAACTCTTGAGTGTTAAAAAATTCTTCTGGAAGGTGTATCAGTGATTTAGTACCTATACCAATTGTTGACAGTTCATAACCAGTTACTAAAGATCTGAAATAGTTACTATTAAACAAATCACAAATAAACCAAAATGAATATATTTTGATAATACTAAAGGCAAAAAGTCAGATTTTGTTAAAAATCAGTCATCATAAAAGAACTTTTCCCCAAAGTAGTTCATGTATCCATTAATGAACATTACTTTTAGCATTCCTTCTATTCCTACTTTCTGTTTTTACAGATTTGAGCACTCACAAACCTTGTTCACACAAGCTGTTAGATGGAAATAAAAGGAAATTTGGATAGAGTACTCACTCAATTACTTGAACTCCTTTTTAAGGCAAGTCATACACTGATCTCTAGCACTAAAGGCTGTGTTTAATAAGCTACCAGCTGCTGAAAGCAGAGAATTGGAAACCACCTACCTAATTTGCAAAAAGCTTTGTTACCTAGTTATTAGATTCAATCCCTCAACTTCAATACCAGCACAGTATTTGGAATTTCCCTCTGTTGGGAACCCAAAAGGATTTCACACTATGGGGTAAGATTAGGAACAGTGGGACATCTTTCTTTTCTAAAGTGGGAGAAAGGCAAGACCCAGAAAAATACCCAGGTCTGAGGATTTTCAGGAAAGAAGGTACATGGAAGCCAGGGGTCTAGAAGTGGACTCACAACTACTGTTGACCGTGCATCTCCTGGAAATTATCTGTATGCCTTCACTATACGAATACCCTGGTTTAATACCTGAATTTGGTATTAAATGTGGGTTTTATGTATCATACTTTAAAATAGGGAGCAAGCTGAGTAGAATTAGAGAAAAAGGCTCTATGGATCCGCTTATTCCAGCTAGAAAGTTGATGAAACATACAACTAAAACTGCCTCTAGCCATTCCCTGAACACAGATAATATTAGCTCTTCTGTTAAAGGAATGATAGGAAAACTTCTGGGTACTGAGCAATGAAAGGGATAAACGTAAGCAAATATGGCTGGTGGTTTTGAGAAGAATTTTGTTTCCTGATAAAAGGTAAAAGCGGAGGGCTGCTAATACTGTCCTTCCCTTCTTCTTCCTTAAATGTGCACGTGATACGTGAATGGACCCGTAGCAGCCGTCTTGAGACTACGGGGCAATAAACATGAGGATATAAGAAAAAGAAAGGCAAAGATGATAAAGAAGAAAACAGAAACAGTATGGCCCTTGGTGACATCTTAAAGCTAGTCAACAAACCCTAGAGACACCTTCTTCCAGACTTACGTGAGAAAAATAAAGCCCTCTCGGTTTAAGCTATTGTTAGTCATGTGTTATGTAACTTGCTAATATGTTCTAATAGATAGTTTTTTAAAATTGGTTGTTAAAATGATAAATAGGGTTTTGATGGATATATGTATTTTTACACAAAAAACG
>NW_004443975.1:18716560-18783320 GCF_000243295.1 Trichechus manatus latirostris | reverse complement strand
TGTTGATGTGTTGTGAGATTGTTATCCATTGTTACAGGGCAACATGTGTAGTAACTATTAAATTAGAAACTATTTTGTTCTGTAATCCTTCATCATAAGTGAGAATAGCAGCACAATTGGAAGAGCCTAGTCAATGTCACTGAAGGGTGCATGTAGAAATTGTTGAAACGGTGTATCTTTGGCTGTGTGTATTTTCACCAAAAAAAAGGTTGAGAAGTTAGAGGGTTGACATGTTGTGGGGTTGTTAACAAATGTCATAAAACAATATGTGCACTACTGTTCCATGAGAAACTATTTGTTCTGTAAGCCTTCATCTGAAGTACAATTAAAAAAAAAAAGAAAATTAGCATAGCATGCTTACTAAAATACCTTGTTGGGGGAGGGTGCAGCTGGCAAATAAATGTAGAAGGCACACGTTATCTGCATAAAAACACGGTAGGTAGTATAGAATGGAATGAGCAATAACCCAGAGAGAAGGGAGGAGTGAATTAGAGGTTATATTCAGAAAATAGAGGCAGACCAGCTAGTTGGACCACAGGATTTACGAGGGAGAGATGAAGGAAAAGAAGGCAGAAATGTAGCTGGAGCCAGACTGTGGAGGGGGTTTAATGATACGCTGAGGAGATTTGCTTTTTTCTCCGTTGGCAACAGGAGGTTTCGAGTAGGGAAATAAAATGATCAAAACTGAACTCGAGTAGCTAAAGTAATTGGTATATACTCAAATAGTGAGATCAGAGACAGGAAGATCCACTGGGACCCTCTAATAATGTAAAATGTAACAGAGTTTTGGGTAAGGTAGTGGAAAATGAAATAAAAAAGAGTGGTCAGCATGAGATACTCAAGAGACTGGACTAAGGGCATGTAGCAAGTGAGAGATTAAAATGACCCCAATGTTTGAGCTCTGAGTGTTGAAAGAATGATGCTCCACACACACTAAGATCATCTGGGAAGCTCTGAATAGACTGATACCTGAGTTCCATGCCCAGATTCTCGTTTAACTGATAGGAGAACCAGTGGGGAGTTTGGTGTTGAAGGGAAGTGGGGAGAATCCAATGAGGCATCATGCCTGCTTATATGAGAAGCAACACTCCAGTTGGCGTTATCCAATCTGTCCTATTTTCAATTCACGTTTACGTCTTCTGCAATGTATCAGGTACTGGGCTAGCACCAGAACTACCACAGTGACAAAAAGATACAGCATTAGTCTGTCCTCAGAGAATTTACCATTTTTACCAAAGCAACTTTTGGTTTAAAAACAACTCTAAATTTACTTGTCTGAGGTTGTGTTTTTTATCACAACAGAAAATTAAGAAGAAAATTTAAAAATCTTTTGGTTGTCGTTCTGAAATAATAAATGCTTTACTCTTTGTTTTTTCTGACAGACAGATCTTCGAGGAGAATAAAAATCAATGAAATCAGCTACTAAAAGGGGAAATTTGTATCTTTATGCTATATTTGAACAACAATTTCTGTTTTATATTTGTTACGGAGTAGATTTTAAAAATTAGGATCTAATGGATCTGAATATGATTGCTTGTCTGAATAATTTCATTCAATAATTACTTTATGTCTTTATTTGCTTCCTGGCCTTTTTCAAGTTCAACCTACTTCACAAGATATATATGGTATTGAGCTAAAATATATAACATATTTAAGCTCTTCCAACAAAGCTATATTTAATTAGAAATAAAATTAGCACCTAGAAATTCACCACATATTTTCCAAAGTCAATGCTCAAATGCTTAACTTTTTAGCAAATTAATTGTTTACTTAATTACATAATAAACTAGTCTCTTCCTTTTTTTGCTACTTGCAGACACATTCTGGTCCCTTCACAATTCTTCAATATTATTACCCAGTGCTGGGCAGGAGAAAGAAGAGAGGAGCTATGAGAAAACCAGTCACTGACTCTTCCTTTTAAGACTTGCGGAAGGGTTGCTATGAGTTGGAATCGACTCGACAGCAACGGGTTTGGTTTTTGGTTTTTGGGGAGAAAAGGAGTAGTTGTAGGAGGGGTGCTTGATGCTACTTATTTAATGAAAATGTAATCTTAAATGTTTTAAGATAATACAGTGATACCTGCGAAAGCTGGAACCTGTGTGAGGAAGAAACCCGTCAGAGAAGGAAAACGCAGGTATTTTCCACTAAAATGAGCGGCAGAAAAGTGGTGAGACTGCACCCTGTCAAAGGCGGAAAACGCGGGAGACCCAGGAAAACAGGGCAGTTCCGTCGAGTTCCGGCTCTCACAGGGTTCACCATGCATGAATTTCAGATTCTACCACAGATGACATAAAAGAATGACTATATTGTAAAATCTTTAAACTTCTGCCATGGGTTTTATTTAAATTGCTCTTGCACTACTGCCATTGGCATATGACATTTACTCTTTCTTCAGGCAGGTACAAATTAAACCGCCTTTACTAGCAATAGCTACCAATTTCCCCAAAGAAGTAAGTAGAATACATCAGCCAGGTTTTATAAATATGAGTACTCACTCATGGTGATGAGAATCTGGGGAAAAGTGAACCATCCTCTTGTTACTGACTGGCCCAGGAGTGGTCACCTGAAGAAAGATTGAAAAACAAAAACTAAGTCACAACTGAGTCTGTAAAAGGTCAATCAATAATAGCAAACTTCAGTTTGAGGACATTCAAGCTAAACTGCAGAATATAACAGAATACAGTATTAATTTTTAAAATCTCAGCTAAAACTGCATTGACCAAAAGTACAGTTCATGGCGGTGCAACGGTTAAAAGCTTGGCTGCTAACCAAAAGGTCGGCAGTTCAAATCCACTAGCTGCTCCTTGGAAACCCCATGGGGCAGTTCTATTCTGTCCTATATGGTCGCTAGCAGTCAGAACTAACTCGACGGCAATGGGTTTGATTTGGTTATTTAACGCTCTACTTGTTTTGGTCTAGTGTAGTTCCTCTGCTAGAATTTTAAGATTATTTTAAAGGTGCCTTTATAGTAAAATAAACATCTTTCGTAAGAACTAGACCACTGACAATTTATTTCCAAACACTGTCCAACTGAAGGTACATTTAATCTTATCTGAAAAAAGAGGCTTACTTAATTAGATTAGTGCTGAGCAGATGATATTTCAGAGAACCAACACATCTGTAGTTAATTCTTAAATATAAATAACATGTATTATAATGCACACACTTAAATGCATACAAAAACTTAAATCATGGAAGTCATGAATAGTTCTTTTTATACTTTCCCCTCAAAGTTAGGGATTATCTGTGTTCTTACATACAGCAAAATGTAACTTCATAGACTAGAACAATATTTTACTCCTTTATTTCTAAATCAAATAAAAAAATCCAATGAAGTTCAAATACTGTCCTCATGATTTAAGCTATTTTTCCATCTTACACAGGGTTCTCAAAGGGCATGTAAACACAGTACACAACGCATGAATAAATCCCCCATCACAACAGACAAAGCGCAAACTAAGAGAGCAAAAGGCCCTACGTGAAAGTCTGTCATAATCAAAATGTCCTTCTGCAATTACAGAAGTGTCATTTAAAGTATGCAATCAAAAAAGGCACGATGAGGTAGTAGAATGCCTCTTAAGACAAACTAACGTTTTCAAAAATTCATTCCTTCTTGTATCACTTGGGTAACAAGGATAAAAGCCGATGCTCTGAAATTCCAAGAAACGCAAACATTGCGAGCGTGCACAGATGATGGCATTAATAACCCCAGGGCTAAGCACCACAGGTGAACATGTGGCTCAACTCCAGGACTGCAACCTGCATTCCTGGCCAAATGAGGTTTTCATGCTCTTCCAGTGGGCATCCCTGGACTACAGTAATCCATTCTCTCCACTGTGGCGATGAGAACAGCCGAGCGCACCTCTGTCACGCTTTGTTAGAGCTTCATGATCACATTACCTCATGGTGGACCTGACACTTTTATTCAGTTTACAGTATGTTCTATGTACAGGCAACTTATTTCCTTTGCCAGGGCTGCTGACACCCTTTTCCACACTAGATTAATCTTGTTTACTGACTTTATCTTGGTACAAATATCAGAAAACCCAACTTTTTATCTCAGAGAAAAAATAAACAATGTGTTGACAGAAGCAGAAGCTATTTTCAGGACTCAAATTGCTTGTTTACCCGAAGCTATACTTATGGAAAAAGGTTTAAGTCTTGCTCTGGCTTGAGATACATAATCTGAAATTTAATAAATGAAGAAATTTCACATACACCCATGTGATAAATTGCCTGATGAAAACAATGCAACTGAATACAATAAAACAGCATTTATAACAAATTTATACCATAATACAAATGTAAGCTTTCAATCTAGTCACAAATAATCATAGAATACACTTCTCAGAAATCATCTATGTATGTATGTGTGTGTAATATATACATACATACACATCGATTCAACTGCTGCAAATAACCCATAAAAGATTTACAGTATCAAATATGTTGTTGTTGTTAGGTGCCGATGAGTCGATTCTGACTCACAGAGACCCTACAGGACAGAGCAGAACTGCCTCATAGGGTTTCCAAGCAGCGGCTTGGCGGAAACGGCCGACCTTTTGGTTAGCAGCCGAGCTCTTAACCACTACGCCATCAGGGCTCGGAATCAAATACACATATTTAAATTATTTTATATATTTACCTAGTACATGGCCCTTTGTGAAAAAAATAGTCTAATTTTCTTTATTGTTATTTCAGATCAATTTCTGTTTTAAAGATATGCAAATAGGCATGGTTTTTTTTTTTTTTTTAATGAAATAAAGCAACACCGAGATCCACACATGATGATCTTCTCAGGATCAATGTCTTCCCAAGGAGTAACGTGTTCTCATGATGAGAACCTTTTGCTACTTTAGTGATCAGACATCCTTAACTAAACTCTGAGGATGGTATCTTTAATAGAGAATTCAACCTGGGGAAAGCATTGTTATACTGAAGTTCCAGAGCATGTCAAACTTTAAAACGTGTTTAATACGATTGGTTGTTAGTAGAATATTTCAAAGTATTATACAACTTCAAAAAACATCCTTAAAGAATTCTTTCTAAACATTTATAACTATTTCATCATTAATTCAGGGACAGACAATAATCTTTATAAAAAATAAAATGAGGCAATTTTAAATGTTAAAGTATTAATTGCCAGTAAACAATTTCCTTTTCTAAAACATTTCCCTTCTGATAGTTCCAGAAACATCTTAGAAAGAAATCACAAATTAAAAAAGTCACCTTAAGTAGCCAATAAAATATTCATACAGAAGAGTGTATTAGAAAGAAAGAAATCAAATTTTATTCTACAAGGTTAGATAGAGAACAGGTATTCTGATCTTCATGAGAAGCAGTATCTCCACAACCCAATCCTTGTCATTTGTTAAAACTCTGGAGATAATCATTTATGTAATTAGCTAATATTTAATGACGATAACCTTAGACATCAACAACACATGGCTTGAATTTTTATGATTTGTTTGTTAAATATTACTGAATCAATAGTGACTACAATCCTAAATAAAGTAAGTATATCTCTTGTCATTACCTATGCTTATTATGCATATTGTTAAATTTTTAAATAACCTCGAACCAGAAAGGAATGGCTGGTCTCTAGGTAACTTTTATGTCAGTGACTCTGGCCTTTTAGATTGTGAAATAAACTATAATGCTACAAGACCACACGGGTCTCTGTTGCTGTCATTTTCTGATAACAATCAACGCATCATCAGAAAATAGGAGTATAGTAGAAACAGATGAAAATGTAACAGTTGCATAGGTACCTCTATCGGTATTTCTAAGGTCAGTAAGTATTAACGTACAGGAAACTCAGCTAAATGGTATCAGTGAAAAATAACATCTATTGTCTCACGTTTAGTGGACCCATTGAAAGCAATTTCTTATTCTTTTTATCACTGATTTATGAACACTGATTTTATGACTTCTCTCAAAAGACAAACAGAAGAGTTGGTTTTACATCTCATTTTCATTCTGTCATTATCAAACCCAATGCATCCCATCCCATTTTTCTACAACTAGATATTTGAAGAAATCATTTCCAAAATCAGGAAACCTTATCTGAGACACAGTGGTCTTGTAGGATTAATAAAGAGGTTGCTCCCTCAGGATGACATCCTACGTACAATCTCAATGATTAAGAGTCCTGTAAATTAGTAAACTTGTGGGTACCCATGTAAGTATAAGAAACCATCATGCTTTCTTCTTTCCCTCTAGAATAACATTCCTCTTCACCTCTGCTTTGGTTCTTGACTGTATTGTATTTGCCTTCCAAATGCTATTCTGCCTCACTGCCCACACTGACAAACACTTATGGTGGCAGGCTGCCATTCAAAAACAGGCCTTTCAACTTTGTGAGGACTGGTCAATCAAATCCGCCCGGCCCCCAGGCTGTAGGGAGACATTGCCGGAGTCTCCCTGCTACTATGTCAAGACCTAGATGTTTCCTGCTTCTCCTAGGACAATTATTAATTTGACTCTACTTTTCTGAAGAGAGAAACAAGCCTTCAAAGTTTAGCGGCCTCTGTATGAAGGCCCCCTGGTATGTTCAACAAATGTGTCAGTCAAATACATGTAAGTGACAGATATTAAAGTAAACAACTCAGCAAAAACAAGCTTAAAAATATGACTTTAAACCACGGGGGCAGGACGTAAGGGGAGGAGGGCAAAGACAAGGAAGGACATCTATTTTAATTGTCATTCTATAAATTTACCTTCATTTAATTATTTAAAAAACTCAGAAAATAATGTTTTAGGTTTCGTTATTAAATTTTATTAATCTTAATTGTTATTAAAATGAATGTGTTGTTTATCTTTTACCACTGTGCAGAAGAATAAAGAAAAATGCTCCAAGGAAGCATTTCAGTTATGGGCACCTGTGTTTTACACTGGTGTTCTAAAAAGTTCTGTTACAACATAGTTGGGGGAATGAAGAAAATATTTCCTTGTGTCATCTATACTCATATATAATGTCACAGAATGGTCACAATTCACAAAAGGCACAATCTATTTGGGAATGAAAGATATATTCAAGAAAATAACATTAGAATTACTTTTAAAGTAATATACAAAAAAGGAAAAATTACTTTAGAATTACTTTTTAAGCAAATACAAAAAGTGATGATTCAAGTAGTATACACTGAATCTTATAAGGTTAAAGGAAAAAAGAGTAGTTATCTGATGTAAGAGGAATAGAGAATTGTAAGCAACTTATTTCCCCTGCTCCAATTCTCCTTAACAACTTTCCAAATTCAACTTTCTAAATCACTGCTTTTCATGTCAGTTTTCTCATTCCAAAGCTACTCATGGTTCTACACTGAAAGTGAAATTAAAACTACTTAGATTTGCATTCAAGACCCTCCTCCCTAAAATCCAAAGATTCAAGGAAGCAATTAGTTCAAAGCACTAATGGCCCGCATGAACCACAGCCTCCTCCAACCTGAGACCAGAAGAATTAGATGGTGCCCAGCTACCACTACCTACCACTCTGACCAGGATCACAAGAGAGGGTTCCAGCTAAAATGGGTGAAAAATGTAGAACAAAATTCAAATTCATAAAAAAAAGACCAGGCTTGCTAGAGGAACACTCAAGACTATTGCCCAAGGACAACCTTCTAACATGGAACTGAAGGCATCCCTGGAGACCACTTTTGAGCCAGATAACAGACTGGCCTATAAAATAAACAGTAACACCCATGAAGAACGTGCTCCTTACAGCAATCAACTATACAAGACCAAAGGGCAGCATTTGTCCAAAAGCAAAGATGAGAAGGCAGGGAGGGGCAGGGAAACTGGACAAACAGAAATTGGAAACCCAGGGTGGACATGGGGAGAGTGCTGACACTTTGAGAGATTGCAACCAATGTCACAGGACAATTTGTGTATGAATTATTGAATGGAAAACTAATTTGCTGTGTAAACATCCACCTAAAGCACAATAAAATGTTAAAAAACAGACCCTCCCTAATATGATCCTTACCTGCTTTCTAATGTGATCCTGTCTCTCCAGCTCCTTACGCAGCCTGCAGTTGTTCCCTGTTCTAAACCCAATACCCAATACTGTTCCACTTGATACAATTCAATAAACATTTACTGATTACCTATTATGCATGGGGTGGCCAAGAGTCAGAATGAACTGAACTGCAGCCAACAACAGCTATGTATACAAAGGTTCCTGGGTGGTGCCAACAGTTTGCACTTGACTACTAACCTAAAGGTTGGCAGTTCAAGCCCACGCAGTGGCACTGCAGAAGAAAAGCCTGGTGATTTGCTTCCCTAAAGATCACAGGCAAGAAAACCCTATGGAAGACAGTCCTACTCTGTAACACATGGGGTCGTCATGAGTTGGAATCGACTCAGTGGCAACAGGTTTGTTTTTTTGGTAATATATGTATAAAATTATGCTTAAATTAATTATATAACAAATGGGATGTGGTTCCCATTCAATAGGGTGGTTTCAGTTATACTGAAGTATTCCTTTTGATGTCTTTACAAAAGTCTTGAATTAAGGAACCCCTCTTATTCCAAGTTTAAGAGTAAGAATAATATCAGTAAATAATTCATGTGATAATATTTTATCTTCATTTGTATGCATTTCTATAAAGTGAAATGTGGACTTTATACAGTAGACCAGGACAAACCCTCTTTGCTGGCTACGGAAGACTAAACAATAACAACAGGCGCATGCAGAATGCCTGATGCGTGCTTGGTAGGATGTGGACACTAGGGGAGGTCTCTATACCCCCCTACCCACCTGGGGATTTAGCCCTAAAAAAATGTCCTCCAGGAAGAAGATGATCCCTTTCTGAGGACAATTAATTACCTGAGATTTCAAAAACTGTTTAACAAAATTTATACAATATAAATTGGTATTCCGACTAAGAAAATGCCTCAAAGTTTGGAATTTTGTAAAACCCAATAATGTTACAGAAGTTCTCACCATCATTCCTATCTTACATCAATATTCACAATCCTGCTCTTATCAGCAGGGCTCACATTGGTAAGATATTTAGGAGAAAACCTTTTATTTGGATGCATGTGGCATCCACTACTCAGAGCCTTTATGTTATCTATCTATATCGGCTGCTCTGAATAAGTTCAGTTCTGGAACACAAATATACTACAGTGGATTAAAAAAAAAAAAAAACCCACTGCCATGGAGTCGATTCCAACTCACAGCAACCCTATAGGACAGAGTAGAACGGCCTCATAGGGTTTCCAAGTGGCAGCTGGTGGATTCAAACTGTCGACTTTTTGGTTTGCAGCCAAAGGCTTAACCACTGTGCCACCAGGGCTCCAGAGTGGATATAACAGTGGGCGTATCTGATGACTCTTACCTCTTAGTCAAGGTTAAGGGTTTCACATTGCTACATTGCATGTTTACTATGCAGTTTTTAATTCTTCTTGGAAGGAAGGAAGCATGAACAAACCAACAAAGAAAGTCTGATAAAAACCACCCATGATACATCCAGAATTAATGTAATTAATAGAAGTATTATTGTCATGAGTGATAATGACACCCCTCCTCTTTATAGCTCCTGCCTATTGTTATAGAGTGTTTTACAAACAAGGTGGCTACAGTGAATAGACTGCATTATTCCCAATTAACGGATGAAGATAGGAATACTCCTGAGGCCAGGGAACATGCCCCAGATTACAGGCTGAACACAGCAAGATTTAAACCTTAAGTTGTCCTATTCACAACCTAGTACTTTGTCCTCTACAGGGGGAACAGACAAAGGAATACGTAACACCAAAGCAAGTGTTTTCCGGATCTGGGGATTCACCACAGGAGACGCAGGTCTGACCCTGCAGTACACGCTAGGAAAGTCTTCTGCCGGGAATGACACATTCAATGACACCTTGGTTCTTACCTGTAGCTTCAAGGTAGCCCGTGGGACTATTGTAAGAGGGCATGGCAGTGCCACACAGGGTTGCAAGTGTGTTACAAACACACTCATGAGAATAACAAATGGATCCACTACTAATCATTAGAGCCAAAGCAGAATAAAATTTAAACACTGTACTACGGAGGGGGATGGTGGTGGTAAACAACATATGATGAGAAGATGCAATGGAACTTGGAGAAAATTAGAGAACTCGGACTATTTTTTCCTTCAAAAGTAGACATCAATCTAAGTGTGAGATTACACCTTAAAACCAGAAAGGTTTTTACAAAGAATCAAGAAATCAAAGGAAATAAACCACAGAGAAGCATGAGGATTTCCTTTCAATTGAAGATTAGCTTTCCTAGGAGAACTGGTACATGAGACATAGGGAAGATGCTAACCTTAGAGCTGCCAGCATCACATCAGCAGTGAATGAAGACATGGACATCCAGCAATTTTCAAGTAATCATACTACATTTTTAAGTACTACCAGCACATTTATTTCTCTAAAAGAATTGTCGAAATGAAAATCATATGAAATTGATGAAAATACAGAAATATATATGTGCCTTTATTTTTATATATGCAAACATTAGCAATTGTTTTTAATCTAAAACTAAACAAGGCAATTGTTTTAAGTCTTCATTTCAAACAGTTTTTTCCTAGTTGAAACAAGTCAGCATTAATAATGAAGAGCTTAGAATTATTGGTCCATTAGAAAAATAATACATCTAATTATTAAGTGCATAAAGTCTCATTTCTGGTATACACTAACTAATGAGTGATCTAAAAGCTTTAATAGAAAAGATTAGTCACTACAAAACTAAAAAACTAATACAGCAACTAAAAAACAAATACAGCAACAATTTTTTTCACACTGCTCCACAGTAATCTTTTTTTTCTTTTTGAAGGTTAGAAAGTAAAAATTAACCAGCTCAGAATGATGCCCAATAGTGATAGCACAGAAAGAGTTCCGCTTTGACGTCCAGTTTTAGTAGCAAGCTGTGAGTGGCCTCTACTGGCTGACTAAAGGCTTCCTAACTCACTCACTCATGATGATTACAATAGTACGGGCTTCAAGAAAATAAGGGTACGTCAACATACATTTATGCAAAGTCCATTGTGCATAAAGACCTGTCTTTGTTAAAGAGTAAATGCCAAAGTAGCAAACAAAATATACATCAAATGGTATAAAAACATTTATAATTTCATTCTACAGCTATATATTTAGATTACATTGAGAATCGATACATCTAAATTCTAAAATTCCAATTTATATGGCATGACAGTATAAATGTGTATTTTCTTACCCAATTCATATCAAAGCAATTCTCATCTACATTTAAAAATAAACATTTTCTTACACACACACACTTTTTTTCTTCAAAGTAAATGTATACTTGGGTTTGGCAAACTGACTTTGCAGAGAAACACAAAGAAAGACCTAATTAAAAATATTTTAGAAGAATCGGTGATTTTAAAAAAGCATTAATGTATCAAACTATGGTGTATGAAAATACCATCTGGCAAACAGTAAAGCAAAGCAGTTTTAAAGATATCCGTATTACTGACTCTATGTTTGGGTAGAAGTAATTTTACATTCCAGACTTAAAATAGCAACTGAAAATGTAAAAAACCCTGCTAGTACTGGGTAATGTTAATTCTAGAATCATAATAGAGAAGAAAAAAAAGTTTCAATTTTTGCTCAGCAGCTTTCTATCAACGCTTGGTAGAATCTGTGAATTTTATATTTATCTATTTATAACAACAATTATGTATTTGGTTCAGTTCATACTCTACCCAATCTACCTGCTTAAAATATATCCCATCAAAAAATTATCAAGTATGCCTAATGATGCCGAAAGGTGACTACATTGATTTTATGAAGTTATTTTCCTTGTACGTAACACTATTCCAGTATATTTCAACCCTCATTTCAGAATTCAGTCCCATTATCTTGCCTGCTCAAAATTGTTCGCAGGGTTATCTAGCTGACACATAAGATAACCCTCCATCTCACAAGACACCACTGGGATATGACACACTGACCCACAGTAAGCCCTTATTATTAGCCTGAAACATACAGCACATAAATGTAGCTCCTGCCAAGGAATTGTTTATAAAAAATCCTTTTATCTATCTGGACATTCAAAACACTTTTAAAGGAACACTCGAGACCATGTTAAGAAATTTAAGAGAATGAATAAAAATTCTAATATGTGGTCTGATGTTTCCCCACCTTCCCCTGCAATTCTACAAAAGTTTTTTTTTTTTTTAATGTCACATATATGAAAAAATAGAAGTCAGAATATGTTTCCTCCTTTATGTTTCCCTTATATAGGGTCTACTCGATAAAGGACAGGACTTAAAAAACAAAGAAATAAATAGTTTCCATTCCAAAGCTTGACACACATGAAATTTTTTCTCTTCTACTTTTATATTTTTGGCGGCAGAAGAGGTCAGGGAATAACAGGGCAGTAAAGATAATGATGGTATTCAGCAAATACACTTGAGCATGTAACAAATTGTTATGGTAGCTTTTTTGGACAAAAATTCTACCATGTACCTAAAAAAACTTTTACTTTGAGAATATAAGCAGACTCAGAAAACTTTTACGTGCTTAGTTATAAATACTTAAATTATTTTGATACTTGAAGTCACATGATCAACATTTCAGTTGCAAAAATTACCTTCTGTCTACATTAACCATTTGATAACGTATCACAACATTTTCAGTTGTGCATATATACCTATTTGAGTTGCAATGATTCCTATTGTTTTTCAGATAGTTTTGATAACTAGTCAATTTCTTCCTATCTTAAGCTGACAGTGATGTTGTATGAAATGTTAATTTATATCAAGGGAAAAGAAATTATAGTTGGTATTGATATTCAAAAAATTTTCTAAGGACCTCAAGAATACATTGATTGTAATTTATAAGAAGAAATGCTGATAGTCTCCACATTTCTAAATTGACACCTTGATAGGGTTTAGATTTAGCAAATAAAATACTCAAAATATTACAGTCTACAAGCTGTACTCCCTGAACACACAAACAGGCAACACTCAATCTTCTGTTAATGTAGTTCAAGGCCTCATTACTATATACTGTTAACTGAACAAAAAATTTCCTTAACTAATAATAATAAATAAAAAAAGGTGCGTTACTATGCCTTGAGAGGGGAGGTAAAAAGATCACAAGTACAAATATGAGCAAACTATTCTTTAAGATATAAGCAAATGAGTTAACGAGTTAATTAAAAAGAAATCAAATATAGGAAACAGTAAACGGTGTAAATACAATCTTAGTATTTTACATACAATCTTTCCTCAGTGAATGGCAACATAAGTCTCACGTCATAACTTACAACTTTCATATCCTTTGGCCAATACCTATTTTAAGTAAATAATCAGATATTCAGATGCTCACACTTGGAGATAAATACCTATTAGTAGAATTCATTTTAAATTGATAGACGTTAACTCTAGCTGCGTGACAGAATCACTCAAGAGCAGGAGTGGTCATGTCATGGAAGTCCTACACGCAGTGGTGCTTCTAGGAAATGTCTTTGAAAGGGGTTTAACTCAGCTACATACGCCTAGTGACCTCTTTGTACTTCATGCTGCCTGGGATGTAAGGAGAAAAAGGATTTCCACCCTAGCACCATTTATGTAGGAATCCTGGAGGCACAACAATTAAGTGCTCGGCTGCTAAACGAAGCATTGGTGGTCTGAACCCACCCAGAGGCTCTGTGGGAGAAAGACCTGGAGATCTGCTCCGGTAAAGATTACAAACAAGAAAACTCTACGGGGGCAGTTCTACTCTGTCACATGGGGTCACTATGAATTGGAATCGACTCCACAGCACCCAACAACAACAACCCTTTATCGGGGTCTTCATGCCATTAAAGGCTTTCTCATGACATGAGGTTGGAAAAACAAAATGAAACCCTATTTGTTTAAGCCACTGTTATTTGAGTATTTTGTCATATGCACCAAGCTCAGTCTCTAACAGATGTTCTAAAAAGACAGAAAAATTAAAAAGTTATAGCCATTAAATTCTGCCTTGATTCTTCAAACTCAACATAGCCTTCAGTGGACTAGGAGCTCACAAAAGAGTGGAGATACTGAGCATCTACTTTCTATGCCCGGCACTCCGCTAGGTCTGTGCAAGATTCCAGAGAAATGCATAACATCAACTCTGCTGTCTAACGATGCTGCAGACGTAAAATACACGAAAGCAATGAAGACAAACCAAAATGTGTGCATCCAGTCACAACGGCAGCAGGACTTCAAGAAAGGGGGGTCATTAACGTCCAAACAAGCAAATGTGCTTTTGTGCAGATGACACTCAAGCTGAATGTTAGAGATGGGTAGGATTTAGGCAATGGAAGGAGGGAAAACATATGCTAAACAAAGGTCAAAAGGTATGAGCCAAGAGAGTACGCATACTGGAAAGGAGGAGATAAGTCCGACTAGAATGGAAGCCTACCTCAGAGAGAAGCGGATACGAGGAGAACTGAGAGACCAAGCACTGTTAGAAAGAGGCTGAGCTGCCCGAAGAAACAGTTTATCCTGAGATTCTGTAACTGGCAAGTTTGTTCCCTTCCCTTGGCTCGTGCTTCCCTTCATTCATTTCTCCCCCCACAACTCCCACACCTGGTACTAATAAGTGGAAGCTCATAAAAAATATCAAATAAAGACCACAGTCTTCAGTGTGGATTGCACCTCAACACAACGAAAAGAAAAATCCTCACCACTGGACCAAGAAGCAACATCATGATAAACGGAGAAAAGACTGAACTTGTCAAGGATTTCATTTTACTTGAATCCACAATCAGCACCCATGGAAGCAGCAGTCAAGAAATCAAATGATGTATTGCATTGGGCAAATCTACTGCAAAAGACCTCTTTAAAGTGTTCAAAAGCAAAGATGTCACTTTGAGGACTAATGTGTGCCTGACCCAAGCCATGGTATTTTCTATCACCTCATATGCATGTGAAAACTGGACAATGACTAGGGAAGACCGAAGAAGAATCGACACCTTTGAATTATGGTGTTGGCAAAGAATATTGTATATACCACAGACTGCTAGAAGAACAAACAAATCTGTTTCGGCAGAAGTACAACCAGAATGCTTCTCAGAAGCAAGGATGGCGAGACTTTGTCTCACGTACTTTGTACATGTCATCAGGAGGGACCATTCCCTGGAGAAGGACATCACGCTTGATAAAGTAGAGGGTCAGTGAAAAAGAGGAAGACCCTCAACAAGACGGATTGACACAGTGGCTGCAACAATGGGCTCAAGCACAACGACGACTGGGAGGATGGTGCAGGACCGGGCAGTGTTTCGTTCTGTAGTACACAGGGTCACTATGAGTCGGAACCGACTCAACAGCACCTAACAACAACATGAAAAACATCAAATGTAGTAAATAAAGAAGTTACGTGTTCCTTTGTTCAAGGGTTAAATCCCTGCCCCACTATACTATAGGGTCGCGATGAGCTGGAATCAACTCCACAGCAATGAGTTTATACTTATAAACTGGCATCAATCCTTTATAATATACCCATGAATAGAAGAATTAGCCTTACAACTAGAACAGATGAAAATTGTTCTGTGACCCTACAAACAGATCCACAGCAAAGCACTAAATACTAGTTTAAGCTTTTCTACTGTTTTACAGCAAAAGGCCACATAGTGCATATCATATTTTGCAATCTGGAGGTTAAAATATCAATTGTGATAACTTTAGAAAACAAACCAGTACTGAATCTTAGTATTTTTTTCCAAGTGCTAACTCAGACAGCAAAGCACTATACTCCCTTACATTTTTTAACTAGGAATGCTATCCAATATAGTGATTACAATGGGATATACCACTCTCCAGCACTGAACAAAATAAACTGGAGTTTATGGATTTCACCAATTTTCCCCTCTGATATAACGTGGGTTTTAAGTACAGAACAGCACAGTGATAAAGTGTGGGCTATGAAGCTAGACTGCCTGAGTCCAAATCCTAACCCCCCTAGTTTTTGGCTCTGTGACTGCCTTAATTTCCCGATAGATAAAATAGGGCTGTTTATATGACAACTCGGAGAATTAAGTTAAGACAATCTGTAAAGCATGTAGATCAGCGTCTCTTAGCTGTCATTATTTTTGCCATATGACTTATAGTGTAACACAAGATACAATCTCAATAATCAGACGGCACAATAAATACTGTAGCCGTAGCCTTAAGCAGGAACGTAGGCCTTTTCTGGAGCTGGTGGGAGGTGGGAGGAAGGAAGGTGTGCGGACAATGGCCTTGGAGGATGTGTATTTCTGGGATCATCACCACTCTTTTTAGTGAATTACTTAAACAGCCTTGGTTAGATTTGAAGAAAATCAAATTAACAGTTGTTTCTCATGAGCATTTGAGAAACGCAGATGTATATTTACTATACAAGTCACACTGGATTCTAAAGAACAGTTACTTTACAGTAATCTAAATCACAAAACCTAAGTCAATATTTTCCACAAAGTCGTTATTAGTGACCATATAGGCTGATAATTCTGAGGCTTTTCAATTAGTGTAAAGGTCATGAGTTTAAATAAAATAGAGTTAAGTATCTTATCTATAATAATGGTCTCTAAATTGAATGTTTTAAAGCTGATTTGCTTTTCCCGACCAATTCTAATTCTAAGGGCCTGAAGAAACGTGAATGGGCAGACCAGTCCAATGCGCGCTATTAAAGTAATAAAGGGGATGCCTCTCCTCTCGTGCCTACACACACACACACATGCACACACACACACACACAGTCCGTCGCTTGATCTGATTTTAAACAAAATAACAATGAGAAACCTTGAAGCCTTCTCTGACCACACAAAACAAACGTACCTTCTCTCTCCACTTAATTTCGATAGTTCTTCGTATCTTTCTTATGTCACTTAATAGACTGCCTCGTGTTAGAATTACATACGTGTTTGTCTCCTCTACAAGAATATACGTTTCTCACAAGCAGAGGCTATGTCTAACTTACTGCTGTATCACCCACAGGTCTTAGCACATCTGCCTGCACTGAAACATGTGCTGAATTAGTCAAAAACATAAATATTATTCATTCAAGTTGATTAGCATTTTACTACAATTTCAAAACACCTCCATCTATACCCCAAATAATTCACATACAGGTTAAATACTGCAGTCTTTCAAAAGTCTGCATATCTGCTTTAGGAGCCACACTGCCACGTGGAAAACTAGAATCATTCTAACCCCAGTGTCCTAAGATGAAATAGAGCGTGACCTGTGAGAGTCGGAAGTTGATGGGCCTGCCTTGTTGCCCGGGTCTCGTAAGTTTTCTGCCTTTGACAGGACGCAGTCACCACTTTTCTATCCCTCTCTACTAGTGGAAAATATTGGAGTTTTCCTTCTTTGACAGGTTTTTGCTTCATACAGGTTCTGGCTTTTGTAGGTTTTACTGTACTACACAAAAAAAAAAAAAAAAACCAGTAGAAGTGTGCAGAGAATAAACTGAGTAAATGAATATAATTTTACTATGTGTTTTACATAAAGAGTAGCTCACAATTTATAAAGTATAGGAAATAAAAGAGATGCTATTGCTGTATTTAATGAATTCCTAAAATATTTTAATACAAGTTGGTCAAAAGTAATTGAGAAAATAGAAGACAAAAAGAAATAAAATTGCATAATTATCTTTGAGGGTTAGCATACTGCTGAAAAATTTATTTGACAGAAGAAAAGTCTGTCATGTACTAGCACATACTCTGAGAATATGGCAGGATATCATATGGCCTTAAGATTCATTCTAGAAGGAAATAAAAAAACCAAAATCCACTGCCGTCGAGTCAATTCTGACTCATAGTGACCCTACAGGACAGAGGAGAACTATCCCATGGGGTTTCCAAGGAGCAGCTGGTGAATTCAAACTGCTGACCTTCTGGTTAGCAGTCGAGCTCTTAACCACTGCACAACCAGGGTTTCATTCTAGAAGAAGCTACCCATAAAACACTGGTAGCATTTAAGCATCAATACAACTAAGAGACCAGACTATCACCAAACTTTCTTGACTCGTTCCATCAGTATTGACTAGGCACTCCACAGATGGTAAGCCACATCACAGAATCTCAAACAAGGAGACCTTCTATCACAGCCAGTCTGCAAAACATTGACATGAAGTCACTACAGTGCAACCGCTGGACAGGCTACCTTAAAAAAAAAGAATATCGAGTAGCCCACTCCAGGGGGCCGTGAACAACTAGTTGTTTTATTCTTCCTGTCTTCAGCGATTAGCCTAGTGTGTACTCAGTAAAGAATGTCTATTATTATTGATTTCAACAAACGTCCACTCAGCACCTCCTAGGTGGCGGGCACTGTTAGAAACTACATATGCAGTACTTCTAAGGGTCACAACAACTCTGCAAGATTCTAATTATTATCTTAAATTTACAAATGAGGCTCAGGGAGATTAAAAGCGCCCACTTAAGGCCACCTCTATCACCTAACAGCTATCACCCAGCTTTCTTGTCAGTTTGTCATTCTGTGGTTGCTTGTGTGTTGCTGTGATTCTGGAAGCTATGCCACCGGTATTTTAAATACCAACAGAGTCACTCACCCAGAACTTCCAGACTAAGACGGACTAGGAGGAAAGGCCTGGCAATCTAGTTCTGAAAATTAGCCAATAAAAACCCTATAGATCACAACAGAATACTGACTGCCTCACTTGCTTTGGACACATCATCAGGAGGGATCAGTCGATGGAAGAAGACATCGTGTTTAGTGAAACATGGCTAACTAGGGTGAGGAAGACCCTCGGTGAGATGGATTCACACAGCAGCCACGACAATGGGCTCCAGCATACCAACCATCGGGAGGATGATGCCGGACTGACCAGCGTTTCACTCTGTTGAACCTAAGATCAACAGAATGAACTTAGGAGTCTTTGCTTAGATGGGTTACATCTAGAGACATTTACTGGATTGGTAATTACAAGCATGGCAATTTTAAAACCCAAGAGTACTCAAGCACACATTCCACGAGCCGTCAGAGGGATGACATCAGGACACCTCCTGGAGACGCTGGAAAACACCACTGCACACTCTCGAAAAATGAAGATGAAAAAGGCAAATAACATCTTAGTTTATTACGAAAACATCTTTACCCTTGGGGACTCCCTCAAAGAGTCTTGGGGATCCTCGGGGGTCCCTAGACCCTACTCTGAGAAGCGATGCTGTAGAGTGTGGTTGTCCACAGGTGGCTCCCAGACCAGCAGCAGCATCATCCCCTGGGAATCTGCTAGAAATGCAAATTCTCACGCCTAACCCCATACCTAGTAAATAAGAACATCTAGGGGTAGAGCCCAGCCACTTGAGCTTCAGCAAGTCCTCTGGGTTATTCTGATGCACACTAAAGCTTAAGAACCACTGCTCCATGCCTCATTGAGGAAGGCAGAACACAGCGAGAAGGTCTGAAGAAATACTAAAGTATGCAAAAATCAGCTGTCAGAGCATACATAAATGGCTGGGAAAATGCAGGGGTAGGGGGAATCCCAAAAACCCTGCAGCAAGAAGGAGAATCAATAAAAGGGCTTCTCTGAAAAAAGGTTTCAGACTGAGTGGAAATTTAAGATGCAAAACTAGAAACACTGACAGATTCTGCGAATATTTATGGCAGCACATCCAAATGTCAGTCTTCATGGGTGAAGAACAGAAAAAGAGCTAGTGTTAAAATACTGGTCTTCTTAGGCACACGGACACCTACAGACAACAGATGATATCAAAGGTGCTAACCAAGATGATATATTTATGAAGAAAAAGGCTACTTTTTATTGAGTCACAATCTCAGTTCTCACAAACCTCTTTAGAGAGTGTAATCCCACATAGCTTGTGAAGCCTTGTTCAGCAGTACAAAGGAACACATAAATGAGTTTGGTGACACATACTATTTGAATTAATTCACTTGAAAACTGTACCTATGTGCCAAATAAAATCTTGGTTCCTTTCATTATACCTTGTATAACTCCTATAACATTATTATGTACTTGTATCCATAATGACATAATGGCATCCTTTGAGCTGCTAGTAACCTCTATGTATCTTAACCACTGTACCTAATCACTTACTACACTGTAGTTTAATTAGCTGTTTACTTATCTAACCCTCTCAATAGACTATAAGCATCTAGAGACTAGAAACCATATCTTAGGCCCATATATTGCACAGTTCCTGCCTGGCATATGGTAGGTAGGAAATACAGTAATATTCATCTGTTGGTTAAATGATTTATGCTTTATCTTAACATCTAGATTGAAATCTCCACAAGGGCCATGGACAGATATGTTAATTGCTTTAAATCACATATACAGAATCCTAGGTACAAATGTTTTCAGTATGTCCTTCCTTATTGAATATAGATACAGATATATATCTCTTATAAAAGACAATAGGAGTAACAAACATAATTAGTGGTAAAACTCAATGTACTCTTTTAATTAGGTATGGAAGTATTTCCGTGAATACAAAACCAAGATCTACCTAAAGATTCTCATAGCTCTTACAATTAACTGCCCTTTCCCCATAGAGACGAAAAGCAAGCAAAAATCTACACCACCCACATTTTGAAGTTGTAGGAGCAGTCACAAAAAAATATTTCAGCAAACATTCTTCAATTCTCAAATCAGAAATCCTAGACTGGAACTTAAAGTGATTATTAACTGGGTAAAGTTACTAGCTTTGTAACTACACACTGCCCATCTTCTTACAAGTGACAAAGGCCTTCATGTTCCAATGAACTTCAACCTAGGAAACAAGACCATGTTTCACATTCAAAATCAAATTCGGCTTTAAATTGCTTCTTCAGTCCATTAAGCTATTCAGAGTCTGCTGGGGGCGGGGGGGGGAATAACATTTAGGATATCTAAAGATAATAAACGCTCACAACTGGTACCCCCTGTAACGGCCACCACCTGGGCTAAGCAACAACGAACTGTCCTCTTTAAATCGTGGGGCAAAGCCTGGGCTCTTGTGGCTCCCTCCAGTTCTCCTCAAAGGACAACCACGCAGTTGGTGAGGGTTCACGATTTACTCTACCAGGAGCTGGAAAGGTACCAACTACGTTCACCTCAGGGACTTACAGGCACTTGCTTCAGTTACTTCATCAACCCGGCGTTAAATAGCTGGAGGTTAGCATGGATTTTAAAGCCATCCTGGGCGTTTAAATTCTTGCTTTGCCGCCTGCTACCTGTACAAGTTATTGCACTTCTCCTTTCCTCTGCTGGAGCCCTGGTGGCGCAGTGGTTAAGAACTTAGCTGCTAACCAAAAGGTTCGGCAGTTTGAATCCACCAGCCGCTTCTTGGAAACCCTATGGGGCAGTTCTGCTCTGTCCTGTAGGGTCACTATGAGTTGGAATCGACTCGACGGCAGCGAGTTTGCTTTTGGTTTACCTCTGTTGCCTTATTTGGCAAGGGGCAACAATTGTAATACCTACCTCATAGTGCTGTTATGAGAATTGTAAGTTAATACATCAAAGTGGTTGGAAAAATGCCTGGCAGACAGTGAGGATTCATTAAGTACTAGTTATTATTATTGGTAGCACATCAAAATTTTATAGCTCCAATCTGTTTTACCAATAGGCTTGACAGTTCACTTCAGGCATACTTGTTAAAACCCTCTGCTGTCCAGTCAATTCTACGGCTTTGACTTGAATTCAACACAATTCAACGCAACTCCTATAGCGACCCTACAGGACAGGGTAGAACTGCCCCATGGGGTTTCCAAGGATGTAATCTTTATGGAGGCAGACTGTCATATTTTTCTCCCGCGGAATGGTTGGTAGGCTTGAACTGCAGACCTTTTTGTTAGCAGCTGAGCACTTAACCACTGCGCCACCAGCACTCCTCAACTCCAGTGGGTGGGTTCTTGACTTGAGGTAACAATCTGATAAGGAGAAAGTTATTATTTTCTTTTTAGGTTTAAGTATAAAATTGATAAGTCAGGGCCAGAAAGAAAAGACTGTTGAAAATGCATCTTATACATCTAAATAGTGTCCATAACTGGGCCTAGAGCTGACCTCCCAGGTGAGAGAGAATACACGGGAAAAGCCTTGCCCAAACGTAAGGTCCAATTTGCTGATGTCTTCGGTAATGCATTTCCTATTCATATCAGCCTACATATGTCTCTACTGTCTTTAAAATTCTATCGCAATTATGGTGAATGCAATTCTCAACTTACCTGCTTGTTCTCTAGTCATTAGAAAGGTTTTTACCTAGATGGTAACCTCTATGAGTATACAAAATCCTTAATCAATGACTATATTTAAAAGCAAACAAACAGATGTACAAGGTTTGATAAGTCAGTTTATGCCATTGGACTGCAACTGTCTAATCTATTAAATAATTCAATATTTTCTGTAAAATCCTTTACATCAAAAACATTCTGCGACTCTAAGTTGAGTTCTTATTACATTTTCATGGAGATTAGAAATCAAAGAAAGGGAGTCCTTTTTGGCTTATTCCTTCTTTCTGAATTTCCTCAGCCCTCTGTCCATTTCATTATTAAAGCATTTAATCTTTAAGTACATGTCTATCCTGCTAGACTACAAATCCCTTGACAATAGGGTCTGTTTAGATTAATCTTTGTACCTGGGTTATTTACAACAATGTCCGGCACACAGTAGGCATTCAATATATGTTTGCTAAATTGAAATTCATTAGCTCAAGAGGATTGAGATGGATAATGCATATACAAGGCTGTTTGCTTTGCACTGAGCAGAGAAACCCTCTCTACAAAATCCTGTCCCCTCAATCCTCCCATTCCTGTACCTCAAGATACTAACATATAAGAAAGAACCCTCACTGCAATAAATGAAGCTACTTCATTTATTCTTCATTATATACTTCATTCAGTATATAACTTTATATACTAACAATGGAGGAACAAAACGATAATCCAATTATTTAGGGCTTCAATGTCCCATTTAAAATGGTTAAATAAGAAAAAAAGGAAATGCTTAAATTAATTGCATAAATATAACTGTGATGGTTAATTTTATGTGTCAACCCAACTAGGCTACGGTACCCAGTTTGTTTGGTCAAACACTAGTGTAGGTGTTGCTGTGAAGGTATTTTGAAGAGGGGATTTACACTTAAACAATCATTTGACTTTCAGTAAAGGAGATTACCCTGGATAATGTGAATGGGTCTCATCAACCAGGTGAAGGCCGTAAGAGCAAAAATGGAGGTTTCCTAAGGAAGAATGAATTCTGCCTCAAGACTGTAACACAGAAATCTTCCTGAGTTTCTAGTCTGCCGCCTGCGCTACAGATTTCAGCCTCAAGACTGCAACTTCAGCTCTTGCCTGAGTTTCTAACTGCTGCCTGCCCTACAGATTTCAGACTTGCCGATTCCTTAAAATAAATCTGATGTCGCCATCTATCTATATTTACATCTATCTATAGCTACCTCCTGTTGGCCGAAAAAACAACATTCCCACTAATTTAATAATTTTAATACATTCCAGAATTTCAGACTGAACAATGAGGTAAAATTTTCACCTTTCAAGAATCTGATGCACAAATTCTTTTTTAAAAACTATAATCAGATTATAATTTCTAAGTACCTTATATACTTCTTTTAGACACAAACACTGGGTTTTTAATTACATAGATTTTACCTCTCACTTACCAGGATCCTTTATTTTCAAAACATATAAAGGTGAAATAAGTATAAAACTATTATCTTAGCCCTAGCTTTCCATCATAAAATGGACTGCTTCTGCCTTAGATGGATTCATGTAGGTATCAAAAACTGGAAAGCTCAAATATGTTTTAAACATTTTTGAATTAAAGAAGTTATGCTATTTTAAAAAGATTTTTTAAAGTGGTTCAATATGCTACTATAAACCTTATATTAGGTCCCAGCATCTTATTGTCCCTGGGGTAGAGTAGATATATCCTAAAAATTTTGAACATTACTGCTGCCTACCAAAATACAATTCTCTTTTTTTTTATAAGTAAGCTGCTATATAAGATGCCAGTCATGTGAATCACGTTCCTCATCTGTAAGAAGAAAAAAGGAAGGGTTGACTAGATGATTTTTTAAAGGTAAGCACCATTTTAAAATTCTATTATTTTATCTATAAAATGTTTTCTGAGTTTGATTTTGATAACCAAGAGCTTCTAGGCTGACCCAAAAACTCGTGGGAGGCATGAGATAAATGGTTATGTAGATAGTAGGAGTGGAAAAAGTAGAAGTTACAGATACATAAATAATAAAAATAATAATGATAATGGCTAGCGATTATTGAATAATTCCAGTCACTTGGTTAGACTTTTAATATGAATTTCTCTGTGAATCCTCACAATAGGTCTATGAGGTAAGTCCCATGACAGTCTTCACTTCATAGGTGAGGGAACTGCGGCTGGGAAAGGTTAAGTGACTTGCCCGTGGTCACCGCACTAGTACATGGGATAGCTGCGAGTCAAGCTCGAGTCTCCCTCCAAAGACCAAACTGTTAACTTTTATATAAATCATCTCTCATGGATACAGAGCACCCTTTTATGGACATAATACTCAACATTTTTGTTTTTTTAATTGTTTTTGGGCCTCCTGAATAGTTGAAACCTTGAGTGTTATATCCACGAGAAATCACATGCATGGACAGACATGACAAGCAAGCTTAGTATTCACAGCTCAATGCAGTTTTGTTATCCCTAAATGCCATGACATCAATATTTTTAGGGTTTTCAGATCCTGCAAATTTGAGGTTAAAGTTACTAAAATAAAGACATCAAGAGTTACGGGGGTTTATTTTACTGGCAGAATTTATTTTAATAGCTTTATAAGTACTGTAGTCTTGTGTTCACAGAATCATAATGTCCTGAAGGCCATTTAATTTTTTTAGTTATACTTTACTGGATTTCATGGGGAAAATAATATGCCATGTTACATTTTCCCATGTGCAGATATGTGAAGGTCTCAGGACAAATCTCTTGTAAATGTCAAGGGTCTCTGTAATTTGCTCATTCAAACTTAGCAAACAGGTAACATTCTGGCTTCTCCATTCTGATTGTGGCTTGGGTTGGAGGGTTTATCACCACAAAGAGCAGAAGAGCTGAACCCTAGGTTAAGATGGGCATAAATCCTAATCCACAACGTGTGTGTGTGCGTGTGTGTGTTTGCCAATAAGCTCTTCAGGATACTAGGGCCCAGTTATGTCCATCATCACTATATTGAACAGCATGAGGTCTTAATTTTTCACACAGTTATGAATGCTATCCTATCAAACTGCGGTCATTTAGGGATAGGTTCATGCTAATATCTTCTGCTGACTCCCATCACCCTCTCTTTTATCAAATCACTTCTTAGAACTCTCTACCCATCTGAACAGGCAGATGAGAAGGTATATCAATGTGGACTGGATTTGTGATTTGGGGGGTGAGTGTGGGTTTAAATTTAGAATTTTTGGTACTTGACTTTCTTCTGTGGCAAAAACTGAATAATTCAACAGGTGAAAGTAAGTTAAATCTGTAACCCCATATAGGAGGAAATTAATTACCACAATTATTTTTTCTCGATTCAGAGAAAAATAAAACACTGGCAAGTGTGAGTTCGAGAATAAATATATTAAGGCTAATTTCAGAATCAGAAGGATCTCAGTATAATTCCCAATTGTAACCTTCATATCGAAGAAATGATTATTTTTCTCAGTAAAAGAAGGACCACTAATTTTAAATCAAAGAATGGTTTCTATTTTAAAAATAGTCTATGTTTTCTCAATTTAATATCTGGAGATTCTATCAACAAGATTGAAACAGACTGACTACTTGAAATCTGAAAAGGGCAATGTCCACATTGTTCCCCTGGCACTACACAATAGCAGGTCGAACTTTTGTTCCTCTTGTCCTACAAACAATTTTCAAGCCCACGCTCAATAAATAAATTTGGTTTCAGCACTCCCAATCAGGGCTGCACAATCCCCTCAGTAGCAGACCTATGATAAATGGACTTATTTTCCCAAATCAAACACTTGAATTTAAATTCAGATGAGTTAATGCAAAGGTCAACATTGTAATCAGTTCTTTTGATCTTTATAGAATTTCTGGAGTAATACATAATAAATCTGAAACAAGGCAATTTGCAGCTCTGTATGTGTGGCTCGCACTAAAAGTCTTAACGATCAGAGAGCCTTTACCTACTTAGGGAGCGTTTTACAGTAATGGTTGGTGAGAGCTCGGAGCATAATGGCAATACATAACCCTGAAAGACTTGACTTCTTGATTGTTTCCACGATTTATTTATATAGGTATTTATATCAAAATTAAATGAGCACACACCTACGCCTACTGTATGTTTCAAATAGTCACTACTTTCATTACAATTACCTAGTTTTAGGTGAATATGTTGGACATAAAAATGGCTTAGGATAAAAATAGCATATCAGGCTCAACTTAAAAAAATACTCAGTATCTAAATTAGAATTACATTTCTTTGTTTTTTTATATTAAAAAGTTCTAGGAGCTTAAGTTATTCAAAAATTAAATAGTGTACTTCAATTTTATGACTGATAACGTGTGGGGAAAGCACAACTGATTCTGGTGCAATCACAAAGGAGTGTTAATGCTCTTTGAATTGAAATTTAAGGAATGAAGGAAGAAAGGGTGAGAGGGAGGGAGGAAGGGAGAAGCAGAAGGAAAATGAGACAGAGGGGCAGAAAGTAAGCAGACAGACCTGCAGCTAGGTCTTCCACTTCTGCAGCTGGCTGCCTGGTGAAACCAGATAGTGGGGCTCCGTTGCTCCCCCCTTTACAATCTTGGAGCCCTCTGATGACAATCCTAAAGCAGAGAAGTCAGGAATTTTTCAACAATGCACGACATGATTATAAACTTGTGGGCAGAAGTAACATGAATTTTTATATTGATAACAGTGATGAGTAATAGCCTGCCTTGTTTTCAAAATTGCTTCCTTATTTTTTTAAGCAATATAGCAGTGTCGACTTTATTACACTAAAAATGTAGCAGTGCTTGCACGATGGTGCTACTTGCTGATCAATTCTGATTCCACTTCATGAGAATACTTTGAACTGTTCTGGTGGTGAAGGGGCTTCAGAAAGTACTTTATTTGACTTAACATTCAAGATAAGCTTTTTAATGAAATTAAAATTTATGAAAAGCATTCTGACTTCTAGCCGTGAGGGATCTAGTATCTACAAAATTTGAAGTGGTGTTCCTAAGACTATGCATGTAGTTGAAAAGGGCGGTGGGGGAAGCCTCCAAAGAATCATCTAGTATCTGTGTTCCCACAACATCTATCTTCAGACCCGTACCAGGGGTAATTACTCCCGAATCTACCCTTATTCTTGGTTCTAACAATGAGACTAAGATAGCGCCCCCCACAAAGGCTTATTGGAATTTGGTTTTCTGAAGATTCCACAAGAATACCAGTCTTTAAGAGGCAGGTATTTCTTGTGTACTCAGGGCAAGTCAATCAGGACTCCCACTGGATGCAAACATTGCCAGGGTTTGGTCATCAGTCTGGGACAAATATATTCATCTCTAGCTTCTGTAGTTAGTTCTTTCCTTAGTAAGCAAATATGATTGAGGTCCATTAGCTCCTTTTCAAACAGGAAACTGATATGGCTTCCTATTATCCTAAGGTTTGCTCTCTAAAGCCATAGAAAAGAAAAACACAATTCACTGAAAACCCTGTCATTTTCTTCTAAAGTGTGACTTTATTTCCCCAAAATGTCTACATTGCTTCATAGATCTGTGAATCCACTAAACTCAAGAGAATTCAGCAATAAGAAATGACTGGGCACCAGGTACAAGCTGCTTATTAAGATGTCCAGCGTGAGTATAAATTTCTATACTTCCTAGGACAAATCAGCAACACTCTTATTTTTCTTCCTGCAGTTTTAAATTTAGGGTGTACAGATGTTCTGTCATACTAGTTGAAAAGTACTGTCTTATGAGCGACTAGGAGTCTGACAAGTCAAGTCTCTTGAAGCCAGATAATTACCAAAAGTCCTTGATCTGAGGCAAACCAAAAACCAAACCAAACCCACTGCCCTTCAAGTTGATTCCGACCCATAGCGACCCTATAGGAAAGAGCAGAACTGCCCCATAGGGTCTCCAAGGCTGTAAATCTTCATGGAAGCAGGCTGCCATATGGTTTTCCTGCAGAGTGGGTGGCGGGTTCAAACTGCTGACCTTTTGGTTAGCAGCCAAGCACTTAACCACTACACCACCGGGGCTCCTTTAATCCGAGGAAAGAGATCATTGAATCTTTCCAGAGAGTTTCTACAATGCAGCCCACATGAAGAGAACAAGTGAACGGAAACATGGAATCTACCTCTCCACACTGTATTCAACCTCACAGATACAGAAATATTGGCAACAGTTTATGAAGACATACAAAGAAAATCCAATTCTTTTCTTAATTCATACAAATATTTATTTATCATCTACTATGTGCAAGACAACAGGTTAGGTGATACATTATATCACATAATAATCTAATTTCAAGTTTACAACACAAATCCTTCAGATAAATGATGCAGTAGAAGCAGAGGACATCCAAGTTTAATTTCAATAAAATGTCAAAATCTCTTCCATAAATTATATTTGAGGTATTTCATCTGGGCAGAGTGAATCTGAGTTCCCCACATGAAGACCAAACCTCCCAATTTTCTTATTAGCATATCCTACAGTTCAAATAAGTCATTCACGCTCAAAAACTATCTAAGAACTTTCCTTTTTGTAAAAAATTCTAAGGTGGGCTATATCCTGAGGACAGAGGCTCTAGACTATACCTTACAAGCTTTATTTCATAAGGAATGATTCTGGTGTTAGACTGCCTGGAGGGAACATTTACTGGTTGGGTGCCAGCATCTATCCCTTCTTCTGATGAAAGCGCCCTGATTTCCTCCAGTGAAAACCTCCCCTCCCCATCCTCAGGGCACGAGGCGCAGTGAAGCTGTCTCCACTTCCCCGGCCCAGGCCTGGCCATACACCGTATCCATGCCACACCCACCGTAGGTGGTTCAGGATCATGGATGCGACCTCTGCGACCTAAGCAACGTCAGTCAGAATCAACACCAGGATATTTTTCGAACTACTGGGAAGAGAAAATTCCTCTTTTTGAGGATGGCATGCAGAGATAAGATGTTAAGTTTCAAGGACAGGAAGCCATTTTGCCTCCCCAAATGGGAGAGCCTGACACTCTGAGGACGACAGAGCCAAGAGATGGATGGAGCAAGATTCAGTCCTAAGGCCAGGTTTACACCTGTAGATTCGGTGTTTTCATTGTCGGAGTCAATAGATCACCTTCTCTTTCTGGAATAAGACAGGCTGTTGGGTTTGTTACTTGCACCCAAAAGTCGTAAGCGACAACCCTCAAGTCCTCAACTGGGAACTTCCTGGTGGGGTCTACGGTTTACCATCCTCCTCCCGAGCTGCCAAGATGTTCTTTTCTTCCACTGGCTCTTCCACTTTTCCTCACTCTGCAAGTTTTTCCTCTACTTTCTCACTGGTAGTGCAAGAGTATAGTGAGGTTTGAGAGCGGCACCTAGCTGCTGCTCAGTAATAAAGTGATGTCATTCCTGAGCCTAAAAAGCGGGTGCAAGTGGCATTTGGGGACAGGAAACAAAGGTTGCTGAGCACCTGCCATGAGGAGGCACTGTACCGCCTGCTTTACACACCAAAACCAAACCCACTGCCGTCACGTTGATTCCAACCATAGCGACCCTACAGGACAGACTATAACTTGTCCCACAGGGTTTCCAAGGCTGTAAATCTTCATGGAAGCAGACTGCCACATGTTTCTCCCGCAGAGTGCCTAGTGGGTTTGAACAGCCCACCATTCGGTTAGCAGCCAAGTGCTTTAACCACTGTGCCACCAGAGCTCCCTGCTTACATGCAGCAGTTCACTTAACCTTATTTGGTATCTGCATGGTATTCTGAAGGAGAGAGAGATGACTCAGGTACTAAGAAATAGCTAGTCAGAGGAATATGACTGATGAAAATGATGAATATGATAGGTGTCTTGGCTCTGGAGTCAGTTTTGGATATATGTCTCACCGATGTTTTTTATCCTCTCTATGCACCAGTTTCTCCACTTGTAAGACGACAGAAAATATCCTTTCTGGATTTATAGGGACCATGTGAGTATTAGTAAGATGTTACATATCAAATTTTTTCCACAGTACTTGGCACAGTGCAGTTTGTAATAGCAAACTGTGAAACTGAGCAATGGTAAACAGAAATCTACATATTCTGGAAACCAGCACAACTTGTACAAGGAAAGATCATGGAAGCTCTACAGACACATCCAAACTCCCTGAGGGACTGAACCACTGGGCGGGGAGGGCTGTGGGGACCATGGTCTCGGGGAACATCTAGCTCAATTGGTATAATGCAGTTTATAAACACATTGTTCTACTTTCTACCTTGGTCAATAGTGTCTGGCGTCTTAAAAGCCTGTGAGCAGCCATCTAAGATACTCCACTGGTCTCATCCCTTCGGGAGCAAGGGAGAATGAAGAGAACAGGATACAAGGAAAAGATCAGTCCAAAGGACTAATGGACCACAGCTACCAAGGCCTCCACCAGACTGAGTCCAGTACAGCTAGATGGTGCCCGGCTACCACCACTGACTGCTCTGAGTGGGATCACAACAGAGGGTTCTGGACAGAGCTGGAGAAGGATGTAGAACAAAATTCTAACATACACAAAAAAGACCAGATTTACTGGCCTAAAGGAGACTGGAGAAACCCCAAGAGTATGGCCCCCAGACAACCTTTTAGTTCAGTGGTGAAGTCACTTCCAAGGTTCACTGTTCAGCCAGGGATTAGACAGCCCCATAAAACAAAATGGGACTAATGAGGCACAGCAGCCCAGGGACAAGGGCTAGAAGGCAGAAGGGAACAGGAAAGCTGGTGATAGGGAACCCAAGGTTGACTAAGGACAGTGTTGATTTGTTGTGAGGTTGTTAACCATTGTCATAGGGCAACATGTGTACCAACCGTTTAATGAGAAACCATTTTGTTCTGTAAACCTTCATCTAAAGTAAGAATAGCAGCACAATTGGAAGAGCGTAGTCGATGTCACTGAACTGTGCATGTAGAAATTTTTGTAATGATGTATCTTTGGCTATGTATATTTTCACCAAAAAAAAAAGGTCGAGAAGGGAGAAGACTGACATGTTATGGGGTTGTTAACCAATGTCATAAAACAATATGTGTACTACTGTTTAACGAGAAACTGTTTGTTCTGTAAACCTTCACCTGAAGTACAATAAAAAATAATAAAAATAAAATTAAAAAAAGAAATCTACATATTCTATGGAAGTGTGTTAAATGAACGGATATGCAGAAATGACCAATCCAGCCCACAATTTTCACGGGACAAGAAGAACAGACCAATAAAGAAGGCAAGAAGAGCCAGAATAACAACCAAAGAGAAACCAGATCAGAGATAATGCTCTTAGCCTCACTTGGCTAAAGGCTGTATTGCTTCCGTGATGTGAACAAGCTAGGAGCTAATACTCACTCAGAATGTTAATGTATCTTATCTGGAGTGTGTGCGTCTAGTTATACTTGAGTTACTATCTTTAGAAAGTTCTGAATAAGTAAACTACTCCAGATATTAAACCTCTGAACTGAGATATCTGCAACCAAAATTCTGTTGTACAGAAGTGGCAGAGTAGCTACGCAATACCATCGATGTTTCCACAACTAGGTTTTCACAAGCTCTAGGTGTGCCTTGTGTAATGACAGTGAAATTGTGTTTTCAGTTACCCTAACATCTCACTCTGACCAAAATTCCATTCCTTGCTCAGTCTTATTCTTTCACTTCAGACAATCAGTATCTTGACCTTTCCATTTTTTCCAAATCATTAGGTTCCTCTATCTTCACTTTCTTTCTTTCAATTCCCTTTTTCAACTCTGTCTGAGCAGGAGCCTAGGTAAGCTTCACACTGTACACTATTAGCCTCCACGCCCAGGCTGCTAAACGCTTTTGGAGAAAACTGAGACCGGTGGAGCTCCACAAATGGTCAGAGGCTTCAATCTGGGTAATCCCAATGGTCTTTAATCAGCTCTCTATTCAATTCTTCATGTACGGAATTTAAAACTTACTCAAGTCTCTTCAAACTCTTGACTACTTCCCCGTAAGCTTAATCTTAGCAAACAAATCTGCCATCTATTCCATAGATAAAACAGAAATTTGAACACTTTCTCACTTTCTGCCCTGAAATTTGTAAATTTAACTCCAACCTACCCACCCCTTCTGTTCCTCCTAGTAACACGGACGGTAAGGCAAATCTACATCCAAGCTCTTGCTCCTGAATCAAGAACCTCACACAGCTCATAAGCCCACCCCTTCCATTTTTCTCAAGCTCTCCCCATCTACTGGACTCTTCACTAACAGCATTTAAACATATTCCAGGATCTCCCTTATTAAAAACAACCAAAATCCTGCACAGTGCAATTTCCCTTCTTTTTTCCTCTTCACAGCCCAATCCGACTTCCTGAAACAACCGTCAACTCATGAGGTCTCCATTTTCTCACAGGTGACTGGAGAACATTCAGTCTGGCTGAGGTGGAGTCCAGGTATCCCTTCGTTTCAGGAACGTGAGTGCAGAGCCACTGGTACTGTTCACTCACTATGTGAGACGCATTTTAATTAATCTCAGGTAGGACCAAATGATAGCTGAAAACTCAGATAAATACAAGATTTTTTAAATTTAATTTTAAATTGGTTTTTCCCTTCAAGGTACAGACTTTTTTCCCCCATATATCTTGCTTTAAATATTAGAATGTACATTTCAAGACTGCCAGTCATATCTAACAATTGGGAAATTAAGACAGTAAATGTTGCTTTGGGATGAAAATGCTCCAGAAGCATTTAAGATATTCCTGCTACTGTGTATAGAAAGATCAATATCCCCTGAGAAAAGTTTACTTGATTTGATACCTTCCTCCTCCTCCATGTCTGACCTTATGATACAAAGGAATGGTTTCACTCCATCTGAATTACAGCTCAAACAAGACCATTCAAGGAGAAAGCAAAACGCTCAGGCCTCTTGTCATTCATCTGTTTACTCATTTGTTTATTCATTCTTGATTCAGCAAGCATTTACTTATCGCTCACATTCCTTTGGGCTCAAGCATGGCGATGATTGTGAGGGTGGCGCAGGCCTGGGCAGTGCTTCCTTCTGCTGTACCCAGGGTCGCTACGAGCTGGAACCGACTCGACAGCACCTAACAACACATTCCTTGGTAAGATAAATCTACTCAGATAGAGCTATTTATGAGAATGAACGAAGGGAAGATCAATTTAGATAAAATCACTGAAGTAAGAAATATCACAAAACATAGAAAGACTTCTTAATCAGCAAGTCAATCTAGAACTCATCCTATGCAAACCCATGGTGGTTGGAAAAAAAGAAAAGTTTAATGACTGAAAGCTTTCACTGCATTTATGTTCCCAGGTTAGTTGAGGGCAAAATTATGCTTTAGTTTGATGCCAACTGCTTTAAATTATGTGCAAACAAATCAAACCTCATTTCCTTCTGATTAGCTCTCTAGTGGGAGAACTCTGCAAGGAACGAGTCTCTGTTCCCCGTTTCCTATCTTCCTATGTGCCAGTCTCATAACTGTTCCCATTCTTCTCTCCCTAAATACTACGTACACCCTGTTAACCAGCCCTCCCTCCCCATATGGGACTCTGAGGCAGCATGGTCCAGTGGCAGGAGCCTAGGTTCTACGGCAGACAGACAAGGGTCCACCACTTGTTACCTGTGATAAAGGAAGGCTTCTAACCTCTCTAAGCCTCAGGCTCCTCAGGGACCAATAATATCTATTTTTAGAGGCTGTGGTAAGGACTGCAGACATATGTAAACACTTTTTAAAAAGACCTCCTATATAATAGATGCTCAATAAAAGGCAACAGTTAGGATTATTTCCAGTATTCATTTGTTCCCCAAATATTTATGGACACCTGCTCAGGGCTGGGTACTGACTTAACCCTGGGGACACAGTGGTGAACCAGTTGGACAGCCACTGTCCTTAGAGGTGCCGTAAGAATGGAGACAGATCAATAACACATGGGGAAAAAAAAATTTAGACAGTGATAAATACAAATGGAAATTACGTTATTAGTAATTGTAATTATTTTTGGTGAAGGATACTTATTCATAACTCAAAGTCACATTTTCTTATTACCTACTTGGTTTAAAAAAAATGACTTAGCAAAAATCTTGAATCTCATGCAGACTGACTAAATAAAAAGTGTTTGATAACATGTTTCAGTAACAGAAACCAAGTACAACTTATTTCCAAAAATAAAACAGCTTATTTTGTATTTGAAATAAAGTGTTTTTTAAAAACTTGACTTTAAAACCATTATTAACTTCCACTGGCCAGTCAAAAATTACTGTTTGCTTTATATAATCTTAATGAACAAGTATTTTTAGCATAAGCAATAAAATGTGCTACTGAACTCTATTTTTTAATTATATATTCTATTAATATAATTATTTTAAATACATGTAAAGAAGCAAGAAAGACATGGCAATAATTAAAATAAGTAATTACATGACAAGTAAGTGTAATTACATAGCATATAATGACAAACTTTCTAGAAAATGTGGCTCACATGGACAGATAATTTTTCACAGACTTCCGTGTTAGAAATCTATCAAACAATTAATTCCTCATTTGAAACAATGACATTTCATTTTAACCACGATCATCCTAAGACCTCAGCTTCTTAAGAAAATAAAGCAAGAATTCTTCAGAAATCAGTAATAAAGAGAGAGAAAGCTGGACCAGTCAGAAGTGTAAGTCTGGTTAGGTCAGAAAGAGAGGAAGATGACTGGTCGGTAAATAAAGTCTTAGCCCTTTGGAAGCCTGCATGGGCGTTCTACTTGGTGCCAATGGTATCAAGCAGCAAAAACAGGGTCTCGGAAGTTAGTTTCTCCCTTGTCGGTGTCAGTTAAAGATCAGTGTTCCTCAGAGCATCAGCATTGCTCAAGAACTTGTTAGAAATGCAAATTCTCAGAACTGGACCTAACCCAGACCAACCGAATCAGAATCTCTGGGAGCAGAACCCAGGAACTCGTATGTTAACAAGCCCTCTAGGTGATTCTGATGCACGGTCAACTTTGAGAACTACTACTCAGGTTAATGCATTCAAAGAACCAATACTGCTGTGCTTTTCTATTTTAACCTTGAAAACAGTATAGGCAATCCCCGGGTTATGAGCCAGATCCCTTCCGAACCGCGTCCTTAAGTCTTTAAGTCGAATTTGTAGGTAAGTCGGCACAGGGGCACACGGGTCTTATTTAGCCTGACTTTAGTGCAAGAAAAGGTCTGAAGCCTTTTCAATGACCTAAAAGCTGCACGTGCAGCGAGTGAAGGTGACTGTGATGAAGAATTTGTTGCGAGCAGTAGGGGCTGGTTCAATCGTTTCAAAGTGAGGGCAAATTTACATAACATTACCTTTACCGTCTGTAAGTCCGACCTTCCTAACCTGGGGACTGCCCGTACCCAAACGTCCCCTGTGACAATCCAGTTTGGCAACCTGAACCACATACCGAGAAACAGGAAAAGAAATGTATTCTACACTGTCCTTGGATATTATTATCTAATATTTACTGAAAGCTTACTTTGTGTCAGAAATCACGCTAAGGAATTTATGTCCGTAAACAGAGTAAGATGCTATGGAATAAGTACTGTTCTTAACCCACTTTACACGGGGAGGGGGGACTAAGTTCACAGGGGCTAAGGGGCTATGTAACCTGTACAAGGTCAAATGGCTAGTGAGTAAAATAGCATGCTTGCAGGTAACAAAGTAACGACGAGCATTTAGTACTGCCCTTTTTTTTCCACTTAAATTATTTAGTTTTCAGTTATCACTGTCTAAGATACCACAGATGGTATTTGTCAGTATTATATGCCAAGAGCTTTATTAAGAAATGGAGATACATTCTTAAATAATATCTCATTCTAACAGAACTCCGAAGAGTATATTTAGTTGTCAAATATTTAGAAAGAATACTGACTGACTTACTAAGAAACCAATCTGATGTGCTTGGATCAAACTTTTATACTCTTTTAATAGTTACTGAAACAGTCCTAATGAAAGCTTAGTTTTTACATATATATAAAAGACCCTTCAAATGCACTGGTATTCATTAGATTCTTAAACAAGTTCATATGACATACCAAAATACATACATATCCTTAAATATGTATTAAAATACATTCCCATGGTGTACTTTAATAACTTATCTAGGTGAAGGTGTACCAGCCTCCTTACAAACTCAGTACTGATCTACCTGTTTCCAAGGCAGTAAAGGTAGTAGTCGAAGGAGCCACAGGAGGGTAAAGGGAGAAGAGTCTGCGTCCAACAGAGAATTTCAGCTGGACAGTGATGGAAAGTCCGTATGTTACAGTCCCACCATAAATCATGCTGGAACGAATGGTCAGGCCACAAAGGGGTTCCAAAAATAGGCTGAAACTGCTCACAGTCTGAAAACAAATTGCCTAAGTTCCGATATGAGAAAACAGCATTCTTGACATCTATTTTCATGTGGGTGAAGCTGGGTCTACAGAGATGAAATACAATATGCTTGGCTTTGAAACTGGAAGTTGTTATTCCACCAGGACACTGAAATGCAAAGAAATCTGCATGAGTCCGGTGCCTCAAGGCTGAAAGATTTATTATGAGGAGAAGACAAAATGAATGATGGCGTGTCAGCTGGCCTGAACCCTGGGAGTGAACCTGCATTTTGGAGAAATGGAAACCTCAGGAGTCTTACCTTTTAATCATCTCAGGAGTTAAAGTGAATTTGCATTATATAATTATTGGTTTATCTAAAAATACATACTTAAGTGATCATAATGGGAATAATATAAATCAAAAGCGAAAGTGCTCAAAGGGTTCCAATGTCTGTTATTAATGAGTTCATTTTCCTTAAAGACAAGCACCAAATCTAAAACGTTAAGACATACTTAATACACTTTCTTCCCTTAAAAGGTGCAAAATACGTAGAAAAAAATTTATGAAAAACAACACTAAGAGGATGCTTATAATCCTCATTAAAGATGTGGCTATGCTTAATATTTAGGTGAGTAAATCAGCTATCAGTCACTACATTTGTAAAATATCATTTTAAGAACATTATAACTACTATAAAAAATATGAAAAATACATAATTATATGGCCTTCATAAGTGGACATTCAACAGACTCTATTCTATATTTTTTTAAAAAATTAGTATGCCTCAGAGGGAGAAAAATAAGTCCAAGAATCATATTATGTTGATTAATCTTATCATCAAACTAAAATGTCCAAGGATCAAGTGGACACGGCTTTACTTTAAATCAAGCAAAATATTCAATTCTCAATTTTGACAGATATGCCACAGGCATGTTATTACTAAGAATATGCATATTACATGTGTCAATCAGAATAAAGTATTTAAAAAATATTAAGTATAATACTTAAAAAAAATTTTAAAGTTCCAACATGACTGTTTGTATTTCTACATTACTGTTTTGAAAACTAAAAGTGGGAAGTTGCATTATGCTGAAGAAATAAATACATTATTATTCAACATAAAAATCTCACGTGACTCAAGACACAGATTTCATTTGTGATTCGGGTTGTATTAAAATTGTATTCTCATTTGAGAAATCATCTGTCAACAATGGAAAAGATCATTAGCTCAGTTTTGTGAAAGATAATGGCATTTTTATGTAACTGAAAAGTAACCAAAGGCTCTCAAACCGAGTAAAAATGTTATACTGTACTACCAAGAGAACCAGACAGTGTAAAGCCATATTGTCCCACAGCATGAAGTGATCAGATACCTGCCTAAAATGATGGACAGCTCTGGCCTAGCACGCAGGCAAAAAAAATCCCATTTACTCTCGTCCAGATGGGACCAACTGGACGCTTCAGCGCAAACAACTCATCCTTCTTCGGCCCTTCTTGTCCAGCTCTTGAGCTAGCTCCAGCTGATAATGATGACTATCGAGGCTGCAGTAAAGTGGGTGACAAGAGAAGCCTTGTTATAGCTGCTGATCTTTCGGTCTTGTCATTATTACACATTGAAGATTTATTGGAGTTTATTGTTGTGCACAGGGTCTAGCCACTTGGAATTCATCACCTCCTACAGAAAGTTCAAGATAGTGGCCGAAGCTATAATTGCCACCTCCACCTGCTTCTGGAAATTACGAGGTCAGTAGCTAGGGCAGCCCAGTCTTCTCTGAGCCCCAAAAGTCACAGCAGCCTCTGGTATAAAATACTCAAGCCTGTCCGCACTGGCGCATCTCTTGAGATCACATTTACAATGCTATGTTGCCTGGCAATTGCTTAAACTGTATCTACAGTACAGCCTGCTCTATGGCAAACACTATGAGGTTATGGATATGAGAAAGAAATAATGAAACTATCAGAGCTGCTGAGATTTGAACATTATTGTTATTGTGAATGCTGTACTTACTTATGTGTTAATTCAGGAATATATAGACCCGTTAACAAGGCATATTTAATCTGATCTAATCTTCAGAAGTCAAACTAGTCTAACTGCAAATTTGTTTTGGAAGTAGGCAGAGTATAAATCATATACACATTTATATTATTTACTAGTACGTTGACAGAACTGGCAAGATAATGAAAATCAAATGTACAAAAGTCATTTTGTTTCTATTCAAGACATAAAAAGAAGTAATCCTCATACATCTGGGATTTGAATGTTATACACTGGTATGGAAAATGACTGTGACCCAGAAAAAAGTCAATAATAAAAATCACCATTCTTTTTTGTTTAATTACGTCTTTCTTCCTATATTTATTTACTTTGTTTTTAAAATGGTTGAATTTTTTTTTTCTTACCTCCAACAGAGTTTGAAAAATGTTTGAGGACCTTTGCCTGCACTAGTGAGCACTGGAGCTTGGTACAGTCAGTCAGTGCTAACAAGGGTAGGAGCTTCTATGAATTCCCATCTTCTAACACGTAGGATTCACTCATTAGTTTACTCAGTGTACAGCTGGCTTGAAAACGGATGATACCTGAACCTCTTCCTTCTTGGTATTATGCTGTTACTTGGTTTCCACATTCGCGCTGTTAATGGATTTCTAAAACCAAGATTTACTGAGATAGGCACTTGCTGTTTCAGGCTCTTTTGAAAAAATCAACATAGCAAGTAATGCAGAAAAAGGTAAGCTAGGCTCCTAATTTAATGGAAGACCCCAACTATTTATAAACAGTGTATCTTATTTTATCCCGGGAGTCTAATGATACAATGATTTCATTTCACAAGGTTACAGAGGAGTCAGAGTTCTAAGTGGGGAGTTTCTGTCTGCAAACACTCTTACAAACGGTTTCGTACATACACGACTGCGGCTTTCTGCCACACCGACTCTAAAGTCAGCCCAGCAGGAAATGGCTCCCCGTTTGCTCCCTGCTTGTGCCTTAGGCTATGAAGCCTTGGAAGGGATGCTTATCTTTACCAGCAGACATCTGGTGGTTTTGAATCTCACCTGAACTGACCTGAAGAGTAAAATGAGGCAAGAAAAGGAAACATCTATGACGTTTAATAATCGAATTGTTTCTTCAAAAATGTAACAATAACATAAATGAACACCTCAGTTAACTGTCCCAGTGACCTCTTCTTGCTGTAACGCTGCACAGCAGGACAAGGGAACAAAACAGTTCTCCTCTGTCCCCTGCTCCCCCTCCCTCTGCTAATCTGCTTAGAAATGAAGCCGCCCAGGAGAACCACCTGCCGCTGACAGGGGAAAGCCTGACAACCTAAGCCGAAGGGTCACAAACGAAGACATTTCTTCAAGAGTAATGAGTCACAGAAAAAACAATTCAGGAACGGTTTCTCTATCTTCCCAGTTAGGGAACCCTCCTGGTTCAAACCACCACTCGTCCGTCAGTTTTTAGAATTGTGGTGGCTTCAATGCTACGTGAGGCTGGAAACTAGTCCAACAAGTACCAGCAGGGCCACCCATGGTGGAAAGGTTTCTGCAGAGCTTCCAGACTAAGACAGGCTAGGAAGAAAGGCCTGGAAATCTACTTCTGAAAATTAGTCAATGAAAACCTAACTGATCATAACAGAATATTGTCCAACTCACTTGCTTTGGATGTGTCATCAAGAAGGATCGACTACTGGGGGGAGGACATGATGTCTGGTGAATTACTCTGCCAATGAGGGCAAGGGAGACCCTAGGTGAGACGGAATGGCACAATAGCAGCGACAGTGGCCTCCAACATGCCAGCGACTGTGAGGATGATACAGGACTGGGCAATGTTTCATTCCATACATAAGGTTGTCATTAGTTGGAGCTGACTTGATAGCAGCTCTATCTACCTCCATCCATCCATCTAATCTATCTAATCCATCCATCCATCCACCCACCCATCCATCCATCCATCCATCCATCCACCCACCCACCCATCCATCTATTTATGGTTCAAAAAGGAGTTGCCTATAGTTTTCAAATCAGCTCCAACAAATAAAATTCTCATTTTGCTCAGGTGTTGGCTAGTCGCTCAGCGGTAGAGAAGGGTGGCTGGAATCCTGATCTTATACATTTGTAACTAACTTCTGTACTTCACCTGAAAGTTTACAAACTCCTTTCACACATATTATCTCACAACCACATTGTGAGGCAGGGGTTAGTATTATACCAACTGTACCGAGGAGACTAAGGTTCAGAGACAGAAGTAATTTTTCTAAACTCACGAAACTGGCCAAGTGGTACAGCTGGATCTTGAACACAGATCTTTTCATCCCAAATCCTTTATTTTTTTCTGAACCACAGGCCCAACAAAAATAGTTCAACTTCAGAATAATTTGAACTGTTCTTTATTTCCTGAGACCTTTGAGATTATGGTAATGAATAAATTTACATCTTTATATTTTCTCCCAAAACATGAACTAAACTACTAGTGGGATGTAGCTGTTGTTCTTAGGTGCCATCAAGTAGGTTCCAGCTCACAGAGACATTATGTACAACAGAACGAAACAGAGCCCGGTCCTGCTCCCCCTCACAATCCTTGCTATGTTTGAATCCACTGTTGCAGCCACTGTGTCAATCCATCTCCTTGAGGGTCTTCCTTTTTTCACTGACCCTAGACTTCACCAGGCATGATGTCCTTCTCCAGGGACTGATCCCTCCTGATAACATGTCCAAACTACCTGAGACAAAATCTCTCCATGTTTGCTTCTAAAGAGCATTCTGGCTGTACTTCTTCCAAGACAGATTTGTTCCTTCTTCTGGCAGTCCATGGTATATTTAATATTCTTCACCAACACCATAATTCAAAGATACCAATTCTTTGGTCTTCCTATTCATTGCCCAGCTTTTGCATGCATATGAGGCGACTGAAAATATTATGGCTTGGGTCAGGCGCACCTTAGTCCTCAAAGTGACATCTTTGCTTTTGAACACTTTAAACAGGTCTTTTGCAGCAGATTTGCCCAATACAACATGTCATTTGATTTCGTGACTGCTGCTTCCATGGCGTTGGCTGCGGATCCAGGTAAAATGAAATCCTTGACAACTTCAATATTTTCTCTGTTTATCATGATGTTGCTTATTGGTCCAGTTATGAGGATTTCTGTTTTCTTTATATTGAGGTATAATCCTTACTGAAGGCTGTGGTATTTGACCTTCATCAGTAAGTGCTTCAAGTTCTCCTTACTTTCAGGAAGCAAGGCTGTGTCATCTGCCTAATGGAAGCTGTTAATGAGTTTTCCTCCAATCCTGATGCCCTGTTCTTCTTCATATAGTCCAGTTTCTCAGATTATTTGCTCAGCATACAGAGTGAATAAGTATGGTGAAAGGATGCAATCCTGAGGCATACATTTCCTGACTTTAAACCACACAGCATCCCCTTGCTCTGCTCGAAGGACTGCCTCTTGATCTGTGTACAGGTACCTCATGAGCACAATCAAGTGTTCTCGTATTCCCATTCTTCACAACGTTATCCATAATTTGTTATGATCCACATAGTCAAATGCCTTTGAATTGTCAATAAAACACAGGTAAACATCTTTCTGGTATTCTCTGCCTTCAGCCAAGATCCATCTGAAATCAGCAATGCTATCCCTCATTCCATGTCCTCTTCTGAATCTAGCTTGAATTTCTGTTGGTTCCCTGTCTGTGTACTGCTGCAACTGTTTCTGAAACATCTTCAGCAAAACTTTACTTGTGTGTGGTATTAATGATACTGTTTGATAATTTCCACATTCCGTTGGATCACCTTTGTTTGGAATGGGCACACATAGGGATCTCTTCCAGTCAGTTGTCCAGGCAGCTGTCTTCCAAATTTCTTGGCATAGACGAGTGAGCACTTCCAGAGCTGCATCTGTTTGCTGAAACATCTCAGTTTGGTATTCCGTCAATTCCTGGAGCCTCGTTTTTCGTCAGTCTTCAGTGCAGCTTGAACTTCTTCCTTCAGTACGACCGGTTCTTGTTTATATGCTACCTTCTGAAATGGTTGTACATCGACCAATTCTTTTTGGTACAATGACTCTGTGTATTCCTTCCATCTTCCCTTGATGCTTCTTGCGTCATTCAATATTTTGCCCATAGAATCCTCTAAAATTGTATCTCTCGGTTTGAATTTTTCTTCAGTCTTTTTCAGCTTGAGAAACGCCGAGTATATTCTCCCTTTTGATTTTCTAACTTCAGGTCTCTGCACATTTCATTATAATACTTTATCTTTTCGAGCTGCCCTTTGAAATCTTCTATTCCGTTCTTTTACTTCATCATTTCTTCCTTTTGCTTTAGCTACTAGATATTCAAGAGCAAGTTTCAGAGTCTCTTCTGACACCCATTTTGGTCTTTTCTTTCTTTCCTGTCTTTTTAATGACCTCTTGCTTTCTTCAAGTATGATGTCCTTGATGTCATTCCACAGCTCGACTGGTTTTCAGTCATTAGTGTTTAAAGCGTCAAATCTATTCTTGAGATGGTCTCTAAATTCAGGTGGGATATACTCAAGGTCGTACTTTGGCTCTTGTGGACTTGTTCTAATTTTTTTCAGTTTCAACTTGAACTTGCACATGAGCAACTGATGGTCTGTTCCCCAATCAGCCCCTGGCCTTTTTCTGACTGATGATATTGAGCTTTTCCAGTCTCTTTCCACAGATGTAGTCGATTTGATTCCTGTGTTTTCTATCCGGTGAGGTCCACGTGTATGGTGGCCGTTTATGTTGTTGAAAAAATGTATTTGCAATGAAGAAGTCGTTGGTCTTGCAAAATTCTATCATGCAATCTCTGGCATCATTTCTATTACCAAGGCCATATTTTCCAAATACAGGTCCTTCTTTGTTTCCAACTTTTGCATTCCAGTCATCAGTAATTATCAATGCATCTTGATTGCATGTTTCATCAATTTCATACTGCAGAATTTGGTAATAAACCTTCCTCATCTTTGGCATTAGTGGTTGGTGCATAAATTTGAATATCAATCGTAGTATCTGGTCTTCCTTGTAGGTCTATGGATATTACCCTATCACCAACAGCACTGTACTTCAGGACAGATCTTGAAATGTTCTTTTTGACGATGAATGTGATGCCATTCCTCTTCAATTTGTCATTCCCGACATAGTAGACCATATGATTGTCTGATTCCAAATAGACAGTACTAGTCCATTTCAGCTCGCTAATGCCTAGGATATCAATCTTTATGCATTCCATTTCATTTTTGATGACTTCCAATTTTCCTAGATTCATACTTCGAACACTACACGTTCAGTTACTTACGGATGTTTGCAGCTGTTTTTTTTCTCATTTTGAGTCATGCCTCATCAGAAAATGAAGGTCCCAAAAGCTTACCTCCATCAATCCACGTCATTAAGATTGACTCTACTTTGAGGAGGCAGCTCTTCCCTAGTCATATTTTGAGTGTCTTCTAACCAGAGGGGCTCATCTTCCGGCACTATATCACACAATATTCCATTGCTATTCATAAGGTGTTCACTGGCCAATTTTTTCAGAAGCAGATCGCCAGGTCCTTCTTCCCTAGTCTATCTTAGTCTAGAAACTCTGCTGAAACCTGCCCACCATGGGTGACCCTACTGGTATTTGAAATACCGGTGGTATAGCTTCCAGCATCACAGCAACACACAAGCCACCAGAGTACAACAAACTGACAGACGTGTGGTGGACTAGTGCAATACAATAAAAAAAAAATAAGAAAATTGTAACATACCTTGTTTTGCTCTCTTTTTAAAAAACTGAAATACAGCTTAAATATACAAGACTGTATGAAAACACATAGATGGCTTAAGGAACAATAGCCTAGGCCAAGAACTAGACTTCCATACTCCTACGCCGCCATCCACCCTTATCACATTTATGTCTTCCTCCTTCTCCTCTGCGGGTAGCCACTACCCTGAATTCTCATTTAATCATTCTCTTCCTATTTATTAATTTTTAACCACTGATGCATGTATCCTTAAATAATATTGTTTAGTTTTGTAATCTTTCAACTTTACATAAATGGAATCGTACTGTATTATTCTGCAACTTGCTCTTTTGAGATTAATGTTGATACGTGTAACTATAGTTTCCTCATTTTTACTATTGATATAGTATTCCACTGAATGAACATACTATAAAATTTTATCAATTCTTCTGTTAATATGCGTTTTTTCCCCCAGTTTTTCACTCCTACAAAGATCGTGACTATGAATATTCTCGTACATGTTTACTAGCACAAAGGTAGTTGGAATCCACCAGCCGCTCCTTGGAAAACCTATGCGGCAGTTCTACTCTGTCGTAAAAGGTCGCTAATGAGTCAGCATCGACTCAGCGGCACACAACAACAACCGAGCACAACAGTGCAGAGGTTTCAGTAGGTTATATACTTTGTAGGGCAACTGCAAAGTCATGAGGTATGTACTCTTTCCTGGCTATTTTTTTCCAAAATAATTACAGTTGCGTATACTCTCAGAAGGTCCCTGGGTGGTAAAAATAGTTTGCACTTGACTACTAACCTAAAGGTTGGGGGTTCGAAACCACCCAACAGCAGTGTGGAAGAAAGGTCCGGCAACCTGCTTCCATAAAGATTACAGACAAGAAAATTCCACGGAGCAATTCTACTCTACAACACTTGGAGTTGCCATGAGTCAAAACTGACTCGGTGGCAATGGGTTTAGCTTTGGTTTCTGGTATACTCCCAGAATGATGTTTCAGAACACCATCGACCCATACCTTGCTAATACTTCGTATTGTCTGTTTTAAATTTTTGGCAATCTAATGAGTAAGAACTGGTAGCCCACTGTGATTTCAAATTGTTGTCCTTAGTTGCTGTTGAGTTGGCCCCCGACTCAAAGCAAAGCCATGCACAATGGAATGAAATGCTGCCAGGGCCTGCACCCTCCCCATGATGGGATGCAGATCATCCACTGTGATCCAAATGGTTTTCCTTAGCTGGAAGTGGACTGTCAGGCATTTCTTCTGATTTCAGTTATGGTTCCCTAATTTCTAATAAGTCACAGACATTTCATGTTTATAGGCCATCTATGCTTCCTCTTTTATGAAATTCCTGTTCGTGTCTATTGCCCATCTTTCTACCAGGCGTTAATTTTTCTCTTACTGATTTGTAATCTTTAAATATTTGGAATTCTAATCTTTGTCAGTTACATGCGTTCCAACAAAACTTCTCCCAGTCTGTGGCTTGGTGTGTGCGTGCGTGTGTGCGCGCGTGTGTGCGTGTGTGTGTTCACTCTCTTTATAGTGTTGAAAAATGTCAAGTTCTTAATTTTGATGTGGTTGAAGTTATCAATCTTTTCATTTATGGTTTACACGTTTACATTTTTTTGTCTTAAGAAATTCTTCTCTGCCTTGAGATCATAAAATTGTTCTTCAATATTGGTTCTAAAAGTTTTGTAGCTTTGCCTTTCCATTTAAGTCTTTAATCCACTCAGAATGGATTTTTCTATATGCAGCGAGGTAGGGATTCCAGTTTAATTTCCCAGCATATACATAACTGATTGCCCCTTCCTCATTTATAAAAAGTCCATCCCTTGCCCACCGACCTGTAGTAGCCCCTCTGTCATGTATCAAATGATCGTATTTGTGAGGTTTGTTTTAGGCTCCCTATGCTGTTTCATTTGTTTTTGTCTATCCTTCAACCAATACCATACTGTCCATAATGTACCTTTCATAAGATAATGTTTTGAATTCCTCAAAATTTTCAGTACATGATAATTATACTGTAAAATAAGCAAGAATCAAACTTTATTACCACTTAACAAGTTAATAAGGGAAAGACAAATCAGCCTGTAAAATGCTTCTGAATCACAGTGCACATCTTACAATTCTCAAACCAATGATTTTCTAATGCACTGACTTTTTCAAAGCATTTTTCATGTTCTCGTTAATTTCCAAAATAAAATGGTACTAACTCATGAAAAAATGTTTCTTAATTTTTTAAACATTGTACTACTGTTTTATTTCTCTTCCTTACTGGAAGATCAAAAAAAGATAACATCTACCCTTTTCCCTGACAGATCTTTCAGTCTTACAGAACTCTATTATAAAGTTTCTATGTATAAATCTTTAAGTATACAAATAAAGTGATACATTTTTGCCCAAAAAAGGGCGGGGGGGGGGAGTACTAATTATATAAAATGGCTTTTTATTATTGTGGAAAAAATCACAGGCTTTGCAGTTACACCCAAACCAAAAAACCAAATCTACTGCCGCCGAGTCGATTCCAACTCAAAGCAACCCTACACACATACCCACAAAACATTAGAATCCGGGCTCTACAAAGTTTGGCTACACAATCCTAGGCAAGTCATTTTCCCTTCTGAGGTGGAAGCTACATTGTCTGTACAGTGTTGATAATCGCTATCTGGAAGGATTTCTGTATGGTACCTTTAACACTGTGCTTGACATATACTAAGCATTAAATAAAATATAAATTGTTTAACACTGAATACGTGTGAACTCATGAATCTTTTACTAACAGGGCTTAATCTAAGGTAACATTAAACAATAATGGAATCAAACATCAAATGTACAAATTTAGTTATCTGTTGTTGTGACCAAGGGCACCAGAGCACACGTCCATCATCATACTGACCACATGTGGCCAACTGACTAGTAGAAAGTCCAGGACCAACCTAAGAAGCCCGCCAGTAGTGTGGTCTCCTGCTCCCCAAGTCCTGCTCTTAAGAATCTATTTTTTTTAAAATTAAACTCTCATATCTTCCCTGTTTAGAATTCTCATGTTCCATCCTAGCAAAACTCAAAGAAGTTGTGGGTTACCATTAAAACAAAATAGAACACCACAGTTCACCAAAGCCTAAGGAAAAGCCTAGAGGTCATCTCTGACTCCTTCTTCCTCTTGCTTCATCCAGCTACGTTGTTGCTGTTGTTAGCTACCTTTGAGGCCCGACTCATAGCGACCTTATGAATAACAGAACAAAACGATGCCCCATCCTGTGCCATCTTCATGACTGTTGGCATCTCTGAGTCTACTGTTGCATCCGACACTGCACCGAATCTTACAGTAAAATGGGGAAAAAAGTCATTTCTCAGCTGAGAAAACTGAGGCATAGAGAGCTCTGAGCTTCCGGTAGTAGACCCAGGATTTGAATAATATCTGCTTACACCAAAATATACCTCTCAACCACAATACTATGACATGGGCTACGAAAGATACCACTCTAAAATGTAAACTTTTACCACCTCCCTGCTAAAAATCCTTCAAAAGGTGTTGAGAAATGATCTGATTCTAGACAGTCTGAAAATACATCCTTCAATGGCTCCTCCTACCTACGACATGAAAAACCAAACTCCTTTTTCGAATCTTCAGTGAGAGACAGCCACTGCTCCCTGCCAGTGCTTTTCTTACTGTCACTCACCTTGTGTTCTTCTCTCCATCTTTGCAAAGACTGTCTTTACCTTTATCTTTTTTTAAAAAATAAATGGAATAAAATCTTTATTAAAGAAACTTATCCAAACTTGTCCTGAAGTATGAGGGGCTTCACTGGGGCCTGGTTAGCTGACCACGCCCTTGAGCCCCACAGGCCTCCTTCATGGAGGGGCAGTTTTGAGGAACAAGGTAATGCACAAAAGAGGGGACATACTCATGTGAAGAGCCAAGTTCCCATGTTGGTGGTAAATGGAAAAACTTTTGGATCAGAGCTGAGCTCTGGGACAAGAACAGAAAAGAAGAGTGATGGAAGTGGCACTTTATCTTACTTGTGTTACAAACATACAAGCTGACTCAGGGAATGGAAAGTGAAGGGTAGACAAACTGAGAACCAGGCAGGATGGAGGCAAGAGGGAGTGTGAGTGAACGTGAAAGAGAGCAAGTGAGCCCGAGAGAGACATCCAGCACCAGCCCAGCAGACACAACCAGAGACCGAGCTTGGCCAGAAACAGAAACCAGACTGTGTGCAAGAGCCCAAAAGTGAGAGCAAGAGAGTCTGTGAGCCTGCACTACAGAGCGACTGAGAGATCCAGAAACTCAAAAATCCAGAGGGAGGAGAGCTGGATGCTCCTCCTTGGCCCTCATCAGGTTATTCTGTGCCTGGAAGGCCTTTTATTCTTCCTTCCTACCCCGTTTCCCTGGTTACTCCTGCTGGTCATCGCTCAAGACCCAGCTCAGGGACCTTCTACTCCACGAAGCCTTTGCTACACCCACTACGAGTGTATATGACACGTTCTTCCCCTCCCACTCACGGCATCCTGTCCTTAACCGCTATCACAGCACTTACAAATGGTTTCTTCATCATTCAACTGAGAACTCCTACGGGGAATTTTCTCTCTTTAATCGTCAGCGTCTTGGGCATAGAGGGATTCATAAATGTTGAATGAATGCGAACTTCCAGGTTTTCAAATATTCCAAAAAACACTTCCTAAATGTAAAAAGAGACACGCTGCCCAAATCTGACCTGTAACACACACACGTGCATGTGCACACACACCCTGAGTCCATTTTTTCTTCAATCAAGACTGAGTGCTACAAAGAAAACGTTAAGTCAATGTGTAAAACTCAAACATTTTGAGGATAATGGCCCAACAATCATGAACCACTACCTTTTGGATGTTTCATCTGGAGCAGGGTTTTTCAATCTCAGCACTCCTGACACTTGGGGCTGAATAATTCTTGGCTGTGAGAGGCTGTCGTGAGCGTTGCAGAAATTAAGTGTTATCACTGGCCTCAACCTACTAGATGCCAGCGGCAGCCCTGTCTATTGGTTTCAACAACCGAAAAAATCTCCAGAGGTTACCAAATGTCCCCTCTGGAGAGCAAAATTGTCCACAGTTGAGAATCACTGATTTATGGTAATTTTCATTTTGTTCAGGTACTAATCAGTTACATTTTTCATCTTACACTTTACAGCATAGCTCCATTTTAAGATCTTTTTTGTAAATTTATAAGGTGACATAGATTGTGCTACAAGTTATTTGACAGGTAAAAAATAAAGCACAATTAATTCAAACTTCATTTGAAAAAAACAAGGGAATACTGAAAGAGCTTTAAAGTTTGGGAAGAAAGTTCTGATAACATAAGTAACTTCATTCACTGTTTAAAAAAGAAAAGATACCATTTGTGCATTATTTACACCTGTTGGGCTATGTGGAGTTTTCAAAGTCATTTCTGCAATATACTTGATTTTTTCCCTCATATGCAGAGTCAAACCAGACATTTAAAATCACAACTCATCATGGGGGTAAATAAGCGCATCTGCTACAAAACTTAATAAAATGATCATAAACACCACTGCTTTGCTGACAGGAAGATCTCTGCTATCATCAGAACTGAAGAAAGGTTTATCTAAAAACATGTGCACAGCAGTGGCAGAGATCAAATTAAATTTGGAGAGTAAAACACTGAAGAATATGCGGCACTTCAAGCAGCGAGAAGATTTATGATGTGATTTGTCATTCGGGGCGCGTGTGTGCGCGCGGTGTGCGTGTGTGTTTACGCATTCTGGGCAAGCCCACCACGTGTGGCTGCAGCTCCTTCTCTTTTCTTTCTTTTTAACTGTCTAAGATTATCCCATTTACTATTTTCAAATTTTGATTTGTGTCAAGTTCATTTTCAAAATCGGACTATCGCATGTTGGTATTTCCTCTTCTGCCAGTGGTCGTTCCCCCCTTTCTTCACTGAGAGACCAACAGCACACCTACCGACTACGCACCCATCAACTGGGTCATCACCTTTATTCTCATCCCCCAGCAAGTGCAGGAGGTAAAGCAGAGACACATGGGATCCACAGCACACAGAAGGTATGGCTACGTATTTCCCTTCCTTCTGAACTGGTCCAAAAAATCTTCCCTGGGCAAGGTCAAATCCTCAAGGCTCGAAAATTCATCTCTCTGAGGACTGGTTCTGGTTTGGGTTTCTCCCAACAGGTATATTGGAATTTCAAAGAATATACCCATTCAGTCCATCAAGTGGAGCTCTGAACCTACCTGAGCATATACACCTATTCTCATTACCACCTGGCTACAGGGAGACTACAACCCTGCTAGTAACTCAGCAATCAGGTGTCACGCAACAGTTCCACATGGCCTGAGAAATTAATGCAGCATTAAGCTTACTGCCTTCAGAAGCAGGTACAGAGACAGTTCTATTAAAGTTGCACAGAGTAAAGCATGCTATTTTGCGACTTTCTAGGTAACAGATTTTTCTGAATAAAATCTTGCTTAAAACCATAAGGCTGACTGAATTACACGACTGAAGTAAAGGTGGAACGATAGACTCCCACCTGCTTAACCACTCCCTGGCACCTTCACTGGGCCTGGGAATTGATGGAAATCAAAGGTCCACGGAACACAACTGGAAAACTACTAGAAAAGAAAAGCATTAATCAAGAAAGCATGGACCCTGGTCTTAAGAACTTTAAGGGAAAATAACGAGGACAACAAGAACAAAGACCCTGGATTCCAAAGATCGGGTGTACGTCAATTCGCATTTATGCACCAGCTGGCTGTCTAATTTGAAACAAGTTGTTCAGCTCACTGAGCTTACATTTTCTCACTGACAAACTGAAGACAGACATGTATACCCAATCCAAAATGGCTGATTATTATCAAATTAGTCACTTATCAGCAGTGACGTGAATAAGTCACTTAACCTCCCTGTACTTCACTCTCTTCATCTATAAAAAAGGGATAATATTACTTACCCCAGTGTTGTCGTAACGACTAACTATTTGGTATATAAGGAAGAACTCACTGAAGTTATTTTCTAGTAGTAAACTTTGAAAATTATAAATGTGCTATAAAATATTTGACAACACACGGTTTTTGTTATATAATTATCATTCTGTTGTTGTCAGCGATGCCGGACGAGTTGTTAAGTTGCTATTGAGTTTTGACTGAGCTCCAGGCCACCCTGAGATTCCAGAGTCCCAATTTGTCTGAATTTCATTCTCGAACTTAAGCTACCCCAAAAGTAACAAAACTACCCTCCCTTCCTACGACCCATGTTTAATAATCTTAGCTCAAATTCCTTTGCAGAAGTTTATATTAAGCCAGGAGATTTGCCAAAACAGCAACTTTTAGCCTTTTTCTTGGAATTATGAATTGTTTCTAGTATATGTATTCAGGAACAACAAAAGCAGCAAAAAAACAGACTGTTCCACCCTTCAGATTTTCAATAAACAGGAGAAGATTTTACTGTATAAAATGCTGTCTCCTCATGGATTGAGCCACAGTTAATGAGAGGGGTTCTAAGGTCACACCTTGCTGTCTGAGGCCTATCATGGGAGTGAGGCAGAAAAGGCTAACAGGCTAATATGCCTACAGCCCTAGACAGCCGCAAGAGAGAAACCTGAATCTGAATTTGATTGACACAAATCAACAAATAGTTTTTTTTCTATTTTTTCACTACTGATGCTCTATGCTAAAGATAAAAAGCATAAACTTCCACAAATTTAATGAAATATAAAAAAATAACTTTGACTGAACATAATGAGAATATTCTAAAAGAAGAAAAAGGAAACTAATATTGCTATCTCCTTTAACTACAGCGTACAGGCAGGTTAGCAGCTGAGGAGAAAGTTTTGAAGAAGTAGGTGTAAAAGCGATTAATTTATTCCAGAATAATTTACAGACAGAAAAGAATGTTGCAAATTACTCAAACAGTTCAAAAGGTTTAAGGTCTTATGTGAAGTATGATAATAACTCTAACTTAAAAAAAGGGTAACACTATTTGCAAATGGAGCAAGAGGACCTGATGACAGTCGTATAGAATCAGTTGTCACCCTGCAGCTCAATTAGCCCTCATGTAAAAATGAGGCATGTAAGGAGAAATGAGGTTTTGACATTAACTCTGCCAGCAAGATAATTACACAGCCTTCATTTAACAGTAGGGTAACACTACTGTAGCAACAAATTAACTCAGCTCCATTTGCAATTCATGGTGTGTTTCCTCATTGAATACCATTTGTCTTACCCCAAGTGAACGTTTCCATTAGTTTTCTCCAGCACAGCAAATACTCAGTTTGATTCCATACATTACATCACTAAGTCAAGCCTTACCTTCCAGAAACTCTTTGAAAGCATATTCAAAATGTGGTACCATGTCCCATTTTTCCATTTCAGCTACAAACTTTTCCTGGTTTATGGCCAAATAATACAGCAGGTGTATCAGTGTTGAATAATCAAGGACATGAAATTCCCTATGCTTACAATCCATTTCAGGAGAGTTTTCTCTTTTCATAAAGAAAAACTAAGAACAAAATGAGTATCAGCTAGCTGCTAAGCTGGGTACAATCATACATTAAGTTACCAATAATTTTCATTAAGGCACATTTTAGGAAAGAAAAATTTTTTAAATATGCTGGCTATATATGTTAAGTGTTTAGATATAATAATTTAACGGATGACTCTGTAATTTCATTTGTTATACTTCTCAGAATTTTACATGAAAAACTTTTCCTTAGTTTGAATTTAAAAGCCATCCCCTCCACCTAAAAGAATACATGATTGGGGAGAGTTTGAAAACAAGGATCAGAATGTTTAAAAGGTCACGGGCCCAGAAAAATGGAGCTGACAGGCTCCTGAATTGTCATGAATAGACATCATTAAACTTTATACTCAACTTTAAAATGTTAATATGACTAATGATATATCATCTGGAATTATACTCACTGAATTATTGTTCATTATTGACAACACAGAGGCCCCCCCCAAATCCTGAGAGTCCCAAGTCCCTAGAATTGCTTTAGTCCAAGATTTAAACCTACATGTAAAACACTGAGCTTTGAACATTCAAATATAAAAAAAGGTAAGTGTATTTACAACAAATATATATAAATAGGGAAAAAATGAAATATAATCCTGTAACATAAACATACAAACATTCCAAAGAAGGGGATTTCAATTTTTTTAAATAATTTTTTAAAATGAACATGAAATATATGGAAATTCCTAAAGAGAAAAACAATACTTTCCAGGGATTTTGTTTCATTTATCACAACAGTAATTAACAAAAATATCTGTGGAAAACTACATTATTTTATACTCTCAAAGAATTAGAGCCAAAAACATATATATGTACACTTCACATAAAGTTTTATTGTTAAATGATTATTTCAATATTGTCAACTATCAAATAAATGTCCATATAACACTGTTCTAAAGAAACAGATTTAATGCTTGAAGCTTAACTCATAAAAAAGATGGATCAAAAAGAAAATTCTATGCTTTTCTGTGTGGTCTAACCAGCTAATGTCTACAGCCAAAGTAAATCTAGATGAAAGAGGATGGAAGTACCAATATTTTGCTAGTTCTTACAAAAGCATTTGTTAATTACAACTTTTTTTCTCAACACAGAAATTTATTTTATATACTTGACTAGCTGTCATCCAACCTAGGCTCAAAGAATTCAAATACAGAAAAAAGATATCAAAAAAAAGTAATGAATGGTTAAAATTTCTTTTGCTCCCTAGTCTTACTAACTGGCCATCCATCCAAGTGCTTAACTATTAGATGTCCTTCTATTATTAGTGCTAAAACTGTGTATGTCTTACTACTACAGGTCTCCATTTTATATGCTGAAAGAGTTAATTACACACAAATATGACAGAGAAAGAATTATCATTTTTGTTATAGAAAATTCATACAGGTAAATACTTGTAAAAAAGGTATGAACAGATATCATATCAAGTATATGGAACATTAATTAATCAATCTAATTATGCATCTAATATATAGGGAAATATTCATTCTTTTGTTTGTTATTCCATCATCATTCATTTATCCAGTTTGATCACTTTGGAAGAGATCAAGGAAAACATGATTACCAAAAGTGATATTTAAATTAAGACTTAAAGGATGAGTATGAATTATCTTTAAAAGTATGCTAAGATATGCAATTAAAAAATGAGATACCATTTTTGTATTCCACAAAAAAGTAGAAAGTTAAAATATAATACAGATGGTTTTGCTACTGCAGGAGTTTCATTCCTAGGAATCTTCACAATGTTTATTTTAAAAAATGTTATTACAACAATTGTTTCAATGGGAAAAATGTGGTTGGAGGATCAGACTTTTAGATTCACAATAACATAGTTATTTTTATGCAAACAGCTAAAATATTAAAAAGTTTTTTTTTTATGGCTATGACTGTATAGCTATAAAATCTAAACATCACTCAGCAAATACAGCTCTACATCCAGTCAATGCATGATTAGCATTACCATTAACATAGTGTATCATACATATAATTTATCATTTATGACTGAGCACAAAGCTACTAAAACAATGCAGCTGTGATGTGTGGGGTGCAAGCACCCTACTTTGGCTGATTCTCAGTGCAAATCATATTTCCTTCTATCCACTTTGCTTTATAAGCATACATACCTAATGCAGAAGAAATACCCACAAGTAATATTGAGGAGTGTCTGATGAAACTAGTTTATTTAGACACTGTGAGATAAATTGGTATTAGCCTTTTGGCTTTAAAAATTTAAGAATATCTATAGCCTTCAAATAAAATAATTCTATTGATGTAAATTATTTAAAGAAATAAATACGTGCGTCTGCATGTCTCTTGGAAAAGAGAACCTTTCACGCACAAAGATGTTCACCATAGTATTATTTATAACAATATAAAAATGAGAACCTAAACAAAAGAAATACTTCATATCCACATGATAGAATATTATGCAACCATTAAAATTTATAGTTGTTACTACGTACTTGTATGTTAAGTTAAAAAGCAGGATTGAGAATTGCCTGTACAACATTCATTCATCCATTTATTCATTCAAAGACTGACTGTCTGCTATGTGTCAGACACTGTTCTAGGCCATGGGCACACAGCTATGAACAAAACAGATAAAAATCTCTGCCTTCATGAAGCTTACAGATTATCGAGAGAAGACAGACAACAACAAAAAAAAGATAGGCAGATGCTGATAATACTATGGAAAAAGAAATGAAGCAAGAAAATGAGACACAGAGTAGTAGGGCAAGAGGGTTGTAATTTTAAATAGATGATCAGGAAATGCCTCAAATGTGTGAGGGAGTGAGCCATCCGTGTACCCAATGGAAGAGCTCTATGGGCAGAGGGAACAGCTAGGTTGAAAACACGCAGGCAAGGAGGACGACATTGCTGGAGAGAAGTGAGCGAAGCAATGAGTAGGAGATCAGAGAGACTGGGGTGAGGGGGGTGTGATGACGGGTCTTGTACGTTACTGCAGAGCTTCTGCTTTTATTCTAGTGGGACAGGAGGCACTGGAGGGTTCTGAGCAGAGGAATGATGTGAGGGTACTTACATTTTAACATGATCACCCTGCTGTATTGAGGATGGGCTGTAGGAGGGCACACACAAAAGCCAGGAGCTTTTGTAAAAATCAGCAAAGAGGTGAAGTGGTGTTAGCACAGGAGGTAAAACTGAAGGGGCTTGGAAGTGATCTGCCTCTGAATACAAACGAAGATATATCCAGCAAGATTTACTAAGGGATTGAAAATATTATGAGAGGAAGAAAGGAATCAAGGACGACAGCAAGGTTCTGGCACCAGTAACTAAAAAGACAGCATTGCCATTTACTGTTTTAAGGAAAAACTACAGGCGAAGCAGGTTTGGGGATTGGCCCAAGCTTTTGAGAGAGGTGAGAAAATTAGTTTGTTCCGGGATATGTTAGTTTGATATACTTATCAGGCATCTAAGTAGAGATAGCTGTCAAGTATGTAGCTGGATTTATGAACCTGAAGATATAAAACTGGGAGTTCTCAGCATACGGATAAAATTAAAAAACACGAGTTTAGATGAGCTCACCAAGGGAGGGAACGTAGATAAAGAAGAGTAGAGGTCCAAGGACTGAGCTCATGAGCACTCTAACTGGGGGAGGGCTGAGGCATGAGAAGGCAGCAGCAATAAAAACTGCAAGGAACAGGCAAACAGAAAGAAGACCAGGAGCATGTGCTATCCTGGAAGTCATGTGAAAACAAAACAAAACAAAACAAAAGGTTTCAAGGAAGAAAGGATGATGAACGATGTCAAATGCTGCAGAGGTCACGTAAGATGAGAACTGAGAACCAACGGACTTTGCAACATGCAGATCGAACTGAAAAACCAGTGTCAGGGGACGATGGGAATGAAAGACTGGCTAGAAAGGGCTGAAGAAAGGGCAGAGAAAATTCGGACAGTATGTAAAGGCATTCTTGAAAGAGTTTGCTTTAAGTGGGAACACGGAAATATGGCAGCAGCCAGAGGGGGGTAAAAATGTTTTTTAAGTAGAGAGAAGTCACAGAATGTTTGTACACTGATGGAAATAGGCCATTAGAATGAGAAATGGATAATGCAGGCAAGAAAAGAGAAAATTTATGGGATGTGCCCTTGTCCTTGAGTAGACAAGAGTGAAACAAGTGGAGAGGTTGGCCTTGAATAGGTACGTAAACACAGCAGGCCTGGGACAGGATACGGGCTCAGATGCACAAAGGCGGGCACATGGATTCAGGTAGCTCATGAAAAATGCTCTCCTGATTGCTTCTGTTTTCTCAGGAAGCAGACCATCAGCTGACAGAAGAGGGGAACAAGTGTGGACGTTTGAGGGTGGACAGGGTCTAAAAGTCAGGTAGGAAAGTGGGAGAGGAAACGCACAAACTGGTGTGAATGAACGGCCCACGGGGGTTAGGGGTTAGCAGTCAGAATTTCATGTAGGACGTGATGGGAGCAGACAGGTATCTGAGAATACACATTTCTAATCAGTTAAGTAATAGGTTTGATTCAGATACAACACAAAGAAACTATGTCTAAAAAATGGACATGCTACCGTAATCACAATTCTGAATAAAAGACGATGAGTGATGTCAGTAAGTTAGTCGGCAGAGCAGAGGGGATGACTAATTTCACAAAGTTAGTATGTAAAATAATGGGGCAAACGAGGCCAGATTTTAAAAGAATGTGTACAGTACACAGAATGAAGCCAACGATGAGCATAAAATGCTGGCACAACCTCATCAGAATAGCACAAGGAGTTCAAGAGCCCGGAATAAACTGGGACTGGTGAAAAATGCTAAAGGCAAAAAAGAATGGGATTCTCATTTACTTCTGGCAAAGTTTGAAGCAAGAACATGAACAGAAAAGACATACACCACTTGAAGAGTTGGTATCGAAGACAAAAGGCAGAATCTTCAAATCCTTTCAGTCTTTTCCAGGATGGGAAAAAAAAAAAAAAGATCTTCAAGTTAAAAAGGGTAGAAATATTACTGAGAAAGAATTAAAATCCAAGCTACAACTGATATGGTGACAGAGCACCTGAATCTTTTAAGCAAGTTTAAATTTTAGGCTTACATAAATTACACTGTAAAGTAGTGGACACATATTGTATATAATTTCCAAAATAAATTGAGATAATCTTTTATAAATCATAAGGAAAAAGGAAGATGTTGGAAAAGAACAATCGTCTAACTAGACTGAGGTTCAAAACTTGGGGAAAAAAGTATAGTTGGAAAATAACAGATGAAAAAGTTAATGTCTAATCTATTATGAAAATTCTCGTATAAAATACAAAGCTGATTGTGAACCTAGGACACCTCTCCCCTTGAACGCCTTCCCTGCACAGCTGACCCAATCAAGCAATCTGTGAGAATCGGCAAAGGCTCACTAAGAACATTTCAGTTTTACATTCTTTTCTGCTTTGTTTGTTTGTATGTGTAGCTGGGCCAAGAGAGCAAAAACGTACTTCAGAAGTAATTTATTTTAATTTCGGCATGACATTTTACAAAGTGTTTATAGCTAAGCTACCCAAAGAATATTAATGTCTCTGACTAACCTGGAAGGAGTCTGGTAACCTACACTCGACTCTGTTTCTGATGGTGTAATTGCTGTCTAACACGCATTTTAAATGTATTTTCATCAAAATATGAATTCTGATAGACAAATATAAAAGTCCTATATTTCGATCAGTGGTATACAGCACAGTAGAATTTGACAATTTTTCAAGTACATGAGACCTGGGTCTTTGGTTGTCCAGCAGTTACTGACAGACTGACAGAAGAGATCAGTGTCATCTTTGGATGTTTCATGGGAACGATCACTTTACTGAGCACCTCCCATATATCAGGCACTTTACTAAGAGGCCGGGTGCCTTACTACGGGGATCTCATGTCATCTTCAAAACAAACCTATAAGGTAGATATTATTATTCCTTTTTTTTTTTTTTGCACAAGGATAGAGGCATACAGAGATTATAAAACTTATTCACAATCATTTAGCTAAGGAACAGATGCAGAATTGGAGATAAAATCTGTCCGAGTCCAAGGCTCATGCTCTTTATTCATACTCCATCAGACAAACACTGGCCAGCTCAATGTGCTCTGTGCCAGTAAAATCAGTCCTCTGTGCTGATACTATAAAAATGTACTCTGTGCCAGTAAAACCACATGCGGAATAAACGCTTAGTTCTTAAGGTTCTACTTCCAGAGGCTTGTGACACTCTAGAGAGTTCTAATGAAGGCAAAAAATAGCGAGAGAATCATGAAATGATTAAGAAAACCAGGGCTATGTAATGTGAGGGGGCAAAAAAAAGGCAACAAAGGGGACTTGCTGATTTTCCAGGACCAGAATGGTATAAGAGAATGGACATAAGCTCTGGAATCAGACAAGACTTAGGATTGAATTTTGGGTCTGGAACATGACTAGTTATGTAATTTGGGGTAAATTATTTAACCTCTTTCACCAGTAAATGTATCGATAACAGTATCTACCATGAAAAGATGTTCTGAGCAGTAAATGAGGTAACAAATGTAAAAGCACTTAACTGTCCCAAAACAGGCACCTCAAAGGGATATTAGTGGTCCTTCCGGTTCCCTTCCCCAGCTCAAACACCACTCCTACTGGCATCCTTTCACAGATATTCCAGCCCCAAACAGAGAACGTTGATTGTCTTTACATTAGTTCAAATCTCTACATTCACACAACTATTCAAAGATATTTCAAATATAATCCTAGAATTGTATTTTTTTTTTTGTATCTATAAAATGCCAGGAGATTCTATAAACTAATAACCAACAAGCCAATGACAAGGTAAAATTCTGCATCATGTTATTTAATAAATAAGAAGATTAAGAAAAGGAAACAGTGATCATCAGGAGCCAGCATGAGTTCACCAAGAGTGTCGCCAAGGAAATGTCATTTAATTTTACTGGCAAGGTTACTATCCTGAAAGGAGGATGGTATAGTGGAAATATGGTGCGTCGGAACTTCAGAAAGGTATCTGGCAAAGGCGTTAATGGTATTATTATTTGCAATCATGAGTAAACTATGGCTGGGCAAGAGTTCAGGTAAGTGGAATTATAAGAGGTAAACAAGCTTAGAAAAGAAAAGAAATCCCTGGGTGGTACAAATGGTTAAGCGCTCGACTAACGAAAAGCTGGTGGTTTGAACCCACCCAGAGGTGCCTTAGATGAAAGGCCTGGCAATGTGCTTCCGAAAGGTCACCGCCTTGGAAATCCTATGGAATGCAGTCCTACTCTGCACACGCAGGGCTGCCGTGAGTCAGATCGACTCAATGGCAATGGACAATAGGCAAAGAAAATTGATTAATGGATTGAAACAAATCTGCAAAGAAGTCTCCAGTGGCAGGCTTTGCTGTTGTTGTTGGGAGCAGTCACGTAGGTTTCGACTCATAGCGATCCCATGTGACAGAGTAGAACAGCCCCGTAGGGTTTCTAGGCTGTAATCTTTACAGGAGCAGATCGCCAGGTCTTTCTCCCACAGAGCTGCTGGGTGGGTGTGAACCACTAACCTTTCGGTTAGCAGCCGAGCGTTTAACTGTTGCACCACCAGGGCTCCTTTTCCAGTGTCAGGTTATGGTACTATTCGTGGCTCACTCAGTTTAATCAACATTGCTATCAAAGTCTTGGAATGAAGAAACAGAAAGTATGCTTCTCAAATTCAATGATGCAAGACCACGTTAGGTGACAGAATCAAGAGTCAAAAAAAAATCTTGCCACGTTGAAATTCTGCCTTCAGCTAAAATGAAGACAAGTAACAGGACATTAAGTCCTGCGTGTATCTTAATAAACACACACTAACTGCTCTAGAGAAAATGAGGATTTCTACTTGATAGAACTTTCTGTAAACTAGGGATTGTAGCTGCACATTCAAACAGGTATACAACAAAATGTTAGCCCACATGTGATGTGACACCTCCCTCCCCACAAAATGAAGTATTCTTAGCCTGTTTTAAGGTAACTCAAGTTTCCAGAGCAAAAGAAGGAAAAAATCCAATGAATTCAGCGGCATTTGACTTCTGGGCACCACATTTGAAGGACATTAACAAAGAAGCATACTTAGAAGAGAGCAATAAGAAAACTGAGGGGGATTTGGAAAAGTGTGAAAAATACTGAAAAGAGGTGATCTAGCATAGAGAAGACACAACACTGTCCAAGTATCTGAGGAACTATCACACGGAAACTCTCAATTCCTTTAATACCTTCTTCACATCTGTGTTAAAGATGAAAAAAGTAAGGCTCAGAGAGGTTACACAAATAGCTAGTGGAAGAATTGGAAGTTAAATTTAAGTCTTACAAAAAAGAGGAATTCAACTTATTCTGTGCAATTCCAGAAGGCAGGGCTCGAACAAATTATACTGTGAAGGCAGATTTTGAGTCACTATAAGAAACAAAGAAAAAGAGAACAAATGCTTAAAACTTTATATGACGACATATAGTTTCCAAAAAGTCTGGATACAAAAGCAAATATAGACAATGTCATCAACGTCTTCAATCTGTAAAAATATATAATCTATATTTTCAGACTTCATGGGCATCTGGTATTTGCTGAACATCCATTATGCCAGGGGCTCCATTATCCCTTAATCTGCACAGCAACCCCACTGAAAAAACAAAGTCTTACTAAAGACTAAATACCCGGCCCAAGGTCCCAAAGCAAATCAACTAAGAACCAGGATTTCATCACAGGCCTTCCTGACTCTCGTTCTCTAGTTCTCTTACCTGGCTGCCTATTAGAATCACCCAGGAGACCTTTCAAATACCAGTGCCCAGGTCCCACCCCAGAAGTTCTCATTTCCTCAGTCTGGGGTAGGGCCTGTTGTGCAGAGCTGGATATGACTTCCCAAACAACCGGGTACAAACCACGGTCACACACAGCACAGAAGAGCTACTTTTCTGGGGAGGGGTCAAAGTGAAAAAGAAAGAAGCCTTAGTAGAGAAGAGTGTTTAAGCACCTTTATGAATAATAAATTTGCAAAGTAATTTTTGTACCTAGTTAAGATATATCAAAAACAAACTAAATCCCGATATCCTGAGATTCAAAACATTAGACGTACAAGGAGAAAGACAGTCTGACGCTCAAGTTCACACCCCATCCATCTGAAATATGCTTTTGAAACAAATAAAATGACACTTTTTTAAAGTCAAATACTGTAAAAGACTCCTTGTCTTTTGCACAAGCGGCAGATCTGTTATCATTCTCATTGTATTGAAGGCTTATCCAACAGATGCCCTCTGTATCCTCCACTGGCTCTTTGTGCACTCAGAATTAACCCACTATCACAGTGTTTCTCTGGATTAACCAGTGTAAGGTATTTGAAGAGGGTCTTTGTTGTTGTAAAACGAGGCAAGTTGCATTAAAAGCATTAAAATAATTGTGGTCACTTGGAAAAACACATCAGCAAAATACTGTGCCAGCATTTTGTGTGAGCCATTCCTTGCAAAGGACTAACACAGTTTTCAGTTTTTTAATTAAAGGGATATTCTTTAAATTTGGGAAGACATGTGAAGTTGAATGTCATCCCTTTTCTCCTGGAATGAATGACCTCTGATCAGTATCTGAACCATTTAAACACAAACACACACAAAATGTGATTTTTTTTTTTTTAATTCAGCAAACATGAACTTTGAAGTGGTCGAAGCAAAGCAAGAACTATTTTCTGAATTTAATTAAACAGGACAGAGCTGACAAGCAGACGAGTAGTCTAAATAAACTTTACAAGCCAGACATTAAGAAAAGGAGTGTCATTTTTTGTTGTAAGAGTGCAAGGTGACTGCTTATGTTTTGAACTGCTAGTTAATTCTAGCTGGAGCACAAATCTGTCTTTTCTCTTACAATTAATTCTCAGTGTCAAAACTGCTAGATGTCGTTCTCAGAATCAACCTATCCTGGCTGTTAATTATACTACAGAAGTATGTTCAAATAATGGTAACGGCCTGATTCTAATGTGTGCAGAACAAGTTATAGATAAAGCTAATTAATGACTTAGCTAAATATTTTTACTTAATTATTTTCCAGAGAACAGGACGATGATTTGCTTTGCAAAATTGATACCTGAAAAAAAGAAAGAAAGAAACATACGCAGTGCAGACAGAGATACAGGATAGGAAGCATTGTTTTAATATTAAGAGAAGTAATGATTATTCTTAGAAGTGATAAAATAGCACCTAACAGCGAACTATTCCTTCTTAGGTTAGAGGGTTTCTCAAACGCTGAGGAAACAGACAGAAGGGAGATATCAGGAAAACGCCGCAACCAAAAAAGTCCTTTTAGGGGTATCAGCACCAAGTGTGCGTTTTAACCTTTTTATATACTCAGTTGGGATGGTCTTATTTTCCCAGAAACTGCGGTTCCTCAAGCCCCACCCCAGCCTGTGGCCCGGAAGCTGCCATGAGAATTTAGACAGAAACCAAGAAACCCGTAACTGCCCCAGGGAGAGCCTGGAGGGAACACATTTGGCTGGGATTCCCCCAGAGCTCCAAGACTAGCCGACAAGTGTCCTTCTGCTGATGCCCGCGATGTGGAACGACCTTCAGTGACTGCTTTTAGTTACTGGATGGTCTATGTGCCTGTCGAGAGCGGGCCTGCAATGTATCAAAGTGGGACGAAAGGATAAACCCAGTACTCACAGACCTAAAAGGAGTGAAGGTAAAGAGAGCACGCAGGACGGCCAGCCCTGCTCCCAGGCACTTTGCATCTGTTACGTTCATTCCTCCTCACTTCTCCCGTAAACCTTCTCAGGTAAACAGTGCTATTCCCCCTTACAAAAGCAGAAACCAAGGTGCACAGAGGTCAAGTAACGTGTCCAAAAATCAGTGAGTGACAGAGCCAACCAGGGTTTGAGTCCAGGTCTGTTTGGCTCCAAAGACCATGCTTGTCTAGGAAACTAGAAAGAAAAGCAAAATTCAGAGATAATGAGAGTAAACAATACAATCTCATAGACTCAGTGCCTGAAATGTAAAAGATCAGTTTTCCTTTTAATTTCAGATAAACTCACACACCAGCTTGGAAATCTGATGCTTACATGTTTTTTTCTAGGTCCTAGAATTATAACATTTACAGCTGAAATAAAGACACAAGACGCTTAAAAATCTCGCCCAAAGTCACAGCACCACTTCTCTGCGAAGCTGGGATTAGAATTCAGGTCTGACCCGTGGTCTACGGGTCTTTCCATCACAACGAACAGGCTGCTTTTGTCTTTTCTAGCTCTGGAAAAGGTTGTAACTGCCAGTTATCACAACTGCATGAGACAACCACGAAGATGCTACTAAAATCATCACCAAAAATAGCATTTGAAAAATTATCTTCAAAAAGCAACCTGATCATCTGGTTATTGTTTTAAAAAATAATCAAATGGCATTAAAAGAAAGATGAAACTGCTTAAGTTTCCTTAACCAAAATAAAAAGTTGGATTTACTGGTCAAAATTACAAGTGGCTCAGATTTAAAATACAACTGATGTGAAAGATCAATGCATCATGACCTGAGAACACTGTTACTGATTCTTTATGGGCTTCCCATTGGATTGCTTTGGGCTTCCAGACAAACAGCAGTACCAGAAACCTATTAGTATGATAATAAAGCCTCACTCCTGGATATGTACAATCTCTATGCTTGAAAGAAAACAAACAAATAAAAATCAGTGTGAAGATCTGCTCTAGGTTTCAATTTAATAATAGAATATCACAACAAACTATAAAATGTAAAATTTTACAGGACTTTAAGAATAAGCAGGTTGCCTTCTACTTTAAGTCCCTACAAAAATTTATTTCTATAAATAAAAAAGCTAATAACTTCTATCTTTAGCTCACTGCTCCTATTTTAGCAATTTTTTTAAATGCTAATTTTTAAAAATATGAAACTAATAACTCTAGGTTATCACCTGTTACTATCCAAAACAGAGCGAGGCAGTGGGTCCTTTTAAATACAGAAAATAGCAGAGAAGATGGGAATATATAAAAGGTATGTATCTACACACACAAATACATAGATACATGCATGTATACAAACTTAGATACCTACTTCCATACTTGGAGTGCTTTTGGCTGGATTATATTTAACCACTTCCCTCCCGAAAAAAAAATCAAAACAGTTAAAGAATTTTAAAATGCATTTTCTTAATCTGAATACAAATTTTTTTCTGTTACATGTAATAAAACTGGAACAATGACTGCACTAACAATTCAATAATAGAGGCCTTAGTTAGGGTGAAAATACACAATCCTAGAATTTAACACTGCTAAATCATTTATGTTTCGTTACCATAAATTATATAACATCATACAAAGTAAGAGAGATTTACAAAAAGAAAATGGATTAGAGTGTTTTGATTGACAAAAAGAAAATGGATTAGAGTGTTCTTATTTTTTTTCAACCTATGCAACTTTAAAAAAGGAAACACACACATATACCCATGCAAACGAGGTTTCCAGACTTTTATACATTCTATTCACTCAATTGTGGTCAGCCTCATAATTCACATGCAGAACTATCCCCCTTTGAACTAAATGAGTTGTGTTATAATGGAGAGTTGAGACTTGAAAAAATTGCTTACAACTGCACATACAAGTGAAAAAGATAGCTAAGTCTAAATTAAGATGTTGACTATGAGGTTTCCAATAGGACCTTGACATGACTGTTGACCTACTCATGACATGATCACACCAGTACGGATTTGGAATTCTATTAGTATTACCAGAGGAAAAAAAGTCAAGGAGTCATCAAGAAAACAAATCTATATCTTCTACTCCATCAGCCAATTACTGTTGTTAAAGTGGAATTAGATGGGTATTGAGAATGCAAAGGAGATCAGGATTAAGCAGATGACTGAGTATAGCGGGAGCACCTGTGAGCACAGTTGGGTCTTTTTTAGCATTCTTTTGTTTTCGCTGCAGAGCTTTTTTACAATTGTAAAATAGGAATGTGGAAAGTAGATTAACTGCTAATCATGCCTGAGAAAATGCAAATTATACTGTATTTGCTAACTGGAAAACAGACAAATATTTTCACATAGGGGCACTATTTTATACAAGTACATATTCAACAGCTTAGCAAAGATTTAATGGAAATCTGCACATGTCTATAAATAAAGGCCCCCTGGAAAGACTACTGGAGCCCTAGTGGTGCAGTGGTTACGAGCTCAGCTGCTAACCAAAAGGCTGGCAGTTCGGATCTATCAGCCACTCCTTGAAAACCCTATGGGGCAGTTCTACTTTGTCCTAAAGGGTTGCTATGAGTCAGAAACGACTCGATGGCAACGGGTTTGATTTGGTTTGGTACAGGAAAGATTACTAAGAAGCCCTGGTGGTATAGTGGTTAAGCACTCAGCTGCTAACCAAAAGGTCAGTGGTTCGAACCCACCAGCTACTCCGTGGGAGAAACATGTGGCAGTCTGCTCCCAACAAGATTTATTAACAACTGTGGAAACCATATGGGGAAGTTCTACTCTGTCCTACAGGGTCGCTATGAGTCAAAAATTGACTCAGTGGCAATGGGTTTGGTTTTTTGGTTTGGAAAGATTACTAAGTCAAATGATTCTTAAAAATTCTTCATAACATTTTCAGGCAGAAAATTCCCCAGTAGCATTTTGAAAACGTTATCTTTTCTTCAAAAAGTAAGGAAAATCCAATTCAACTGTTCTAATTATAAAACCAAACAACTGTATTGCATGGGGAGGCAGTATAGTGTAACATTTAAGAGCAGGATCTTCGACTTTATAGAAACCTAGCTTCAAGTCTGGGCACCGCAATTCGCTACAGCTTTGTGACCTTGAGGAAATTACTTAACCTATGTCTTGATTTCCCAATGTGTAAAACTGAGATATAATACCCACATCATATGGTTGTAGGAGGATTATATGAGCATCCTTGTGTAAAAAACTTAGCATAGTATTCAATCAATGTTAGCTTTAGCTATTATAAAATATTAGCTCTACATTTCTACTGAAATTAGTCAGCTATTCTGTCTACAGATAAAATTCAGTTTTGTTACAAGGTGACTAGAATTCCTGGGGTACTGAGTGGTCAATGTAAAGGAACCTATAAAAGTATTGGTTACCAATGTCAACATATTATTTAAAAATTAATTTGACTTTATACTGCAACCCCTCCCACCCTCTACCT
>NW_004443975.1:18708374-18710551 GCF_000243295.1 Trichechus manatus latirostris | reverse complement strand
GTGCACACAGTCTGTTTCCCACATTATCCATTTAAACCTCACTTGTCCACTCAAGTCACCAACTCGCTCACCCATCTCCCAAAGTTCATTAAGTACCTGCCACATGTATGCTATGTTCTGTGGGAATGCAGTGATGCTCCATTCAGCTTAGGCTCACAGGGAAGATGGCCTACACAAGAGGGTAGCAGTATTCATTTTTTTAGGGGAGTTTTTTTTCATACTATTTCAAAATGTCTTGAATTTCAGTGCTGTTAGTTAGGGAATGCACTTTCTAGTTTGCCTCTACATCCCTAATACCAAGCTACCTCACACGTATGTATCATCTGCCTGGCCCCCGAAGGCATCTGAGCTTTGGACTCCTGAAGTAAATGAGTAATAATGATTCCTTTAGAGTTCACAAAGCCCCGATTACAGACATTATTTCATCTTATTTTGTATTATCCCTATTTTAGGGATGAGGAAACTGAAGTTCAAAAAGTGATTTCTCCAAGGTCACACGGCAATAAATAAATCATGGATCTGGAGGAAGATTTCCTGATTTCTGGTTCCATGCTCTTTGCACTAAACTAGCAGAGGCGAAACACAGCTCCGTCAATAACGAAGTGACGGGATAGAAGCCTCTTGCAGAAAATTTTTCGGAAGCGCTTTTAACTAAGCGGGCCTTGATGAAAGGGCAAAATTTCCACAGAATGACACAGAGTGTGATATTTCAAATGGTAAAAAAACTAGATAGAAAGTGACGGAAGCTAGTAAGTCCAAGGCACATTCAGGATCCATCAACTGGGAAGAATCGGCACGTGAAGATGGAAAGACAGTCAAGGTCCTCAGGGCAAGGACCTGGAACTTGAAGGAATTTTATTTGGCAGACCAAAGGAATGTCCTCAAATATTCACACCCAGAACTCAAAGGATAACGCTGGAGTCTGAGGAGAGTCGATGGTGGTGTGGTCCCTGGGTGGTGCAAGCAGTCTGTAATCTCCAACAAACCTAAAGGTTGGCAGTTCAAACCCACCCAGCGGTGCCATGAAAGAAAGGCCAGGCAAGCTCTTCTCTTAAAGATTATGGCCAAGAAAACCCTATGGAGCAGTTCTAGATGTAACGTATGGGGTCATCATGGGTCGAAACTGACTCCAAGGCAATGTGTAGTTGGTGGTGTGAAAGGGAGTAGAAAAGGAAAAACTGGGGGAACGGTCAGACTATGCCAACAGCCAAGATGTTAAACTGAGGAAATTTATATAAATTACTAAATTAGCCTGCTTAAAAAATTCATTTTTCATAAAAGTAGTAAGATTTCTCTGGTAATTCCCGAAAACTATGGTTAAAAACAGATAACATTTCAGTCTAGGATGAGTTCACGTTCAACTGGAAAGATTAGAGAAAGGCAGGGGGAAGAGACAGAAAGAACACTGGACCAGGGATCAGCAGACTGGATCCTGGCTCTGCCTCTTACTAATCATGCCAGTTACTCAGCTTCTCCAAACCTTAACTTTCTCCTTACAAGGGCAGGAATGACAAACCTGCTGTCCTTCACAAAATTCAACATTACCCTGCAGTGGGACAACTGAGATATTACAGCTATTGTTACTCCATTACAGAGAGTAAGAGAGAAAAGCCCTAAATGCTTAAGTAATCAATGGACTCTGTATCATTAATCAATGTTCATAAAATAATTGGAGGAATACCACTAAAATCTATTAACAGCCTTTTAAAAGAAAAATATAAACATTTCAGTCTATCTTTATCTAAAGGAGTGGGATTTGATTTACTTTTGCATTTAAAGTGATGGGAAAAACAAATTATGAAATACACATAAGTCAGAGATTGCTTTTAAAGATTTTACAGCTAGCTAAATTTATTAAAACCTATGATTTGTTAATCCAGAAATTAATTTGGTCAGTCCTGGTCAGTAAGTAATATATTTTATATTAAAGAACCACATATTAAAAAAAATTTTTTTTTAATAAGATCACAGCTTTAAAAAAAAAAACACTATTTTTAGATGAATCTGTAATTAATGCTAGATACTTGACTAAACAAACATCTGTTTTCTTCACTGTGTAGTTAGCCCAAAACATGAATTCTTTTCTGGCTACAAAAATTACATTTTCACTGCTGAATCAATCATACAGCAACTTATATACTAGCAATCACACAACTTTGCTAAATGAGTTACAGGTT
>NW_004443975.1:18706383-18707669 GCF_000243295.1 Trichechus manatus latirostris | reverse complement strand
TGGGCAAATCTGCTGCAAAACAACTCTTTAAAGTGTTCAAAAGCAAAGACGTCACTTTGGGAACTAAGGTGCGCCTGACTCAAGACATGATATTTTCCATCACCTCATAAGCATGTGAAAGTTGGGCAATGAATAAGGAAGACCGAAGAAAAAAATGATGCCTTTGAACTACGGTGTTGGTGAAGAATACTCAACTTACCATGGACTGCCAGAAGAACTAACAAATCTGTCTTGGAAGAAGTACAGCCAGAGTGCTCCTTGAAAGCAAGGATGGCAAGACATTGTCTCCTGTAGTTTGACATGTTATCAGGAGGGACCAGTCCCTGGAGAAGAACATCATGCTTGGTAGAGGGTCAGCGAAAAAGAGGACCCTCCACGAGATGGACTGACACAGTGGCTGCAGAAATGGCCTCACGCATAGCAGTGGTTGTGAGGATGGTGCTGGACTGGGTGGTGTTTCCTTCTGTCGTCCATAGGGTCGCTGTGAGTCAGCACCAGGTCCGTGGCACCTGACAACTACAGCAGCACGTATCATGCGCTGAATTTAAAAATATCAATAATGACTACACTGTAAACCATAGTTTGTATGTACAAAATTAATCAGATTTCACACACTCAGGATACATTAAAAAAAGATCAGAAAATCTATACTACAGTTTAAAAATGTGTAGCTGGAGGTTAATGAAATGAATATACCAGTGTAAGACACAGAGAGAATATAGCTAATTCTTTGTGCTGCCTTTTAATACCACTTTTGAGTTACTGTTATCGACAGAAAATATTATCATCAATACCTGATCTTAATTCAAATGGGAATTTCCTCTCCTTGGTACCAAATAATGATGGCTCAACCCCACATACCCGCCCCCCTCCCCGCCTCTCTGATTCTGCCTCTCCCCCCACAACTTCTTTTTTGAATCAAAAATGGATCTATGGCAACAATCATCTAACAAGCTCCTAAGTGCTTGTTTTATGAATCTGGCCCTTACTCAGAAGTTACATTGAAAAGTCTTTTAATCTCACTCTGAAAAGAATTCACTGGATTGCATTTAAGTTCAAGGGTATTAATATGTACAAAGGAGAGTGAAAAAGGTGTCAGGTTATAGATTTTAACTTCTTAACTAGAAAATTGACTCAAAATAGATTTTCTAATTTACAATGAATCAAAAGAGAAAACATTAGACCATAGCAAAAGTGGCACAAATGTATCAAAAAGCAAATGAATAAACATTTGAGGAGATTTATTATTAGAAATTGCAATAAATTTTGGAAAGATGAATTGATTT
>NW_004443975.1:18703880-18705461 GCF_000243295.1 Trichechus manatus latirostris | reverse complement strand
ATTGAGGCACAAGGCAAAAATGAACTGACTGGCCTACAGAAGCTAATATCTCTAACTGTATAATTTAGGATAATTACAAAACATTTTTATATTTAACATGAGAGCTTAAAAATAATTAAAAACTGCTAATAAAAAGTATATTGTTATTAAATCAAAATAGTAACCCAAAATAAAAATCAAACCAAACCAAATTCCTACTTTTACATTTTCATTTCTATAAAATGTTAACTTTGGTTATTAACGAACCTAAATCATTATAATAATTGCACTCTAACTGTATGTGGTACTTTGAGATATATCAAAATAATAAAGAAACCTGTCAAATGAGTGATTATTTATATTTAATCTATATATAAAATAAATGGTCCAGAAATGAGTAAAGTCTGTAATTCATTCAAGACACAGTGATGCCATATACTCATCATTAGAACATCTTTTTCAGACAAATGAAAATCATATGATTATTTTTGTGAAAATGTTTATGCCCTCATAATGTCTAAATCAAAGTTTACCTACCAGAAGATAACCTAAGGAGAAAATGTGTGTGTGTGTGTGTGTGTGTGTGTGTGTGTATGTGTGTGTAAAAGTGCCTCTTTCACTCATACAGTGTCTGCTTTGCCCTTCCTGCCCTTCACAGTGATAGACCATGGAGCCGGGAGTTATATATTGGGCGGAATAGGAAGAAAGAAAACTCATCCCGTCAGCTAGCCAGCCAGCACCTATAAGGAGCATTCCAATGGAAAGTAAAGGCATTTCAATACCAAACATGTGACTACAATATTTGTTGAGGAAAAAGGGTGACTCTGAGGTTATTTTCAGTCAAAGAATAAGTTAGATCAATTGGTATTTTCTAAAAATAGCCAATTCCAAAAGTTAGGTATGTCCTAGTGTTGTGAGAAGCTATACGATGAAGCAGGATTAGTGACAGGAAAAAAGTATGATACCAATAAATATGAACAAGGGAAATGCCAAATTTATGCTTCAAATTAAATTACTTATTTTGATACGATTTGTAACAATTTAGAACAGTAAATGAAGGATTCAACAAATAAAAACTCCTGACTCATTCCTCAAAATGAGAAGCCAATCAAATTTTGAAATGGGCAACGTTTTCAAGCTGACGAGAAACGTAAGTTTCAATTCTCACAGTTTTTTCAAAAGCTAACATTCAAAAAAGCAAAATTACTGTAATGCCAGTTGAAAATAGGAGAGTATAATAAAAATTATACACAAAGTATAATTACTTTGTGAAAAGACTGGAGTTCAGAAGACTGGGCTCTGATCCTCCTCAGTGTCGCTAAGTCTTCAAAACTTGCTGTTTATGGATCTACAAAATGGAGATTATTACAATACTTACATCATAGGATGCATGGAGGGTGTTAAGGTGCTCTTTACAAAAGAACAAGTACTCTTCAGATGTTTATTATTGTCATTCATCTGATAACATATAAGAAAACTCTGCTGTTAGGTAACAGAATAATTTACCTTCTAATAAATTTCAGGAAGAAAATATTTAAATGTTAGCAAGAACCTAATAAATTAAATCAACAGGTACCAAAGGATAGTAGATTAACAAAGTAT
>NW_004443975.1:18701297-18703780 GCF_000243295.1 Trichechus manatus latirostris | reverse complement strand
AAGTTCAGAATTGTACTTAGAAAATCTAGAAAACAACACCAGGTTAACATCATTTTATTGGCTTAAATGCCTGTCGGAATGTAGCTCTGGTTTATCAACATCCCCTTGCCTGGACGACAGGTGACAAACAGCTGGTTGGTACCTGCTAACTATAACCTAGGTAACCCTGTCCACTTATACGACTTCTTCGTGAATTCTCAGCTGCTCAAACTGATCTTCAGCTGGAGGATTTGTAGGTGACTTCAGTATAGACAGCGCTTGTTAAATATTATTTGGAAGTGTTCTACCCATCATTGATTTTGAGCTTTTCTGATATTAGCTATCTGAAGGGAAATTAGAAAACGGAGTTTTACAGACCATCAGAATAATTCTATCAGCAACATAAAAGGCAAAAAAAACAGTGTTGAAGCTTCTTAGAAAGTAAAATGTTTCCAGCATTTCTGTTTCCCACATTTTGATGGAAAAAGAAAGAAAACGAATGGAGACTGTGGCAAGGCCACCACATTGTAAAGGGCAACACGGAAAACGCGTCTTGGGTCTTCATCTGAGAAGTCAAGCGATTACCAATCAGCAGTTTCAATTTCTAAAAGAAAGAGCATTTTAGAACATATTTCAAAGGTTTCTTAGGATGCAAAAGTTTTAAAATGATAACCATGATCGTAGTAATATTTTTTAAAAACCTCAAATTTTTGCAAATTTACTGTCCTTAAGGAGATTCATTAAAAAGACTATAGATCATATCCTAAGCAATCTTAAAATAAGCTAGTTCTTCACTAACAAAGGGATGGCCTAAGAATGTCTATGCAAACATTAAAGTGAAAACAACTAAAAGCAGACAATATGGCATTTCATGGCTTTTAAAAAATGTAATAAAACAACTGGTTGCAGAGTACAGCAAACAGCCATGGGAGCAGAAAAACTAACCAGCCACCAATGAAGGGAAATTCTCACATTAAATTTCAGAACACACATTATATCTAAAGGGAAAATCCAAAACACTATATAAATATTTAATACCTGCAAACTTCCTTTTAAAAATACCAAAAGCATTAGCAGCAATGCTTAAACAAAAATGACATTTGTTTGCCATATGTCCATCCACCTACGATGACATCTAAAAGTTCTGGTCAGCCTGGTCAGGTGTCAGGCGAGCTGTGAAAGACCTTTTCCAACTTCTCAAATGAACAGGCCTGAACACTAAGCCATCCCCTTACTTCCTTCCTCAGGCTGTTGAGTGATGTGGAGAAAGGGGTTAGAATGGTCAAGGCTGAACAGCATTCCAGCCTGCAGATCACATTCTCACCCACCATCTTTATGTCCTTCAAGTGTCTATCACAGCACCCTACTGAATTTTCTCAGTGGCCATTTTTATTTACTTAACTCTCCCAAGTTTATTTCTACTCAGAAAATGTAAGCTCTAGGGGGGCCGTGTCGGGTTTGTTCACCGCTGTAACTCCCAAGACCTAGAATAGTATCTAGCATATTGCAGAGACTCAGTAAATAGTTGTTGAATTGATACATAATAGATGAAAAGATATTAGCCATGGAGCCCTGGTGTTACAGTGGTTAAGAGTTTGGCTGCTAACCAAAAGGTTGGCAGGTTGAATCCACTAGCCACTCCTTGGAAATCCTACGGGGCCAGTTCTACTCTGTCCTATAGGGTCGCTATGAGTCAGAATTGACTTGACAGTAATGGGTTTGGTTTTTTTGGGGGGGTTTGCACAAAAGTCTATCAGACTAAAATATAAGACTTCAGTTCAGCCTGTGAATTCTACCTTCTTTGGGAACAGGCATGGAGCTTATACTCCTGATACAGTCTAACTTGTACTTCTATACCAACTCTTGTAACCAATCACCCTATGTACCCTCTATACGACCATCAATGGGAGCTTTCAGAAGACAAATCTGAATACCTTAACCCCTCCAAGATTACATGTTAGGATTCATATGAATTCCCATGAACCACAAATTCCTCCATGATTTAACCTCTGCCTACCTTTGCAAACTCAGTCCACTGCACATCACTCCATACAAGCATATCACACACTTCAGCAACACTGGGCTCACAGTTCTCTGAATACTCTACACTGCTTCAAACGTAAGTCTTTGCCCATGCCTTTCTATCTGCTAAACCCCAACCCCAACCCACCAGTGAGTTCCAACTCAAAAGGAAATCATGCCAGATTTTTGCCAGATTCCATGGGAAAGAGAAGGAAAGGAGCATGAGAAATGCGGAGGATATCACCACAGTTAAACTGGCGTAACAATGTGACAGCTAATAGGCACATTGTAAAATAGGCTGGAAGGATGACGAGGCATCATGGAGGGCAGGCAGGGAGAACAAGGAGAGACAAAGGGTGAAAAAGCAGCCAAGAAGTTGCTGGAAATAGATAATGATCAACAAGAAGGTACTATAAGCTATGTGAGAAATGGGAAGAATAGGAATGGAGTGATCCCCCACTGGAAACAGATAATGATCAACA
>NW_004443975.1:18695719-18701197 GCF_000243295.1 Trichechus manatus latirostris | reverse complement strand
ATACAAAGAAATTACAACACTACCTGGCAAATAATAAATGCTCAGTAATTGCTAGTCATTATAATTAATAGTAATCAAATGTTTTTGTTCTGTAATAAGTTATATAAAACAAAAGTTGACATGAGAAATAAATTATTTATAATACACTATAATGAAATACTATGCAGTCAAATGAAAAAATAAAAAGTTGTAAGTACAATTTACATTATCTCAAACCTACTGCTAAAGTATAAAAAGCAAGGCAGAGAGGAACAGATGCTGTATGTGTATAGACAGGTATAGGCGTGACTGAGCGTCGGGTGACAAGGCGACAATTTTCCACTGAATACTTATTGTATTACTTGATTTTTAAATCTGCGTGTGTTACTTTTTAAAAGTATTTTTTAAACAGACATGAAATAAGACATTCCAATAAACACAACACCATGGTCACCCACTCACTTCAGCTCCCTCTCAACGACAATGTAAGAAAAGAATAAAGAGGGTAACTCCACAAGAACAAAGAGAACAAGAAATAAGGTAACAGCAGACACGATTTGTCAACAAAGTCATAGAAAACAGATCAAAAGGATACACAGGCTGACATCTCAGCTTGCTTTAAGTGCAGCAGGGTGGGGAGAGGGTGGCAGTAAAAAAATAAGATTAAAGGAGCAGACCTCAGAAAGTTCAGGAATCAGAGGCTCAAGATACCTCTTAAACAGGGAATTGGTGGAAAGTCTATTAAAAAAAAAGTTGATCCCCAGATCCCATTCTTCAGCTCACCAGTCATGTGTTACTACCCCTCATCTGTTTTCTCCACCAAAAAAACCCATTGCCATCAAGTCAATTCTGACTCACAGCGACCCTACAGGACAGAGAACTGCCCCACAGGGTTTCCAAGGAGTGGCTAGTAGAGTCAAATTGCTGACCTTTTGGTTAGCAGCTGAGCTCTTAAACCAGCTGCTATTGAGTAGATCCCAACTCACGGCGACCCCATGTGTTTCAGAGTAGAACTATGCTGCACAGGGTTTTCATAACTGTGACTTTTCAAAGCAGACTGCCAGGACTTTCTTCCAAAATGCCTCTGGGTGGGTTCAAATCATCAACCCCTCAGTCAGTAACCCAGCGCTTAACCTCTGCACCATCTGGGGACTCCTAATTCCCAACAGAAGTCCAAAATTTTATTTATTCATATGAAAATGTTAAATTAGAAAGAGGCCATACCTATGGTCACATAATAAACTTTTACTGAAATGAGAGGAATTCAGTGAAAGTCTGCCCACTGAATGCTTGCTTCCTGTTCTCTGCTTTGCAACCAGTGACAGCTAGTAGAGTCAAACACCAACCCAACCCCATTCCACAGGCCCTGAGACAGGAAATTATTCTCAGCAACTGGTTAAAGAGAAGTCTCTGTGTATACCACCATTTAAGGATCCTCCTTACCAAAAGCTCAAGTCCTGCCTCTGCACACTGGGTATCCACTCAACTTTCCAGAGCTCTCGTGTGGATTCCGACATGCTATCGCTTTAGGAAACAGATAAAAGGATAAACTGAAAAGAATGAAGGGCCTGGATGTTAATATTGCCAGGAAAGGATGCAATTTAGGGTTGCACTGGAAATAATAACTAATGGGTAGAAAAATCCCTGAAAAACATATGGTAATGTCCAGTAAGTCACCATCAATATTTAAAAAAAAAAAAATTAAGCACTCATTATGTGCTAAGAATTAGATTCCTATTCCTGAGGTGCTTCATGTAATCTGGGATACAATACAAACAAAAGCAGATGAATAACTGTATAAAATAGATTACTCATTAGTGAATGAATGGCTGAGAATAGTAAGTACAAAGTCATTTCAGAGGATGGGGTCACTTCAAAAGAGTGAAGAGGTGGGGAAGGGTTTAAAGAAAAGGTATAGAACTTGAACTGCTCCTTGAAGAATCAACCTGACAGGAAGAGGACGCATTACTGTGAGCAAAGGTAGAGAACGGATATAGGTGGCTGAATACGAGAAGGTGGAGCAGGCTGAGGGAGAACAGAAGACAGGATGAGAAAGAAGCGGTGTAGGTCACAGGACAGCAGTGACGGCAGAAAGGCGCAAATCTGGATTATATTAAAAAGGCTGTGAAAACCATTGTTCAGCTAGGTGCTGACATGGGCATAACTATGTTTTAGAAACGTTTCCTTGGAGTCTCAGGAGATGTGGATTAGCGACAGGAAAACTGTAAGAGAGAGACCAGGGAGGAGAGCAATGTACTATCAAACTGTAAGGCCATGAAGGAGGGGCTAACATCAGAGAGAGGAAGAAACAAGACTTGACAAATCTGGGTGTAGAAACAGTGGAGGAAGACAAACGTAATACATAAAACTACAATTTAAGCTGAAGAAAAAGAAAAACCACATAGGATCAAGGCTTCTAGGAAAAGTATAAACTAGTCTTTAACTCTGCAACTGGCAGGATTCATTATTTATAAATCAAAGATTGTTCCCAGATTCATTTAAAGAAGAAGAAATAAAAATATTAAGTCACCACAGCTGTCACTCTATGGAAGTACATTTTTTACTGACCATTTAATGTAGTTAGGGTTTCTTCTTTAAGGGGTTATTCAGAAAAAGGACTATAGAAAGAGACAAACATCAGTTTGAAACATGGCCTGGATATGTAACCTTGGGCAAACTCCTCAGTCTCTCTGAGCCATACTTTCCTAACAGGAAAATAATACCTGTTTTATATTAAAACACAGATATCGCCTTGTACATTATGTGCCCTTAACAAATCTTAGGATCCTAGGTCCCCTTTCTCTCCCTCCCTTTCCTAATTAATACTGACTAAGGTACTTGAGGACAGAGGCATGTTTTATTCGTTTGTATCCTCGGCCTACTGCCTACTGAGGATATATCATATGTTCTCATATATACTGAGAAAAACAGAACCAAGACACCTGTGGCTGAAAACTCAGTTAAGCAAGTCATCGAGTTTCTGAGTCAAACTCAGAAATAACATATTTATTCATCTAACAGGTGATATAAATACTCCTTTAAAATACTTTTTATGGATCAGAAAATTAGAAGAGTCTATCAAGGATATAAGAGCCCTGGTGGCGCAGTGGTTAAGTGCTTGGCTGCTAAACGAAAGGTCCACAGTTCAAGCCCACCAGCCACTCCGTGGGACAAAGATGTGGCAGTCAGCCTCCGTAGAGATTGATCCCCCCCAAAAAAAAAAATTCACTGCCATTGAGTCGATTCCAACTCATAGCGACTCTACAGGATAGAGTAGAACTGAGTAGAACTGCCCCATAGGGTTTCCAAGGAGGGGCTGGTGGATTCAACCTGCTGACCTTTTGGTTAGCAGCCAAGCTCTTAACCACTGTGCCACCAGGGCTCCATAAAGATTACCGCCTTGGAAACCCTATGGGGCAGTTCTACTCGGTCCAACAGGGTCGCTATGAGTCAGAATTGATTCAGCAGCAATGAGTCTAATATCAAAGATACATGTATATGAAATAGAACGAAATCTAAGTAATGACTGTTTAGCTTTTCAAGAACAATTTCTGGACTAAATACTTCTTCAAAATTTATACAAATCTGAAAGGCCCCAAAAAGACCAAGTCTGTGCTATTAAATGTTACCACACACTGGACTGTTGTACTATAACCTAAAGAGCAAACACTCCTGCAAGTTCAGAATTGTACTTAGAAAATCTAGAAAACAACACCAGGTTAACATCATTTTATTGGCTTAAATGCCTGTCGGAATGTAGCTCTGGTTTATCAACATCCCCTTGCCTGGACGACAGGTGACAAACAGCTGGTTGGTACCTGCTAACTATAACCTAGGTAACCCTGTCCACTTATACGACTTCTTCGTGAATTCTCAGCTGCTCAAACTGATCTTCAGCTGGAGGATTTGTAGGTGACTTCAGTATAGACAGCGCTTGTTAAATATTATTTGGAAGTGTTCTACCCATCATTGATTTTGAGCTTTTCTGATATTAGCTATCTGAAGGGAAATTAGAAAACGGAGTTTTACAGACCATCAGAATAATTCTATCAGCAACATAAAAGGCAAAAAAAACAGTGTTGAAGCTTCTTAGAAAGTAAAATGTTTCCAGCATTTCTGTTTCCCACATTTTGATGGAAAAAGAAAGAAAACGAATGGAGACTGTGGCAAGGCCACCACATTGTAAAGGGCAACACGGAAAACGCGTCTTGGGTCTTCATCTGAGAAGTCAAGCGATTACCAATCAGCAGTTTCAATTTCTAAAAGAAAGAGCATTTTAGAACATATTTCAAAGGTTTCTTAGGATGCAAAAGTTTTAAAATGATAACCATGATCGTAGTAATATTTTTTAAAAACCTCAAATTTTTGCAAATTTACTGTCCTTAAGGAGATTCATTAAAAAGACTATAGATCATATCCTAAGCAATCTTAAAATAAGCTAGTTCTTCACTAACAAAGGGATGGCCTAAGAATGTCTATGCAAACATTAAAGTGAAAACAACTAAAAGCAGACAATATGGCATTTCATGGCTTTTAAAAAATGTAATAAAACAACTGGTTGCAGAGTACAGCAAACAGCCATGGGAGCAGAAAAACTAACCAGCCACCAATGAAGGGAAATTCTCACATTAAATTTCAGAACACACATTATATCTAAAGGGAAAATCCAAAACACTATATAAATATTTAATACCTGCAAACTTCCTTTTAAAAATACCAAAAGCATTAGCAGCAATGCTTAAACAAAAATGACATTTGTTTGCCATATGTCCATCCACCTACGATGACATCTAAAAGTTCTGGTCAGCCTGGTCAGGTGTCAGGCGAGCTGTGAAAGACCTTTTCCAACTTCTCAAATGAACAGGCCTGAACACTAAGCCATCCCCTTACTTCCTTCCTCAGGCTGTTGAGTGATGTGGAGAAAGGGGTTAGAATGGTCAAGGCTGAACAGCATTCCAGCCTGCAGATCACATTCTCACCCACCATCTTTATGTCCTTCAAGTGTCTATCACAGCACCCTACTGAATTTTCTCAGTGGCCATTTTTATTTACTTAACTCTCCCAAGTTTATTTCTACTCAGAAAATGTAAGCTCTAGGGGGGCCGTGTCGGGTTTGTTCACCGCTGTAACTCCCAAGACCTAGAATAGTATCTAGCATATTGCAGAGACTCAGTAAATAGTTGTTGAATTGATACATAATAGATGAAAAGATATTAGCCATGGAGCCCTGGTGTTACAGTGGTTAAGAGTTTGGCTGCTAACCAAAAGGTTGGCAGGTTGAATCCACTAGCCACTCCTTGGAAATCCTACGGGGCCAGTTCTACTCTGTCCTATAGGGTCGCTATGAGTCAGAATTGACTTGACAGTAATGGGTTTGGTTTTTTTGGGGGGGTTTGCACAAAAGTCTATCAGACTAAAATATAAGACTTCAGTTCAGCCTGTGAATTCTACCTTCTTTGGGAACAGGCATGGAGCTTATACTCCTGATACAGTCTAACT
>NW_004443975.1:18670029-18695619 GCF_000243295.1 Trichechus manatus latirostris | reverse complement strand
CCCACTGGAAACAGATAATGATCAACAAGAAGGTACTATAAGCTATGTGAGAAATGGGGAGAATAGGAATGGAGTGATCCCCCCACTGGAAACAGCAGAACACTTTAATTAGCAGTTTTATTATGGCACCCACCTTGACTGTGCTTGCAATTCAAGACAGAAAGCATGCTTATGGGCATTTCAAAATAACTCAATTCTAATGGCAGTTTGAAACCAGGAATTAAGACTATTTTATGAAGAGAACTGATTCATGTTTATCAGCAACATGACAGCAGAATGAAGAACCTTCCAGGCTGCATTAACTTTAGCTCACCAAAGGAAAAAATATAATGAAATGTTTAATCATAAAAATATAATAAATGTTAACCTACGATAAAGGGATTTAATAGGCTGAAATGGGTTAAAACACATAAATATCACTTAGAAAAGTGTCAGACACACAGTGAGCATCATCGTAAGTGTTTATTATCATTATTAACATTCTACTTTATAAGGTTCCAGATTTCAGAAGCATCACCAACCCAAATGACAAATATATACCATCAAGCCAATTCTGGTATTAAGTTACCAGAGAAGCAAGGACAAACATGTTCAATATATTGAGGGGAGTGGGGAGGCAGGAGTATACTGGCAAATTTTGGTAACATTTAAACTACCAGGATTGAACATCTGTTTATACAGTTTTCCCTAAGGGTTTTTAAGACTAAATACAGAGAAGAGGTAAGCATTCAAATACTTGTTAAACGAATAACTGAATATATTATTACCTCTGCACTATTAAATTTTTATGTCTGTCCTACTTTTAAAAATGTGTGATGCAATAAGAATATTAATATTTACATTATTTTAAATACAATGTAATAAAAATTGTTAGATTCATATTTACAAATATCAAATATAGGTAAATTTATATGATACTAAATATAAAGTTGCGAGTAATGACATCAAAATAGAGAATTTTAAATCAAACAAAAGACACTATTGAAATGTCTTTTGTATAAGAAATATTTATTATAATTCTAATAAGTAGTACTTTTCTATGATCTAAAATCTACTTCTATTTCCAGATCAGTTTTAAAAACAAAAGTATCAATTTCTAACAGGAAATCTCCATCTCATAATCCTGATCACAACATCATTTTAAATATATATTCTTCCGTGCTCTGCAGAGTATTTCAAAATGCTATAAGAATACAGACAAAAATCAATTCGCAGGGATTATGAGAAAACATTTGAGAATTCCATTGAACACTAGTTAGCATATGGTAAAATTACAGACGAGGACATAGGCTGTGTGGTGTTTTTTCCCAATAATTTTAAATTTGTTTCCTAACATAAAATTTCTCCTTTATCTTTGATTAGTCTAAAGAAAAGTTTATTTCATTCCCTTATTTAAGCCAACCTCCATTTTAAAGGGTCATCGCACTGCAAAAGACTATAAATCAGACTAAATATTCTTACTATCTTTTTCAACAAGAAAAAGGTAAGCAAGACATACAGAGTGAATCATTACAGTACGATTATCATTCTTAAAATGCCACTCATGAAATTCTGGTCTTCTGTGACTTCATATATATAGGAGAAGAAAATATCTACACTATCCCTTTTCACTTACAGAACTGCCCAAGATATGGAATAATAAATTATTATGCTCATGGCTATTGCCGAATACATACAATATACTTACTTGTAAATATGTGATTTAGATTAAGTGTTAACGTTCACATTTTTTTTCAGATATTTAAACTTGATAAACATGTGTAAACAAAAAGTCAACTGAATCAGATTCATCTTCTCTGGCAAAATAACTGCCACTGCCACCACCGCTTCCACACTTGCTCTCCTCCAACAACCCAAAAAATGGAGGTAATTCGCTCTCCATTTCACAACTAAAACCTTTAAACGAAACTCTGTAACACTATGTACAATTCTTTACTCACATTGGATTTTAGACGCTGTATTTTAAGCTGAGATATTTACTTCCTGATCTTTCAACAGACTACACAATTTGAATGCTAACATTCAGTATACGTAAAACCTCTTAAAAAACCATCAGCTCAAAAAAAAAATAGGAATAAAAATCTCTCATCTCACCCGTGAAAACACTCACTAGGATGCTTAGGTGGTGGTAGGGTATCCTGGCCTACTGGAATGCTATGCTTTAAACAGGGTGACTCAGTAAATACTGTCTCCCAAAACAATGGTTCTGGGATCGTTATTCTGAACTATACATACGAATCCTGGTAATACAGGGATTTGGTCTGAATGTTTACTGATCCCAGAACATCCTTTGGAAGTTAATTGTAACTTCTTGCTATATTCTATTAAATTATCATCTATTTCATTCCCAAAACGTGGAGAATATGAGCGGTTGCTTAGCTGGGCTCCAATAGACGCGTGTTCCACCCTGAAGGGCAGTAATGGTAAGACCTCTGAACATACAGTTCTCAGGACTCTGCATTCACATCCCACATACACAGACAAAATTATTTTAAAAATCAGATCAGTTTCTCAACACCATGGGTTCCTCTATAAACGAATACCATACGATTGGAGGAAGGGGTACAGCAAAGAGGTGGCTGGAGCATGTTTTCAGTCTGCAATTAAGTTGTGAGATTTACTACAGTGGTTATGTTGTCAATCTAAAATTCATTCAAAACTACTCTTCACAGACCATATTAAAGACAGAGGTGACTCAAATATGACTGAAGTATAAAAGAAACACAAAAGGTTGCAATACAAAGGCACTTTAAATATTAAATATAAAGGCAAATTATACATAAAAAATGAACAGCAAGTCTTAAAGTCTAAAATTCTGTACTTTGACCCACACAAATGTTTCCTAAATCACAAGCGAGTGCGTTTAATATATTTAATAATCTAGTAACTATCACTTATTTAATATGTACTGTGTGCCAGCGATGGTGCCAGGCCCATTATGTACACATAATCTCTTTTAATCCCGACAACACTTCTGCGAAGTACGTACTGCCTCTATTTACCAGAAGGGGAAAATGAGGCTCAGAAATATAATTACAAGTAAAAAGAAGAACCAGCATGTGGAATCACAGAGGTCTGACTTCAAAATCTGTAACTTTTATACAGCACCACATCGCCTCCCTATAAAGTTCAGCAATCCAATTGAAAAATTTTCTCCCAAAATTTTTAAATTAATGTTTCAGTAAAAGATTCTCTGACATTTCCTTCAAATACTAAATGATTGTATTTGATGAGTCATCACTCATCTGCTTATGAAAAATAATCACTTTGTTACCAATCTGTTTAATGGGCTGCAGCTACACGTTTCAGTTTGCTCAGAAAATTCATCTCTCTTCAAAGCACTCTGGCTTTCCACTGTGGAAGTCTGAGGTGATTACATTTCATGTCTTATTCCCAGACGTTACAGGCACTGTTTAAAGATGACTGTTTTGTGAGAGGACACACGATTAAACTAGATTGTTATATATAAAATGGACAGTATGAGCAACAATAACAAAAGACTGGACAACAACAGAAGGAAATCAGAAAAATACCAGCACAAATTTGAACTCTTACCTTTCTTGCCCAAGTCAGATATTTTATTGAAAAGAAAATTACAGTACTTAAAAATCCAAACAAGGACAATTCAGGATTAAAACAAAAAGAAAAGCTCAAGGAGCCCACTGTCTTCAGTAATATTTTCAATACAAAAAACACAGACCAGGGAAACAGTTTATGGCCTAATGCCCTACTTCCATTATAAACGCACACATATAGTATATCTCCATCCAGTGAAACTTAATCACCTTTTTACAATTTAGAGAAGGAAGGCAGCTTTTAGTATGGTTAAACCATGTATCATCAATACCATGAAGCTAACCTATCAGTTGTAATAGCTTCTATAAAATACCACAGTTGAGATTGCAATAAGCCTAGAAGATGGGCTACAAATCCCAGCTATGCTCAAGCAAGCAGTGAACCAAAAATAAAAATAGGTAAAACTGAACCAAGAACTAGATAGCATTCATCTAGATTCATGACTGGTAAAGCAAAGTTCATAGGCCAAGGTTTTAAAGTGACTTATTCAGATCTAAAAGACAGGCATTACACAAAATAAAATAAAAGCATTTACGTAATTCAGAAAAGAAAAAAAATCATGAATTTTCACGCCAAAGAACACAGCACACAAAAGCTTACAATTACCAAACACCACATTACTATACCTTTAAAACATCAGTTTAAATATGCGATGGTAAAAAGACTCACAGTTGTACTTTACCATTTTTAATCTCTCCAGTCTACAAAAACAATCTAAAAGGAGATCTGTTATACATTTCAACTCAACAGATCTGCTGAAATCTTTCAGATTGCAGTAACTTTAGGTAAAGGCAATGTCAACTTTAAGTTTCTTTTCCAATCGTCATATTTAAGTTGGCCATTAAATGCTGAATTAACAATCTATATAATAACATAAAAGTACATGTATTAAATCACACTGTTTTAATCAATTACTGGAACTTAATAAAAAAGTTAATCACCCTAACAAAACCATTTTGAAGAACTCAAATGGCCTGAAGGTAGTATCAACTATACCATCAATAAAAATGTTACATTTTCTACCAGCTTGCTGAAAATGAGCTCATGCAAATATTGCAGATACTCACAGCGACACATATGGTTTACCATTCTAAGGATATGCAGGCAGCTCTTTCTTTTAAATCCAACATGATTCAAAGTCATACAGTATTTGTTAAATACCAGCGTTCACATGATTTCATTAGCTCTAAGCCAAAAATCACAATTTTGATTGGTTTCGGGTGGCAGACAAAGCAGACAATTAAAATGTGACAGTGACTCTGCTAGTACAAACTAGTGATCACTCTGGACAGTTATCCCTATGAAAGTTTTCATTCCTACAACCGAGACCATACCATAGAGTACAATGGGTTTGCAATACAGAGCAGATTATCCAAGTAGAAAGCAAGCTGAATAAAATACAAACTCTGGCAAAGATTATCAACCTTGCCTACTCCTCATCTCAGCCTTGTTAAAATACCCTGAGTAAAATGCAAATCTTATAAATAATGCTGGCTATATAAAACTCCTCTAAAAATGATCCATCAGTGTCAATGCATCACAATTTTTATTTACAACAAGATATGTAAAAATTAATTCTTAACCAGTCACAATATAAACATTAAGGAATGCTTAGGTTAGATCAGAAATTTTTTAATTTTCTAACTTTTTGGCAGCATTTTGGCACAGCAAGTAATACATAAAAGAATTCAGTGTTAAAAAAAACATAAAAAAGAAAAATATATAAAATTTACAGTAGTTTCTACCCACCCTGGGCCAACCTAGATGCCTAGAAAGCCTCCCCAGTCAGGTTCACTTCTGACTAAAAGGAAGAATACCAGTCCTCCAGCAAAAACAGCCCCATCTTTTCATCAAAGAGGCTCTCACTTCAATGATATTCCTCCAGGGAAGAGGACAGGAGCCAGGTTCCCTCGAATGTCATTCCCCAGATGTTCAAAACGTAACTAATTTATTAGCATTAGAAGATTTGGTTTATAGGGGAATCTCACTGGTCCAGTTTGTAGCCTACAAAAAAATGGATTATTTTTAAGTATAACATTAGAATATACATAAAGGATGAGGATGTGGCTTTTTATTCCATAGAAATGGAAACATTTCCAAACATGACAATTAAATAAAAAAGCATGCCTACCATTGAAGTTGGGGTCCCTCCAGACTTTTTCATATTCTTGGAAGGTATTCCATGAAGGCGACTGAGTCTAGCCTGGAAACCTGTAAAACCAAAGTACTCAGTTTAGGAGATTCTACGACCACTGGAGCATATAAGAAGACCCTATCGATACAGAATTAAAAGTACGTGTGGGGAAATGGAAACACACCATGAATACGAGTGGGGAAAACGTAAAACTCACACTTAGAAGATCTGAAGCAGTGCCTAGTTGGGTTCTAAAGCAGTCAGCTCTTAACTATCCATTGTTCAAGCGCTAGGGTATTATCTAGGACCTTTCTGTTCTCCCAATTCACCTTCCCACCATTTGGACATTTTTGCAATGGGCCTAGCAAGAAAACAAGTCAATTTTGCTAATAATTTGAAAGCATGAGAGATGTAGTGGCTGAATTAGTGGCCGGCATGTTGATATTTGGCATCTTGTATTTCGATTGCTCAGTTTTCATTTTAGCCTAGCCTCTTTCTTATGGATTTACCATAAGACCATTGTATCCACCAGTCAGGCAGTGCTACTGACCTCTTCTGCCTGGATGCGACATAAGGGGGAAAGAACCAGTTAAGATACTTTCAAAGACAGGATCTGGTACATGTTTGTCTAGCTCGGTCGGATCTTCCTTCTCCCACCAGGGTATGACTCCGGTGACACCACAGGCCCCGCCTGATTCCTTCTCGTAGAACCAGTCACTCTGCTCATCATCACCTGTACAAACACAACAAGACCCCAACGGTGCAGTTTTATCATCCAAAAATTACACAATGACGCCTGTCAGATTTAGCAAATCGTAATACAGGACATCAGTTAAATCTGAATTTCAGATAAACATCAAGTATTTTTACTATAAATATATCTCAAACACTTGTATTAAATTTTTACTATAAGTACTTCCAAATATTGAATGGGACATACTTACACTAAAAATTACTTGTTATTTATCTGAAATTCAAATTGAATCGGGCAGCCTGTATTTTATCTTGAAACTCTCTATGTGAGTTACACCACAGCTTCCCTTCAGAAATGCTTTTAAACAGTAAGACAAGCATGGCCATCAACAAACAAAACGTAAAGTTTTAGAACCAATTTTTAAAAGTGAAAAACAATAACAACAGTAGGGAAATCCATTTAAGTGTCGACCCTTTTCACATTAAGAAAAAACAAGCCTTAATCTCCTGCTGGGAATTAAAAGGTATAAAACGGTGGAACTCGTTCTTTGCAGCTGATAATGGTATATAATTAGCTTAATTTCATGATTTGTATGGAGTGTAAAAGGGGAAACAATCAATGAACAGATGTGACTAAATGAAATTAATCTGATTAAGTTCATTAAGAAATAGTTTTGAAAAAGTTGATTTCAAATGAAAAGTGACAGTACAACAGGGTTTCTGAAGAAACTGCACTGGGCTGCGACAAGACAGTTATTTTGAAAACGCCACACTTAACTTTTGGGAACATCCGTGAGTGTAACCACAAAGTAATGATCAATTTAAAATTCAGTCTGAAATACGTCCATGGAGTAAATTAACAATGTTTTGTTTTTGTTTTTTTTTAAAGGAATATTAAAGAGATGTATTAGGAGACAAAAATACAGAGGAAGGCAGATGCCTTTTAAGAATAGGAGACAAACAGCGTTCCGAAACATGGTCTGCTACACAGGAAGCCTTCTCCATGATTCTGAAAAAACACCACCAACTCTGGTTGCTAAGAAGCCCATCACAACCGCCATCAACTTCCCCCATTGGGAGAAAGAGATTCTTGATTTCCGAAATCTCTTACTGAAAATATTTTAAAAGGCAAATTAAAAAAATCTTCAGCTTTGATTAAAAATAACTTTACGGAAAACAGCAGTATTTCAAATTAAAAGGGAGTGAAAAATCTAAAGCACTTCGAAAACCAAAGTCACCAGCTTGTTTCAATTGAAAACCAAAAAAACCCGCTGCCGTCAAGTCAATTCCGACTCATAGGGACCCTACAGGACAGAGCAGAACCGCCCCGTAGGGTTTCCAAGGAGCGCCTGGTGGATTCAACCTGCGGACCTTTTGGTTAACAGCCGTAGCTCTTAACCACTACACCACCAGGGTTTCTAAGGCTAATACAAATTAATTAAAAAAAAGAATAAGCTCCCAGAACTTAAATATCAATATTTATAGAGAGCCATATTAAAATTTCAAAAATCAAGTTTAAGCACAAGAAAACAGAGGCTGTCACTTGAAACTGACTACCCTACATCGTGATTCCCATGGAGACAACACTATTATAGTACAAGGAGGTTGATTTTGTTTTACTCTTAATAAAACCAAGCCCATTGCCTTCTAGTCGATTCTAACTCATAGCGACCCTACAGGACTGAACAGAACTCCCCGACAGGATTTCTAAGGAGTGGCTAGTGGATTCAAACTGCCAACCTTTTGGTTAGCAGCCGAGCTCTTAAGCACTGTGCCACCAGGGCTCCTTACTCTTAATAGGAAGATGAAATCGCTCATCATAACCTGGGCTCTGAAGTCAGACCAATCAGAATCCGAGTGTTTTGTAACACTGGAGAAGTTACTTCAACTCTATTACCCTACTTTTCCTCATTAAAAAAAACGGAATCTCATAGGCCTGTTTTAACAATTATAAAGAAATTAAAGTAAACAAAATGCAAGAAAAGCACATAGCAATGTGAAATACAGTAAGTTACAGTAAAAGCTAACGTATTATTCTAAGCCACTCAATGCTTTTCAACGGCCTGTCAAAAAGTTATTTTTTTACATAATATTTTCATCTTATTTAACAACCAAATTCAATATCCTCATAAATACAACCTTGGGTAGACATCTGTATTTAAACAACCACTTAGGTATATTATCAAGGTAGTCAGACTCACTCTTGGCACCGAAGTCCTAACATATTTCGGTAAAGTTTACCTAACTGTAAAAAAAGTCTGTAGCCTTTAAAACAGTTATGGACCTACTTACTTGGGACAAACAGCTTATAAGTACACAAAAACAAATGTCACATAATTTATTTTACTGGTACTGTAAAGGGGCATAAAGACAGCAAGAAAAAGTGAGAGCCAGCTATACTGTCCTTTTTTACATCAATAAACCATTTATTCATAATTTAAAACAATAAGCATATTTTGTTTTTCCTCTTAGAACTTACTGCCTCCCTCTTGAGTATGCACAAGAAAGGAAGATAACATTCATGGTATCTGTATGTATGTCTCCTTAAGATTTTCATATTCTCTTCCAGAACAAAAACCCTTTGCCATCGAGTTGATTCCGACTCATAGCGACTCTATGGGACAGAGTAGAACTGCCTCAGGGTTTCCAAGGAGCAGCTGGTGGATTTGAACTGCAAACCTTTTGGTTAGCAGCTGAGCTCTTAACCACCACACAGCCAGGGCTCCAGAACAGGTAGCTTCAAATGCTGCCGTGTAAGTGTGAAAAGCTTCAGAATTTCAAAGACTGAACAACAGATCTAAGTTGTAAGCCATTTCTCTTTAATGGATTATAATACTGAATTCATGAAAATCATCTAATTACTTGAAAACTGGATAAGATGAATAAACGTCACACTGAATAAAAATGACAAATGACTTGCAAATCCACCTTTATTAATGCTTAAGCAGTTTTAAATACATTTGGAATCTGGTGGAGAATAAGAACCAGTGTCTTTCAAACTTGCTAAAAGGGACCAAATTGAAAAAGATGAAGGTATGTAAAGCTTTCTCAAGGAAGATAACCCTCCCTTAATGTTATCAGCTCCCCGTACTAGCGCTAAGAGATGACCAAAGGGTTCAGTTACTTAGGGCATGAAGACAGGACATCCTTCATAGCATGTAAAGACCAGCTACCACACCAAACCCCTGTCCACTGAGTAATGTGTGCAATCATCCACTCAGAAAATAACTAGAAATAAACACAACTTAAAAACGAAGAGAGAAAACACAGCATTTCAGTACCTTGTCTTCCCTCATCATTGGTAAACAAACCAGCATCAGTGCTGCTGAGACTGCTGGAATCGCTGTAATAAGGAAAAAGAAAGAAACAGATCAAAAGAGCAATTGATCTCTCAGCGGTCAAATTTTAAAGAGACATGGCAGCTCAGAGATAGAACTTAAGCTTGACAAAGATCTGAAAGAAAATAAGATTTTTTTTTTTTTAATCAAACTGCAAATATCCTGGTTCCATTAACTAGAGAGCATATTATTTTTGGCACATAAAACCACAGGAATCTAATGGGACCCTGACAGTAAGCCAGATGTGACTGCGACGAGGTGCTGACACAATTGATGTATTTTATCATCTGCCTTCATCAAATGCTCACTGCTCCTTTCTCATGCCACGCAATTCAGCTTGAGCCGGGAACACCACTGCTCAATAAAATGGGGAAAGTCTCAATCAAAAGCAGGCTAAGCCTTTCTTCGGCACATGAAATACAAGGGCCTGGGGATGAAATTACCTTTCGTAACTACATTTGCAAATATTCTGGAAAAGACATTACTTAAGAATTCACAACAACTCTATTATTTGGCAAGGAAGAAAAAAGTTTACAATGATGATTATTCATTATCTCAAAGTTGTGGTCACTCTGAGGAAAAAATGATCATGACCAACACTAAGACACGGGTGCAGAAGGAACACTTCCATAGATGTTCTAGACTATGAGAGTCAAATCTAACACAGACATTGAAACAAAGAGCCACTCTCTGCCCGATATGCACAAGTCGTCACCATCAGTGGTAACAGAAGCATTACTTACATGATAATCTAGTTAGTTAAAAATACCATGACAACAAGTAAGATACTAAGAGGTTTGGTCTCTAAAGAAAACTGAGTAATGTTCTTTAAAAATTCTCATGTACTTTTCTTTGTACTGTGATTCTTAATTTTAACCAATCAGGAAATCACCTCAGGTGATTCTTTTTAATTAAAATACTTTTTCTGTTAACATGTAGAATTCTGTAAACTGACCCACTTGAAAAAAAAAAAGCACAGTAAAGAAAAACTAAGCAAATCCAAATAAAGTATGGACTTTGCTTAGTAATAATGGATCAGTACTGGCTCATTAGTTGTGACAAATGTAGCACTGTCAGAGAAGATGTTAATAAGTGCGTGCAGGGTATACGAGAAATCTCCACATTCTCTTTGCAACTTTTCTGTAAATCTAAAACAAACGACTCTACAAGAAAAAGATTATTTTAAAAATATACATACACATACACAAAGTGTAAGACGACAGTCTTGTATTTAAGAATTTAAAATTACTCCCTCATACCTGAATTAAATTTGCATTTCAAGGCCATCTATGGGTAAGCTCCCACCTAAATTCTTCCCATTCTGTCTGTGGTCCCTTTGTTTATATTCTTTCTCCTATCTCTTCTCGCCTCCCTCTCCACCTGTCCACACTCTTATTAAAGACATAAGAAAATCATCAATCACTTTCCAGGAGCAGCTCTCATAGTCCTTAGTGATCCTCATCCTACCTGGAGATAGTTTTACACGTATGTATACATGTTTCCTTATTGACATTTTATCTTACTGACATTCATCTAGTTGTTCCATGCACACAGGTGGGATCATCCAGTAGGTAAGGTAAGCACAGTGTTTCCCTTGCTTACCAGATCATCTGTAGTGAACAATTTCACTACAGATTAGTAAACACAAGTAAGCCTGTGCCTACCTTACTTACTGGGCCATCTGCCCCGTCAGGGATTATAAATTTGAAAAGAGGCTTTGATTCTGTAGCAAGGTGCTGGGGAGTTGGGAGAGAGATGCTAACCACATCTAGAAGCAGAATCTTTGATGTGGCGAAAAAATGTGAAATTATTCACTACAGATGATCTGACAAGCAAGGTAAGCACCGTGCTTACCTTTCCTATTGGATAATTCGCCCCTGCATGTATATCGCGTAGCTGCTACTGTGTTCAATAAATCAGAACAAGAACTTAAATATGAGCAAGGTTTTTATTTTCAGCAGCTGGTGGTCATTAAGACTTATCTCCAAGGACACCCCTTCCCACTGCTTCTTTGGTGTGACTCATAACATGGTATTTGGACGAGAAGATACTATGTGAATGTTTGTTGAATAAATGTATGTACACAAATCCCAAACCCTTGCCTCAATCTCTTCATTTCCTATATTTGCTATGATTGAAACCTGGGCATCATCTGAAAGTCTTCTTTCTCATTCATCCTCCAAAATACAGTCAGCATCCCACTGACTGTAACTTTTAACATAACTGCTTAATATTCCGCACTGACTTCCCATCGCCTATATGATGAAATCCAAACTATTTAACAGGGCGCACAAGCCTTCAAGAAATGCTTCCTGCTGTAGCCTCAGCTCCCACTTTATACTCCAGTAATACGAACTACATACACTTCCCCCAATAAACCACATTTTCTTCACAATCCATGTGCCTTTGCACAAGGTGTCTCTTCTACCAAGAAATGCCGTTCCCCTCTTCCTCCCTTGGTCTGAAAACGTCTTAGTTCTTGCTTTAAATCACAGGCCCTTCGAGAAGCCTTCCCTCACCAGTACCTTCCAGCAGCACATTCTACTTTCATCATCTGCTTGTCTGGCTGTTCTAGACTAGCAACAGGGTCTGTCCTATCAGTCTCAGCACGGTGAGCAGAGAGTAAATAGTTGTTATTTAAATGTTTATTAAATCACACACACAGACCCAGAGTAAAATGTTATCTATAAATCAGCTCCAAGGAAACACACAGCTTTTTATATTAGGAAAGCTCTGAAAGTAGTCTCAAAAACATGCATACCTATTAGGAAAATACCTTAAATGTTTAGCAATCTTCCCAAAGAAGAAATATGTACCTAATTTTTTTAAGTAATGGGATAAAATAGTTAAACAGTGTGTGGGAAATCAAACGCCGCCTCTCTGATACCAAATGTAAGGATCAACTAAAATTCAACTGCACATTCGGTACTTCTTCCTCTGACCCTAACCACCAGGCTAGGTCAGATGTCTGTTTAAAGGGGTACAGTTTTCCAAATGGTTGACTTTGTCCAAGACTTCAGATGCCACCTGCAGGTGTGGGGGTCTCCATGACCCTCCTCACTTCTGACTTGCTGGCTACAAATTTGGGGCTTTCCCACTGCCTCCTCAGGATGTGAGCCATAGCCCAGGGCCCCAGGGCCCCCCTCCCTCTGACCTGCTGGCTCCCACTACTTCCTTGGGTTCCGTAATTCACTAGGACGACTCATAAAAAACATTATCCTATATATATCCTATACATCATATAGTTTTATTATAGCAAAAAGGATACAAATGAAGTGACCCACAGAGAAAAGTCTGGGTGGGTTCCCAGTATGTACTCCCCACTTCTCAAAGGAGCCCTGGTGGCTCAGTGGTTAAGAGCTTGGCTGCTAACCAAAAGGTCGGCAGTTCAAATCCACCAGCCGCTCCTTGGAAACCCTACGGGGCAGTTTTATTATGTCCTATAGGGTCATTATGAGTAGGAACCAACTCAAGGGCACCTAACAACAACAACATTCCAAAAAGGGTCACATGTACCAACGTCTTTCATCAAGCAGGAAGTCCATGGAGCTTCCCTGTCCAAAGCCTCATTACACAGACATGACTGAATCATTCTGCAGCCCTCTTCCCGTGAGGTTGGCTGATATCAAGTGGTGGGTCTTTCCAACCAGGTCAGCACCACCCAAGAGTCACCTCATTAGCATAAACCCTTAGGTGTGATCTGAAGCTCTTACAGATAAAAGACACCTCAATCACTGGGGAAACTCTAAGGTTTTACAGGTTATTTCTCAGGAGCCAAGGACAAAGCCCAAATTCTTTGGGTAAACTTAAACTATAAACCCCACAATGGGTAAATTTAGAATTAGAGAAAGTATTTGTAAAAATGTATTCAAAAGTGAAAACATCCTCTTAGTAAACTTGTACCTGGGCTGTTTGCTGCATGGTAGCCTAGTCAAACCTAACAGATACTCTAATGTTTTTTATAATGAAAAAAATGAATGATGAGAGTTTCACCTCATTTTCCTTCCAGGGGAGATGTCCTAAGAAGCAGATCAACAGAGGTAGACATCAAAAAAAAGGAAGGGCTTGTACAATCAATCCAGAAAGCAGGTAACTTAACTGTGAATAATCCAGAATTGAGTAAATTATTTCCACTACTACATAGCCTCTAGCTTTCCAGCAATAGAGCAAGATAATTACTCTCAAGTCAGGCTGAGTGGTCCTCAGTCAAAATGGCCCAACACTGGCACACAAAAAATTCTCATACTAGTATAAAGGTGGCAACCTTCTTTGAAGAAATGCAGATAGCATAAACTTTTCAAAGACTTCCTGAAACTTTTTCTTTTTTTTTACTTTATAAGAAAAACAATATAAATAACAAACCTTTTCTAAGAAAAGATCCTTTTATAAACTTACCAGGTCCTACTCATCTTTGCAAAAAAAAAAAAAAGATCCATCGCTCTCAATCTACATGATTACAAGCCCTACAAACTGAACATCAAATTCTCTTTCCAGACCCTTTTTAAGGAATTTTTTAAAATCCTGGCTCATAGTTCTACATCTGGTGGTAAGGACATGCTCCACAAAGGATGAACGGTGTCAATATCTTCTCATTTCCTGCAGGCAGCAATACTTCTGTGTTAAAGACAAATGATCACTTACATTCTGATGCTGTCAAAATAGCACTTAATAATTATCATTGTGGTATACCTGTTTTTGGAGCCCTGGTGACGCAGTGGTTAAGAGCTACAGGGAGCTACAGCTACTAACCAACCAGGTCGGTAGTTCGAATCCACCAGCTGCAACCTGGAAACCCTATGGGGCAGTTCTACTCTGTCCTATGGGGTCGCTATGAGTCAGAATCCACTCGATGGCGATGGGTTTTATTCCTGTTTTCCAGAATGGATAAGATTAGACTAACTGCCAAAGGACCATCACTCTCGCATTCTTTGAATGACAAGATCAGGTGCTTCTAGACCATAAACTGGGTTTTACAATTCCTAAGTGATCATCAGAATTCCTAGCAAGCTGCAGGCTCTTTTAAATATCTAAGTCACACACAATTAGCTGTGGTCATCAGCTTCTGACTCTTAGGAGTCAGAACAGGCCCATCAATCTTGACATCTAAAAAGAACCAAAAGCTAAAGCTTTATAATTAAACAGATAAATAATTACGTATCCAGTACTAAGGGCAACAAACATGCTGTGATTCAGCAGCACATTCTTTTCCACTGAAAATCCATTCCCTTTTCTCTTTGTAGCTGAAAATTAAGTCATTATAACACAAAAGACTGTGTAAATCACACAAGCAATTTTGCTTTGTGCTAAACATCATAAATTATAAGGATATATAACCACAGTTAAACGGTAATATCACTATCATTATTACAATTTACAATTATTTTAAAATAGAATCAATTAAAATACAAAACACATCCAAACCACAATCACTGAAGACAAATATTTGTATATTTAGAGAATAAAAATGTCACCTTTCACTCATGAGCTCATCGGAGACTTTCTGCTCTTCATACTCCATTTTGTCCTTATTGGTCTGGCTTATTTCCTCACTGTCCAAAACTACTCCTTCATCTTGGATTTTTGGTCCTTGTCGAATGATTTTTAGTCTCCTTTTTTTGACTTTGTTCTTGGTAAACTCTTGGTACTGGTAAGCCCTATCGTTGTCCATGTCCTGATCTCTACAACCCTCAAGCGGCTGGGTCACCGTCCGTTTGTTAGAGACTTCCTGTGGCAGGTCCACAGCCATGCGTTTCACCTTTCTCCTCCGGCGCAGAGTTCTGTTCCCGAGGTTGTCCACAGCAAGATCAGACTCGTGCCATAGAGGTCTTTTCCCACGAACGTTATTATTTAAGTTTGATGATGGCCGGCGCTTGGCCACCAACATTTGGTCGTCTGAGTCACTGGGATCTTTTTTGTTGTTATTGTGATTCTCTCTATAGTCCTTGCTTGGTTCTTCTAAACTAGAATCAGAGCCTTCACTTAGGCAGTGACCAGTCTCCCACGGGTGATGAGCGTTATAGGACCTCCGTTTTCTCCCTCTCCTTTTCCTCGCCTGCCGTTTCAGAGGGCATGACAGACTTCGGGAATGGTCTCCGGTTTCAGCAAACCCACCCCGAGCTTGCTCTGAGCTCTCCTCCAACGCTGAGACAAGGTCATGAACCAGTTCCTCCATGGTTCGACTGAAATGCCTACATATTTTAGAGAAAAGAAAACAGTATTAACCTAGTTTTCTATAGCAGACAGAGGAGCCCTAGTGGCGCTGTAGTTAAAGCGCTTGGGTGCTAACTGACAGGGCTGTGGTTCGAACCTACCAGTGGCTCCACAGGAGAAAAGACTCAGCAATCTGCTTCCATAAGGATTACAGCCTAGAAAATCCCATGGGGCAGTTCTACTCTGTCCTATAGGGTAGCAATAAGTCAGAATCGACTAGACAGCAATGGGCTCGGCTATAGCAGACAATTCACTCTAAATTTGACTAAAATTAATAGTCATTACAAAGAAATGTTTAAAAGCTATTTAATTTTCCTATCCAAGACATGACAGTTTCAAATATTCTGACTCATTTTAAGTCCTTCCTTCCTGAATAAGTTTTTAAATTAAATAACAGAGGAATAACTTCAAGATAGATCATTGTATTTTTATGCAATAACACGCACCTTCTGCCTAATTTCCTTTTACAGCAACATGTGGAAGAGGACTGACAAGGCTGTGCATGTGAGGGGGCCTTGAGAGGGGCGGGTGAAGCCAACAAACTCAGAGGGTGTGCATTATTTCCATAAAAATACAGTAAGCGTAACATCAGCAATGAAAGATCCAGTGTTTTTATATGTTTACTATGTAATTATGGAAAATGTTCCTTTCTGCTTAACTCACTGCTCCTTCGTCTACTCCCACCCTTTTACCAGAGGAAGTTTCTTGCAGATGTAGAGATAACTTTCTCAGAATTTCTAAATGAAGAAGGAGGCCTGAAATCTTCTACTTCACTACATGCTGTACTCAGACACTGCCATGAAAGGTAGACAGAAAGACAAATAGGTACTTTCAAGATGTGTAACATGTGTGAAAAGAAAGTTTAACCAAATACTAGAAAGGCCTGGGCTATCTGCTCCCGTACAGATTACAGCCCAGAAGACCCTATGGGGCTGTTCTACTGTCACATGGGGTCGCTGTGAGTCGAAAATCGACTTGATGGCACCTAACAACAGGCATAGACACAGGCCACGCTAATCTCAGATAAAGCAGAAACTATGTTCACATTCACACTGGAGCCTCCCCGTCTAAAATCGTTTTTCTTACAACTGATTCTAAAGCAGTTTCTTAGGCTTTTTTTTTTAAATAAAGAACGTTGAAATACATTGCCAGGGAGTAGACTGTCCACTAGTCATAAAGGGTATTAATTAGCATCCTTGATGAACTTTTATAAATTATACTGGACTTTTCCAAATCTAACTGCCAAAGATTCTAAGTCAGTTGGCATGACACAGCGTCCAGGCCAACTGTTTTTATTTTGTCAACTTCTCAGGTGATTGATACATGCTCCTTTCACATGAAGTCCATGAACCACCAAAAGGAGCTCTAGAAGCACACAGGGATCAAAGCATTTTCAATAGTCCTATAGAGGCCTATCAGGAGCTCTGGTGGCACAGTGGTTAAAGTGCTCGGCTGCTAATAAAAAGGTTGGCCATTACAACCCACCAGCCACTTAACGGGAGAAAGATGTGGCCATCTGTTTCCATAAAGATTTACAGCCTTAGAAACTCTATATGGCAGTTACACTCTGTCCTGCGGGGTCACTATGAGTCAGAATGGACTCGACAGCAGTGGGCTTGGGTTTGGTATATGGTTTCTATGAAGCCATAGTGGCAAAGTAGTTAAAGAGCTTGGCTGCTAACCAAATGCTCGGCAGTTCGAATCTACAAGCCCCTCCTTGGAAACCCTATGGGGGCAGTTCTACTCTGTCCTATAGGTTCACTATGAGTCAGAACTGATTCGACGACAAGGGATTTGGTTTTTTTATATGGTTTCTAGAGTCTATAGCAAAGGTAGGCACATGTTTCTGTAAAGGGCCAAACAGTAAATACTTCAGGCTAAGCAGGCCATTACATGTCTGCAGTGAACTCTGTCATGGTGGTGCCAAACTAGCGTAGACCGTACGTGTGAATAAACGTGGCCGTACGGCAATAAAATTTTATTTACAAAAGCAGGTGATGGCAGGCCATAGTCTGCTGACCCCTGGTCTATAGTCTCTAGAGACACATATATGTAGTCTCCATAGTTAATAATCTCAGGCATTTGCAAAGTCTCTCTAACAACTTTTCAACATTGTCTGTTCGTGTTAATGATAACCTGAAAACAAACACACATTCTGATTTAACTAATTTATCATTTATAATATGATGTGCACCTACAGTTTTTAGCACTTAAGTGTTTACTACGTGCCAGGACCATTTCTAAGTATTTCACATGTATCATCTCACTTCATTCCCACGTAACTACCCTGTAAGGTGGGTACATGAAGACACAGAGACACAGAAAAAGGGTAATATGCCCAACAGGACACATCTAGTAGTGGAGACAGGATTCAAACTTGGCAATCTGGCTACAGAGGCTGCATGCTTACCTAACTATAGCCAAGAAGAGCTTTGTTAATTCCAGTACCTAGTTTGCATTTTTGTGTATGAGTGATTTAGCACCAGGTAGAAGCCCTGGTAGCATAATGGTTAAAGCATTCAGTTTGAACCCAACAGCCTTTCCACGGAAGAAAGATGTGGTTATCTACCCGTTGCCATCAAGTTGATTCTGACTCACGGCGACCCTATAGGACAGAGTAGAACTGCCCCACAGGGCTTCCAAGGAGCGCCTGGTAGATTTGAAGCACCGACTGACCTTTTGGTTAGCAGTTGAGCTCTTAGTCACTGTATCACCAGCCTTGGAAACCCTATGGGGCAACTCTACCCTGTCCTGTAGGGTCAAATCGACTGGAGAGCAATGGGTTTAGTGCTATTTTAATTGTAGAGACAGATTTAACATTCGTCTGCATAAAAGCCAAACGAGTCACAGTTAACATTTTACATTGTTTAGAATAGAACAAACGGTGGTATAGGCAGTGAGAGTGAGCTGAGCTCAAAAAACCAACGCCACGGTCATCAGTAAAACATACACTGAAAATATACGCTGTGAGCAATTAAGTAACCTGACATTAACCTTGGTTAATGAGGGTCTGTACTCTCCAGGTCTATCTCCTTTGGCATTTTGAATGTCTAAACAAAAAGCCTAAGTGTATATCTGTATTTCAGAAACGTGACAATTCAAATATGTATTTTAAATAAACTCTACAGGGCCAGTGAGATTTCTTTCAGAAGTTCCCGTATATTACTCAGGTTTGGGAACACTGTATTAGATTGCTAAACGGATCCCCTTTCCATCACCTATATGCTAATAATTGCCTTTCTGCTTTCTTTTTAATGCAGTGACTGTTATGTTCTTCTTCAGTGCTATTTCTTTGGAAGAAATGTAGTCTGATCTGAAATGTAAATTATCTATGAATATAATACTGCACCTTTAAAAAAATTCACTTGAAACCTGCTTGTTACATGTACTAAATAAGAATCCTTTGTCTAAATGACTCAGACTTTGTATCATCTGTGTCTGAAATAACTTAAGTTTTGAAGATACAATATTCTTATCAGCGGATGAATGACTAGTTTAAATATTAACATGAAATTAACTTAATGCATGAATATAATCTCCAAGTAAAACTGCAAGTTTATTTTGGAAGTTATAATTTGGTGCATTATTTTAGAAGAGAAAATTTGGTGGTCCTAGCATTAGAAAAAGGTTAGCATATCCCATTCAATCAATTAGAATATTCTACTCAAATTAGTTTTGTCTAAAAGGTATTGCTGTTACACATACAGTTTAACAAAATATAAACAGAAAGATTACAAAGAATGAAATCAAAACTTCTGCAGAACTTCATTAAAGTTGTGTCAGCTTTATTCAATTTCTATCCTATTTCTCTCAAGAGAAAATAAAATAGATCTTAAAAATATTTTAATTAGAAGAACTCAATTTATTCCACGGTATCACTCAAAAATCAATCAACTAAAAAACTACTTTAAAAAGCTTTTTTAAAAGCCCTCTAAATCAAAGAAAAAATACATCATATGTAAGTGTTACTCAGAGTTCAAATCACTTTTTTCCTCTTCATTTTCAACTAACTACAGATTCTTCTGCAAGCTGATCCCAAAGCAACACCATTGCTAACTGGCCAGTAGTACTACAATCAGTTAATGTCAAGCCACTTTACTGACATCTCTCAGATAAAACTGGCGTCAACTGGCCTCACAGAAATAAGTCCTTGCAGGAGACCATCACGTGATCAGTGGGTCGTTAATTTGTTTGCCGCAGCGGTTAAGGTGAAGCATCAGGAGAAGATCCCTGCATTGAGACATTTCATCCCAAAGATATTTTCTTAATTCAGACCATTCCCATTAGAGGGAAAGCCTGGAAATACAGAACTTCCCTGTACAAAAATCTTCACTTACTGCGCATCCTGCTTTTTACTGTTTGAATTATACTCAAACTTAGTGAATTACCACTTAGCGAATTTGAGACTTTTTATGCACATTTATAAAACAATTTCTCTTCACTGCTAATTCATCTGCAAAAGAAATCTTTCAAGAATAATTAGCATTGGGTACAATGTCCAAGATAATAGTTTACTAACAGTTTTCTTAAGATAGTCCAAATGAATAGAATCCCATAAAACAAAATTATAGTGCCATTATCTACATAAATTTGATTTGGTAAGAGAAATGACTTGAGTAGATAAGCACCTTGTTTTTTCGGGTAGTTATTAGATTATACTCGGCAATATAAAATGCACGATCAATCCAAGATTTGATGTCATTTTTTCTTAATTTATGTGGTTGCTTTACTTATTTTTTAAACTGCATTTAAAATGTTTTTTGAGCTGAAATTTACATACCGTGAAATTAACTATTTCAAAGTAAACGATTCAGTGACATTTAGTACCCCCACAATGTTGTACCACCGCCTTGCCTATCTAGTTCCAAAACATTTATCACCCCGAAAGAAAATGGTACCCAGTAAGCATTTACTCCAAATCTCCCGTCCCTCCAGCCCCGGGCAGCCACCAATCTGCTTTGTATTTTTATGGATTTACCTATTCAAGATATTTCATATAAATGCAATCATACAACATGTGACCTTCTGTGCCTAGTTTCCTTAGCTTAGCATAAAGTTTTTGAGGTCTACCTACAGTTGTAAACGTATATATACACACACACACACACACACACACACACACAGACACACACACGTGTATGTATCAGTACTTCATTCCTTCTGATGGCTGAATAATATTCCATTGTATGTACATACCACAACGATATATCATCTTTAGGTAAAAATTTCAAGTCTGTTTGTCCTCCCCTAGGTAATACCAAACATCCAATAAAACACCAAATTGCTCTCCTTGGCTTCTTTAACACCAGGTTCTAATTGTGTAGAAATATGTATGTCTAAAAGTGAGGATGATCAATTAATGCGTAAAACATAGCATTAGGTTTAGGATTTCCTTTCAAACATTTGTTTGCTTACATTTCCCCAAAGGACTGGAGTTACTAAGTGACGGTCCCAGAGCTCTTGAAACAGCAGTCAGTAATACAGAGGTGGGCACAGCAGGAGTCAAGACAGCCTCGAACAGATCCCCCTAGTAATCAACAGCCAGCTGTTTTATCAATAACTATTACTTTACGAAGTCTTTATTAGCAGTAATCACTGTTCCGAAGAGTGACAGATACAACATGTTTAGAAAAATTAAGGAATAACTTCCTTGCCTAGAACGCTGCTAAAAATAAATTTGAAAAAAGAGGACACACACGTGCGTCTGCTCAATAAACCCAAAAGCTCATTAAACAACAAAAAAACTTCCAGATGTAACTGAAAGGTAATTGATATCGAGTCAATCTCGACTCATAGTGACCCTACAGGACAGAAGAGAACTGCCCCAGAGGGTTTCCAAGGCTGTAAATCTTTACGGAAGTAGATTGCCACATCTTTCTCCCGCGGAGCCGCTGGTAGGTTCAAGCCGCCAAACTTTTGGTTAGCAGCCGAGTGCTTAACCACTGCGCCACCAGGGCTCCATGGAACTGATTATACAGCTATCAAATATCTAGTTAAAGGAAAAAAAATAAATCAAAATACTGCTTGTCTCCTAAACCAAAAAACCAAACCCACTGCCGTCGAGTCATCTCTGACTCATAGTGAGCCTATACGTGGTCATTTCTCTGAAACAGATGATCTCTTCCACAAAGTTTAGTAATTTTAGCAGAGGAGTGCTAAAAGTAAATTACCTGTCGCTGTTCACCACTCTCTCCCCCAGGTCTAATTTATAATTATTTTAAATTCTCTTGCACGCGAATTAACTTACCTCCTTTTAGGAAACATCCCGAGAGTCCCATGTTTAGTGCCTATCTCTCCCACTAAATTCTCAAACTCATGAGGCTAGGGATTATGTTTCCTTCATCAATAAGTCTCCAGTGCCTAGGAGACAGTGCACAGTCAAGAACTATGCTGACGAATGTACGCATGACTACTCTTACCAAAAAAACCAAACCTGTTGCCGTCAAGTCGATTCCAATCCATAGCGACCCTGGCGGACAGAGTAGAACTGCCCCGTAGGGTTCCACTCATAGTGTTCTACTCATAAACCTAAGAATAAAATGGTCTTGGAATCACATGCCTCCATACTGATGTTAGCATTCATCTAAGCTAGGAAGGGTTAGTTGGTCCTAACAGCATATAGCAAGCAGCATAAATTAAACAAAGCATAATAATGTAGACTATGACAAATGGATGGCTAAACATGTAAATAATGAACTTTAAAGATGCCATATCAAGGGAGAAATTTTACAACTCATTTAACATAATATGATCCACAAGAATTATCTTGAGTTTGATTAAGATTTGTGCTGCTGATAGGAATTTATAAATTTCCTGCCTTAATGGTAACACTATTTGTCAGAATAAGTCTTCACGTCAGCCTAGTAATAACTATCAGTACACTACCTCTTCAATTCTGCCTTCTTATGTATTTGGGGAAGGTCATCTTAAGAAATTAAGAATAACTCTAACATTAAATGTTAACACGCTAGTTTAGAATTTCCTTGACCTACCTATTTAAACCATTAATCAGTAATAACCTTTCTTTTCTCTCTCTCTCTCTCAAAGAGGCTGGGGAGGGGGAAACCTATCTTATTCTCAAACATGTAAATGATTAACTGTAACTTTATGTTAACGCTAGGCCATAAATATGGAATAGAAAAGCTGGGAGGAACCAGTGTAGAGAACATGAGCTTTGGAACCAATACTATGAATCTAGAAGCTAAACTCGGCTATAGAGATTAGCCATAAGACCTTGAGCAAATAACTTATCTTCTTATTCTGTTTATTCATCATGAAAATAGTCTAATTTCTACCTTGAAGGGATTTTTCGAGGATTAAAACAGGCACTTAAGGTGTGAGAGCAACTATTGATACTATAAAGCAGTAGTTATTCAGTCTTCAACAACCTCTATGCTTAAGTAAGAGAAACTGGTCACTGGAACAGCAAATCATTCTGCTTTTAAACAAACATCCACAGTATGAATCCTACAGCTATCGCAGTGAATGCACAGACCTTCCTTTCACCTTTCTGGGGTCTTGAACCACTCCAAATGCCGGGGAGGGGTGAGTAGTAGATGTATGCAAATTCTGCACAAAATTTCAGGAAGTTAATGAACTCCTTAAAGACTACGTATGGACCTAAAAAGAACTTAAAAAATTCCAAATTTGAAGGGGGAAAAAAAAAAAAGGGAAGAAAGAAACTAATGTGGTAAATCTCATCTCCTCCTATCTTAATAATATGTATACAGATATAAATGAAAAGACTGAAGAAAATCATCTTTCCTGGTTTAGAGTCACACAGCTCTCCACTATACAGAAAAAAATCATTTCCTGTAATAGGAGCAAAAGCTCCAGCGATGTGCACTCAATCGGAAGTTCTGGTGGCAGCTACTATTTGTCACCTTTGCCACCACAGGAACACACAGGAAGGTTTTTCTTCTCAACCTGGCAACTAAAAGAAAAAAATCTAATTCTACCTTCCAAACAACTGACTTAATAAGGCAAGTTCATTTATTATTTAAATTTGAAGAACACTCTTTTGGTGTTTTGTTACTTCACTTAATGGCATCAAGAGTCATTCAAAACTTCCTTTCATTATACTCTAATTGCTTTCAAAATGTACTGGATGAAACACTGCTAAATGAAATGAAGTCAAAGTCTAAAATAAACAAAATAAAAAACATAGAACCTAAAAATAAATCAATCCAATTCTATTTAACATGCATCTAGGCAAGTTTCTAGTAAGCAGGAAATGCGTCTTAATCGTTAGATGTGTAACTGCTCAAGAAATACTTATCAAATGGATAAACAGATGAAATCCTGAGTTCCTAGAATAGGAATGACAATGAAGACAAATATTAATTACAGGTAACTAGCACACATAATGCCTGACACATAACAGATGTTAAAAAAATCTGTTGGCTAAACAAACCAATGAATGACCGAATGAACAAATAACAGGACAAATATGACTTAAAAGACTAAAATGTCTAGACAATCTAGGTTTCAAATTTTCTGCCACATTAACAAGTCCAATACTATAAACTGTTAGTTAAGCAAATGTAAAAGGGGAAAAGTACCAAAGACTGTTTAAAGCTTTCCAGCTTGACATAAATACATAAGGATGCTAAGAAGCTATACCAAGATTAATGAGTAACTTGCCCCAAATCATAGTGACCAATAGTTTGCGTCCTAATCGTTGAAACAGAAACTTGCCTCAAGCAATCCTGACAGTACAAAATTGAATCACAACAACAACAAAAAAAGTTATTAAAAACAATGCACATTTTTCACTTAGCAGTTTTCCAGACCTAAAGAAAATCGAAATACCAAATAGAAATGAAACTGCAAAGACAGAGGTCCAGAGCGATGCGGTTTACTCTACTTTCAGTGGCTTTTTTAAAGCAAAGCCACATAACAAAGTTAAATAAACAGAATATTACAATTCAATATATCAATAATGTTTCAACATTTTTATAATTGAGGACTAATTTTTTAATTTGTTTAGTTTGGACTTTAAAAACAAAGAAATCAGAAACTGATTTTAAAATCAAATCCAAAAGAAAGTAAAAGGTAATAATAAGGAACCGAGTATCTAAATTCTAAATGTGGTATGTCCATTAAATGAACCAAATTTTAACAGGTAGGTTAATATCAGAAGTACTGAGATGGATACTTTAGGCACCCTATCTTAAAATGTGTGTGAGTGATGAGACCAGAAGGGGATATAGGCACTGTCAACCATAATAATCTCTTAATAAAAACATAATATGAACCACATATATGATTAACTTGCACAGATAATATATTGATTTCTGACAAATTATCATGGGATTTTTATTATTTAATTGCATAATATTTCTCTTCTTAGAGTCTTTAATTATAAAATAAAATACCAGTTTTGCTTTTTCAATTAAGAAATGAAATCACTATCTACATTTACTCATTTGGTGCCAAAATTGTGAAAAATCATCCTCCACGTTGGAGAAAAAGTTGAAGCCAAGATGGGAGTACTCCACATTGGGTTACAAATCTGGGCATATGCTTTCTAGCGGGTATTTCTTGATGGACTGTATCTTACTCAGACAGTACTCCCCATTGGGTTACAAATCCAGGCATATGCTTTCTAGTGGGTATTTCCTGATGGACTGTATCTTA
>NW_004443975.1:18651143-18669929 GCF_000243295.1 Trichechus manatus latirostris | reverse complement strand
TTTCTAGTGGGTATTTCCTGATGGACTATATCTTACTCAGACAGTACTCCACATTCGGTTACAAATCCAGGCATATGCTTTCTAGTGGGTATTTCTTGATGGACTGTATCTTACTCAGACAGTACTCCATACTGGTTTACAAACCTGGGCATATGCTTTCTAGTGGGTATTTCCTGATGGACTGTATCTTACTCAGACAGTACTCCATACTGGTTTACAAATCTGGGTATATGCTTTCTAGTGGGTATTTCTTGATGGACTGTATCTTACTCAGACACACAGTATACAACAGTCGTTAAGAATTTTCTTTACGTATACCGAACTAGAATCATACTGCAAATACACTTTTTTTGTTGTTGTTTCAACTTTCCGTGTCTGGTTTCACCGTTTGTAAAATACAAATAATGACAGCACCTACCTCAAAAGATTTACGTAATATATGGATGTAAAACTTGGCACCAAGTGCTAAGTAGAAACATCCCCCATGGGACTGGGATTTTACCCCCGGGAAGAAACACAGATGCGTGGTATAGTAAATGTTTGCTGAATAAATGAAAAAGGGAATTTCATTAACAGATTGTGAACGGACAGTTGTGTAAATAAACAAAAAAAAAATAAAGATTCCAGTAAACATATTCAGTTTGCGAAAGCAGATATGATTTTAAGAGTTTCATTCATAAACACTGATAAAGTGCTAAATACTATGTTATATTCTGGGGCCATAAGAAGTATGAGCTGCATGCTGAAAAGGAAAAGGGATAGGCATTTTAAAAGAGCCGCAAAGGAGTGTTTCCTTGTACTGTCAAAGAAGTATAGCGGGTAGGAGTTGAGAGAGGGAGAGGAAGGAGCTAAGTCATATTTTTTAGTTAAATAGCCACCTATCCTACAAATCAAAATCACCACAGCAAGAGAAGACCAGTCTAGCATGTTTTGTCTCCTTCCCTTAAGAAGATATTGAATGGCAAAGCATCAAGAAAGGTGCCCTACAGAGGGAAGTCTTCTGGGTGATAATGTCCTGTATCTTGTTTTGTGTGGCGATTTATAAAACAACAACAACAACAAAAAAAGCCGTTGCTGTTGAGTTGATTCTGACTCATAGCAACCCTATAGGACAGAAAACAACTGCCCCATAGAGTTTCCAAGGAGCACCTGGTGGATTTGAACTGCTGACCTTTGGGTTAGCAGCCATAGCACTTAACCACTACATAACCAGGGTTTCCGATTTATACACAAGGGCGTACAACTGCCAAAACTCATCAAACTAAACAGTTAGGAACTATGCATTTTAAAAAGTGCTCCCTTTTTCAAAAGGAACATAACCAAATCCATCCTCATCATAAAACGAATGCAGAATGATCTGATCCATTTCAAAATATCTGGGGCAAGAAATTCTTCTGACTCTTCAGTAATGGGTGAATTGCAGACTACTAGAATTCTCCACATCCTCGGTTTCTGTGGACTCTAGGAGTGGATGCGTACGTTTTAGCCACATCTCAACTGCTGGTCAAAGCATTATGTTAGAGGATTGTCAGTGGGAAATTTGCTTGTGTTTCACTCTGTCTTGTGTATGCTTGGAGGAAAAGGGAGTGGAAAAAAATGAGACAGGCAACACCATACAGTTTTCAACTAGAAATCCAAAAACCAGCTTCGCGCTCTAGGACTAAAAATGCACAGGGCGACTTTGTACAAGTCACTTAAGTATTCTGTGCCTGTGATAATCTGCTACCCCAAGGATGTCGTAAGGATAACACGTATTAATTTGTGAAAGCCCTTTGATAAGTCAAAACAATATATTATGCTCAAGTGACACTGATGATATACTATAGATGCAGTCAAACCCCAAACATCATTCTGACAATCCTATGTTTTAAACTTCAGGGCACACCCGCACACATCACATGTGAACTAGAGTGGATCGTTCAAGGGGGTTGAAACAGGTAATTACCCCCTCCGGGAACAAGGAGATGAGAGGGTGAAGGCTCTCTCACTAAACTTCCAGAGCTCTTCTAGATTTGATCTTCCAAGATATTTGGCATCATCTGGTGTACATTAAAAGCGGAGTGGGCGAATGAGGCCCAGATTAAGATCAATTCTTCCTGCCCCAGATCTTGTAAATTCCACGGGGAGATGAACTGCCCCTGGAGTACAGAAGGCTTCACTATTGAAATATCGGAGCGCGCTGATGGAGCCATCAACAAGCATTCACTGTATTCCTTCGCAAACCTTTAGCACACACCTCAATGCCTCCCTCAAACTGCGTCCATCGCAGGCTCGAGTGAGGACAAGGCCTACAGGTCTTCAGAGCATCCATCACGACTCCCTCCCCTTTCTATGCCAGGTCCGGCGCCCTCCGGCCATCGCACCCTCTCCTCTCCCGCCCCAGGGCCGCCAGCCTCACCAGCTGTTCCCGGCGGGTGGAGCTCCGATCGGCTGGCGCCCGGCGGCCCCGAACATTAACGACACCCAGGAGCCTGGCCTAGAGGCTCAGGCCCGAGAACAGACCCCAGTTACTAAACGACCGGCGACTCTCAGGGAGCAGTTCAGCATTTTCAGGAGCGCTTCCGGAAGCAGGCGGGAGGCGGAAACCGGATGCCCGGGGCAACCATTAGTTCTCCTCCCCCTGGTGCGCCGCCTCCAGCCTCCGCATTTACCCACGGAAGACACCCAGGCGAATACATCCAACCTTTTCCTTCACATAAAGCTACTAATTCTCTTTATAGGACTTTGGAAGCTGAAACAAAGTGAAATAGCAGAGGAGTGAATGAAAAGTTGAACCCCCGGGACTATCCTAATGGTTTAGCCCCGTTGCCACAGAGACCGATAGTAACACCCGATATAAGCCCGGAGCCGAGAAGACATGGCCACGTTAGCCCGCCTGCAAGGTCGGTCGGCGATTGTAGGAAACCAATACTACTTTAGGAACAAGTAAGTCGCCCAGTGAGGGGTCGGGCTGGGCGAAGGGCTGGCGTGACCCTAGCCAGTTGTCTCTCCGGAGGAGTTCCTGTTTAGAAATTGCCTCATTTAATAAGTATCACCCATTTCCCCCCTTAATTTGTCGCCTTCATACATAATCAGGCGTTTAGAAGTAGTGTTAACTTTGAGGCGGACTATATTTAAAGAGGGGCCACAGACACTTGAGATGGTTTCAGTAAACTCCCAACATAGATAAAATTGTAAAGTGAAGTGTTTTTCTTTGACATCATCCCTCCCCGATTTGATGAAACCTATGTCTCTCCTGCTGAAGATTTAATAGACTGGAGTCACCCATGCTCCCTGGCTTTGAGTTCAGTGTGTCCTTCATCCACCTAGGGATTTGGACCTCCAATATTTCACAGCCTTCTTTGAACTCAACTTTTCTACCACTCATTTGCTCAGGGCCAGCCCTGATTTGTCGTCTTAAAGTGAAAGTATCTAAACCATTCTGATAAAATACTTAGTTCCGATATATTAATTAATAGGAGAGGACTAAGGGTGGCACCAGCAGCTTCTCCATCTCTCTACACCCAAACTTTTCACCTAGTAACAGGTTAATATTAATAACGGTCTTCTGGAAGCAATGTCCCAGGAGTTCTGTCCAGTTTATAAAGAACTGTCAAAAAATTAGACAATGACAGAATATAATGACATGGTAGACCACTGGAAAACATGTCAGTAAGAAAGGATCTTGCTGAGCCTTTCAAATTCTAATATTTATTGTTTTAAGCACCTTGTGGTCTGTTTTACAGCATGTATCACAATTCACTCTTATGTTCTGTTGTGAGATCAGTTGATTAATATCTATCTCCCCGTTTCAACAAGAAGTAGGAGCAATGTCTATTTTTTGCTCACCATTCCTTCAGTGTCCAGTGTCTGTCACAGCTCCTAACAGGTAATAGTGCACAATAATTTGTGTCTAGGTACGTTGAGTCGGTACTGACTTATAGCAACCCTGTGTATAACAGAACGAAATACTGCCCGGTCCTGCGCCATCCTCACAGTCATTGCTATGCTGGAGCCCATCTTTGCAGCAACTGTGTTAAGTCCCTCTCCTTGAGGATCTTCCTCTCTTTCACTGACCCTCTACTTTACCAGGCATGATGTCCTTCTCCAGGGACTGGTACCTCCTGATAATGTGTCCAAACTACGTGAAACAGAGTCTCACCATCTTCACTTCTAAGGAGCATTCTGGTTCCACTTCTTCCAAGACAGACTTGGGGCACAATAATTCAGTCCATAGCAACCACATATAACTTTTTAAAGATATGTAAGTGTAAATTAATCTGATGTATGCCAAACTCTTTTTTATTTGACTTAGCTAAAGAGGAAGGTGTACGTAGGAGAAAATCAAGAAAGCAGTGGCTAAGGAAGAGAGCTAGAAGTTCTGCAGAGACTTATTGTAGGGACCAAGTATCCAAATGCCAAGTTCCCAGATCTCTCACGACCTGCTTGGGGACATGGGAACTGTACGGGGATAGAGAGAAGGGAGTAGAAAGAGAAATTTTATTGAATGCCTTTTGTGTGCTAGGCACTATTAAGTACTTGCACAAACATTATTTTAATTGATATTCACAAGAATCTTATGAGGTGATTTTTTTTTTTTTTATTCCTACTTTACAGCTGAGGAAAGCAAAATTTAGAAAATCTAAATTACTTGTCAAAGATTAAAAAGCCAGTGAAATTTGTCTATGTCAGTCCAAAGCTTATGCTTGGGGTAGTGGGACCTTAAATCATTAAGACTGCATGAAAGTAGGTGGATCAGACACATAAGATCTGCTCTTCCAAGGTCCAGTTGAAGAAAACACCCACTACAGTACTCTCTTGTACAAAGTCTGTGATCTACCTGTGTCTCATTACTCTGTTTCAACCTAACTTATAATATTTCTTAAATTGGCCTGATTCTGGAATCCAGTATTCCCATAAACTTAACCACTTTGTTTCTGATTCCAGCATAGGCAGTTGACTATAGTTCCAGATTGCTCTCTTGCTCTAGTCAGCTGGTTCTTTATCCTTGCATTTGGACTATCATTTTAGTCCTACTTCACTAACCAAATAGCAGTTTAGTGGGATAGATATGAATCCCTTCCTCTGATTTTAACTTAATTGCTGAATTTTCTGCTACTCTCAGCTGCACTCAATTCTGACTGGTAGAATTTAGCAAGGTTTCTTCCAAGAATACAATGATGATTTATGCTAGAGTGCAGGGGATAGTTCAAATCCTAATTTCGTTTTAATTTAGGCTTAAATTTAAACTTTCTTTAAATTTAAATTTGTCTCTTAAACTGAAACTGTTACATTAAACTCTTTAAATTTCAGTTTCCTCATCTGCAAAAGAGACAATAATGCCTATACATATATTTTTTTCTTTTCCAAAATTTATATGCTATATATATGTTTGGTGAAGTGCATAAACTGTAAGCGTAAGGCTCAATTAATTTTTACATATGCAGTGCCTATACCTGTGTAACCTCCACTTAGACAAAATCTTTAGTGTTTGTTTTAAAATTTTTATTAATGAGAAATAAAAGGAAATGTGCTTAATAATAAAGAATATGTTTCTAAAACTAAGAGCCATCATGTATATTGGTGACATACAATATAGATGATCCATTTAATTTGAATGTAAAAAAAAAAAAAAGGGCACACTAGTCCCATTCTCTTAGAACATTGTTCTGAGGATTGTAACTAATACTATAATAAAAGAAAAAAATATTAGTAAGTATTTAAAAGGAGGAAATAAAGTTAATAGTTCCATATTAAATAATTATAAAGCTGAGAAAATGTATGAGAATCTACTGAGAAACTCTAAGGAGTAAGATAAGTTTGGTAAAGTGTCAGGTTACAAAGTAAATTTAGAAAAACTCATTAAGTTTCCTTGGAACGCACAATAACCACATGAGGAATTGGATTGAGAAGACATTCTAAGCATTTATGCATGCTTCTCCTTTCATCCAATTCAAAATACTCGTATGTGTAAAAAAAATTTTTTTAAAGAATTAATATGCAAGATTGGGAAGAAACTAAAAAGCATACCACTAGGTGACCAAAAATTTTGTGGAATTTCTAGAAAACAAATTCAATAGGAAGAGGGAGAGGTGGCAGCCTAAGCCTGCATTCTTGATCCTTTCTCCCTCCCAACTTTCTGCTGGGACAACTCAATGGTCAAAATAACAAAGCCAGACAGTAAGGACTAAGAATCCGGCTGCTTGGAAGGAGCTTGCCTTGAGTGAAAATCACAGATGCTGTGGATATTGATGGAGCCATCTAGCTAGCACAAGTACATCTTCAGAATCTGCTACCACATGCTTGACAAGTACTTACCTCTGGGAGAGAGCAGCTTCCTTCCTTTGATACTGGACGCACTGGCAGGTTAATAGAGAATTGGGCCAAGAGATGCCTATGCCTCATACCCCAAAAGAGAGATTCCAGTTTGCTGACAAGTTCACTTCTGGCTCATTAAAGGAAAAAGAATCTTGATGGTAAATTGCACTGCCTGTCAGTCCATCACTGCCCAATTGGCTTGAGCAAATAGCCCTGCATAGATATCAGGCAATTGAATATCTACCAGCATTAATAGGCAGAGAAAAGTCACAAGCCATTCAAAGGGACATTAACTTGGAAGAAGGAGATTAAGCCAAGAATCTAGAACAGGTGGCTAATTTGGGGGATATATTCAGGAGACTAAGTTTGTGAATAATAGATACTACAGAATCTGGAGTAGGGGTGGAGAATTGATATATAAATAATAATAATTAAAGAAATACTAGAAGAAAACTTTCCTAAACTAAAGAAAGAATCATGAGTATGACTGGAAAGGGCTCCTTGGGTCCCAGGCAGTTTTTTGCTTGTTTGTTTGTTTTGTTTTTTAGAGACATACTTCTTAGATACTATCTGGTGAAAGTTCTGAATTGTAAGGATATAGAAAACAATCTTACAAGCTTCTAATCTAGACAGAAAAGAAAAAAGCCATTTACCAAGGGAAGAAACCAGCATTAGATGCCTCATCTACAACATAGGAACCTAGGAGAGGGAGGAACAAGAATTACTGATTATTGAAAGCAAAAGTCCACAACCAACTAAAATATAAGGATTCTAAATCCAGAAAATATACATTTTGGGGGAGTAAAATAAAGACATTTTCAGATATGTAAAGACTCAGAATTATGTCATCCATGTATCCTATCTGAGGAAATATACTCAAGAAAATACTCTTTCTAAGCAAGTGAAAATGAAATCAGAACAAAACTCTAACTATAAGGAAATAAAAGCAAATAAATAAATAATAGATACAATGATGAACAATTATACTTGTGATATTTATAATTAAATTTAGGTGAGCATTTTTACTTAGATTTATGGGATACCTTATCATATACAGTTAAAGGATCCAATTGGCACTTTCAGACATTCTTTGTACACATCTCCTTGGCCAAGTTCACATGTTCATTAGTACATTTCAATCTTCTAAGTGATTACAGGCAACAGTCTTGCTAATTGTTTTACTAATATATAATATAGGTTCTTGTTTCTCCACCTTCAATATTACTTTCCTCACCACTCTTCTAGCCTACACTAAGAGACTCTTCACTGGCCTTCAGGACTCCCCTCTTTACTTATCCCCAAAGCCAATGCCACTTGCTTTAGGTTTTTGGTATAGAAGTCTACCACAGTATCTGTCAGTGTTTTAACTTGTATGTAGTCAAATTAGTCAATTTTGTTTGGCTTTGGGAATTTTAGTCTTCCTTGGAAAGATCTTTCCTAACCCAAGATTAAAAGATCATTTGGCTATATTTACTTGTAATACTTTTAAAGTTTTATTATATTTCTTTCAACCTTTATGTAATTGTGTTTATATACGTGTACTAAGAGAGAGAGTGACCTGTTAATGGATTGAATTGTATCCCTCAAAAAAGATAATGTTGAAGTCCTAACCCCTGAACCTGTGAATGTGACCCTGTTTAGAAATAGAATTTTTGAGGATTTTATCAGCTAGGTTAACATAAGGTCATATTTGAGTAGGATAGTTTTTAATCCACTCTGAGTGGAATCCTTATAAAAGAGGAAAAGAGACAGAGACACAGAGGAAAGATGCCATGTGAAGATGCATCTGCATAACAAGGAAAGCCTGGGACTACCAGAAGCTGGGGGGGACAAGAAAGGTCTACCCCACCCAAGATCCTGATCAAAAGGGAGAAAATGCAGAACAAAATTTCAAGACTTCCTGGGTCCATGGAAGCTGGATAAACCTCTAAAACTACTGACCTGAGGTATCTTTAAACCTTAAACCAAAAATATCCCCTGAAGTCTTCTTAAAACTAAACAACAGTGTAGTTCAACTAGTAAAAAAGATCTGGCTTGAGCATTATGCTCTTTTAAGAGCTATCTGTGTGGGATCAAACTGACAACCCACCCACTGCCATCAAGTCAATTCCAACTCATAGAGACCCTATAGGACACAGTAGAACTGCCCCATAGAGCTTCCAAGGAGCGCCTGGTGGATTTGAACTGCTGACCCTTTTGGTTAGCAGCCATAGCTCTTAACCACTATGCCACCAGGGTTTCCAAAATTGACAACAGCAACTTGAAAGATTAAATAGGAACCTTAGGGGGCAATGAGTTTCTGTTAATGAGGGAGGAACAACTCAGATACGGACGGCAAGAATGGTTGCACAACATGAAGAATGTAATCAGTGTCACTGAGTTATACATATAGAATCTGTTGAATTGATGTATGTTTCTGCTGTAAATATTCTCAACAACAACAACAACAAATAAATTGTAAAGAAAAAAAAACTCATGTCAACCTGGAATTTCAGAATGTAGCCTTATTTGGAGGTAGGGTCTTTGCAGATATAATTAGCTAAGGGCTTCGAGATGAAATCATCCTGAATTTAGAAAAAACAAACAAACAAAAAACCCTTGTAAACCCAATGACTAATGTCCTGATAAGAGGAGAGAACACAGAGATACAGGGAGAAGACAAGCCATGTGAAGATGGAAGCAGAGATTGGAGTTATGCTGCCACAAGGCAGGGGACACCTGGGACCACCAGAAACTAAAAGAGGCAAGGAATGATCCTTCTCGAGAACCTTTGGCGAGAGCATGGCCAGCCGACATCTTGATTTCTGACTTCTAGCCTCCAGAATCATGAGAGAATAAATCTCTGTGGTTTTAAGTTGCCCAGTTTGTGGTACTTTGTTTTGGCAACCCTAAGAAACTAATACACGTACTGACATTAAAAAAAAAAAAAAAAAAAATTTTCAGAGACCAGGTAAAAAAAAGTCATAAAAAATATATAATACATTTAGTATCAATTTTCTTACATTAAAATACACACAAAGACACAAAACTATGGATCTGTATTGATAAACATAAGCTGTTAACAGTGATTGCCTTTGAAAATTGGAGGAGAAGGGAGGTCGAAAAGGATTAATTTTTTTCTCTATTTTTTTTATGTATTGTTTGAAATTTTATACTAGGTGTTGAGTATTCATGTATTATTTGTTAAATAAACAGTAAATAAATAGAAAAAAAATTGGTCTAGACCAAAAATTTTTGAAAGCATATGATACTCAGAATAAAATTAAACATGTATTATAACTAGCCATAAAAGAATAACGGGTACAAAACTTGCCCTACCACCATGAAAAATTAAAAGACTTGGCAAAATATATGAAAAATTGTTTTTAGATATTGATACAACCATCAGTGTAGGATTATGATCTCTGACGGAAAGGAAGCAAATGAGGTGAACCTGACAGCTACCCCATCTTTCTGCCAGGAGGCAATGTCTGAACAAAATCCAGTGTAACATTCATAGTGTCCAGCATATATTCAAAAATTACTATTCATACAAAAATGTAGCAAAGTGTGACCCATAATTGGGAGGGAAAAAAAAAACAGTCAATAAAAAGAGACCCAGAAATACCGAGATGATAGAATGAGCAGAGAAAGATTTAAAATAGCTATTCAAAATATGCTTATAGATTTAAAGGAAAATTTGAATATAATAAGGAGTGAAATGGAACTTTAAAGATGAAAAACACAATTATCTCAAAAAAAAAAACAAACCAAAAACCACTAGATAGACTTACTAACAGATTAAAACTCTGCAAATAAAATATCAGTGAACTTGAAGACATATGAAATATATATTGTTGGGTATAATGTTCTATAAATGTCATTTAGGTCAAGTTGGTTAATACCGTTGTTCAGATCTTATGTATCCCTACTGATTTCTTGTATACTTATTCTATTACAGGAAGAGGAGTATTGAAATCTCAATATAATTGTGCATTTGTCTATTTATTCTTTCAGTTTTGTCAAGTTTTGCTTCATGTATTTTGAAGCTTTATTATTAGATATGTACACATTTAGGATTGTTATATTTTCTTTATGAACTGTTCCTTTTTTTATTATAAAATGTGTGCCCTTATCCCTGGTAATAGTGCTTGTCCTTAATTCTACTTTATTTTTAAAACATATATTTTAAAATATCAAAACTACTTGAAGAAATTATAACAATATCAAGATGCCATTCATACACACACACACACACACACACACACACATTTATTTGTTAAAACAATCTCAACCTTACAGAAAAGTTGCAAGTACAAATACAAAGAGATTGTTTCCTGAATCATATGAAAGTTATTTGCCAACTTGATGGCCCATCGTCTCCTAAATACTTTAGACACAAGGGCATACTTTACATAACCACAATTCAATCATCAAATTCAGGAAATTAACATCAATACATTTCTACCATCTAATCTTCAGAGTCCATTCAGGCTTTACCAGTTATCCCAGTGATGTTCTTTATAGTGAAAAGAGCCTGTTTGTCTTCTCTTTAGTTACTGTTAGCGTGGAACATTTTCTCAGTCTTCCTTTGATTTTCATGACCTTGACACTTTTGAAGATTACCAGTCTCTTATTTTGTAGAATTTTCCTCAATATAGTTTTGTCTGATTTTTCATCTTGATTAGATTCAGGGTATGTGTCTTTGGCAGGAATATGACAGAAGTAATGCTGTGGTCTCAATACTTCTTACCAGGTACTGTGTGATTTTAATTTGTCCTGTTGCTGATGGTGTACAGTTCCATCACTTGATTAAGGTTACTTCTGCCAGGTTTCTCCACTGTAATGTTCTTTGTAATTAACAAGTTTTTTTTTGAAAGAGGTACTTTGAAACTTTAATATATAGTATTCCTCATCAAATTTTCAATTTGTTTACACATGAATATTGGTATGAACTCATAGTTTTCTATTTCACTTGATGAGTTAAAATCCATTAATAAAAGTAACAGATTTGGCCAGTGGGAGCCATTTCCAGCTGCCTTCTATGTCCTCATCATTGAGCACTTTCTTGCTTTCTGACACAAAACATGTTCCAGGCTTATCTTTTCCTCTTTTTTATCCCAGGCCTGGAATCATCTATTTTTCCAAGAGCCCTTGTTCCTTTTAGTAGATTGCTATTGGGTATTGCTGCTGTCAGGCCCTCTCAGGACAGAACTGGAAGATATGTGTATATATGCATTTGCACACGTTTACATACCCACTGAAATCCATGAGTTCACACTGACCTTTGCATTTCAAATCCAGCACCACAGAATTCATTCCAATTTCTCTCCCTTTCCTTTTCTGACATGGAGAAATCTGGCTCCCATTATCCTTAATATATTATTTGATCAGTCCCTTTGTATGTAACCCAAGTTCTCTAGCCACAACTTCCCCTGTCTCATATGGATGCCCTTCTCACCCAGCTTGGGCTCTACCTCTCCATGCTGAGCCATCATTTCCCCCACCAACCTGGATACGGTCCTCATCACCCCTAGGCTCATACTCACTGTGCTGGCTCTCCTCCTACGCAGCCCCTTTCCTCCCCTTGCTTGGGCCTCAGCGCCCTGAGCCAGTGTTCCTATCAATGGGAACACTCTCCTTCCAATGCTCAGACTGTGCCGTCCTACCCCGGGCTGCTTATGCGTGCCTTCCTTACCTCTCTCAGGCTCTGACACCCCATGATGAGCCACTGCAGCTTCCTCCTGAACACCCTCTGTTTTAGCCTGGGTTCTCTAGAGAAGCAAAGCCAGTGAAGTGTGTGTATGTATATATATATACAGAGAGAGAGAGATTTATCTCAAGGAAATGGCTCACGTGGTTATAGAGGCTGGCAAGTCTCAAGTCTGTGGGTCAGGCATCAGGCTGGAGGCTTCTCCTGACTCACCTAGCTGCAGGGGCTAACAAACCCAAGATTGGCGGGTAAGACAGCAGACTTCTGGCTCACAGGCTGTGGAGGCTGATTAATCTCAAGATTTGCAGGCAGTATGTCAGACCACTGGCTCAAGTTCCAAGAACCAGAGGTCAGATGATGACGAGCTGGATGCAGCATCTAGAGCAAGCAAGTGTGCTTTGCCAGAACATCTGTATGTATATACTGGATGCAGGCCACACCTCTGAGGAAACTCCCCTTACAACTGATTGGCTGATCATATCAGATCACATCAGGAGGATGACTACATTACACCACTGCCAAATTATGTTATTCTGTAACTGTCAAACTACATCATTGCAAAACTGCCAAACCGCTGTGAATCATGGCCCAGCCAAGTTGACACACAGCCTTAACAATCACACCCTCCCTAGGACAGACCCTTATTTTCCTTTGCACCCCCCCCCCCCACTGACTTAAGTAGTACTGTTCAGGGGATGAAGTGAAGAGGAAGGAGGAGGAAGAGGAAGATAAGTAATAAAACACTTTAAAATGCATTGATATAAGTGTTTATGACAAACTGTAGTAGCTCCTACTTTATGTTCTAGTACTAATATACATGCAACCCATTTTAGTTATTGGCCTCTTGTTAAGCACACGGGATAATCAAAACACAAAGTATAGATTAAGCATAGTTCCTGTCTGTTGTTGCTGTTAGATGCTATTGAGAGGTTCTGACTCACAGCGACCCCATGTACAACAGAATGAAACCCTACCTGGCCCTGCGCAATCCTCACAATTGTTATGCTTGAGCCCGTTGTCGCTGCCACTGTGTAAACCCATCCCTTTGGAGGTCTTCCTCTCTTGCGCTGACTCTCTCCTTTGCCAAGCAGGATGTCCTTCTCCAGGGACTGGTCCCTCCTGGTAACATGTCCAAAGTATGTGAGACAAAGTCTTGCATCCTTGCTTCTAAGGAGCATTCTGGCTGTACTTCTTCCAACACAGATTTGCTTCTTCTGGCAGCCCATAATATATTCAATATTCTTCACCAACACCATAGTTCAAAGGCATCAATTCTTGTTCGGTCTTCTTTATTCATTGTCCAGCTTTCACGTGCACGTGAGGCAACTGAAAGCGGCATGGCTTGGGTCAGGCGCACCTTAGTCCCTAAAATGACATCTTTGCTTTTTAACCCTTTAAAGAAGCCTTTTGCAGCAGGTTTGCCCAATGCAATACATCGTTTGACTTGTTGACTGCCGCTTCCGTGGGTGTTGATTATGGATCCAAGTAAAGATCCTGTCTTGAAGCTTGAATTCCATAAGATCTGACAGTGACATAATGTGCAAAAAATATATAATCATTTTACACATCAACATATCTTATGGCACAGGGTAGCTAATATTAGAATTTTATTTTTAGTGTCTAAAATAGTTACAAGTTATATGATAATGAGAAGGAAAGAGCATTGGGTTTTTAATCCAGTTTTTATTCAGTACCTAATACACGTAGGTCAGACTAAGTGCAGTCTGTTAGTGTGTAAAATGCATATTTTTTGTATATTACTGGGAAGATATTTCACCACACATTTTTTACATTTTCTATTTATTGTCAGTTAATTTCTGACCACTAATGATACATATGAATATAGTGTTATCCAGGATTGGAGTACTTATTTCTGGTTGATGATGAAGTGACTGGAAACTTCCAGCTTTTTCTCAATGTTTTATTATATTACTGATAATACTTTTGGTCTTTCATCATTATTAATTCATTTAGTATTCATTGTGATAATACTGATCATAATAAATTTATTTCAAATTCATGTAGATGTCATATTTTATTCACTGCTATAGGATATTCATTGTAATTCAGAACTAATTAATATACCATTAAAATAAAGTGTTACTTTCATTTTTCATTTTAAACATAAAATGTCTAGCAGTTCATGACATATTGTATGAGTATTCAGCATCCCAGTGGTAACCCAAGTATCTGCAAATTTCATTTTTTTAAGCTGTTAAAAAAAGGGCAACAGAAAAATGTGTATAGAAGTCAAATTTTAGCACTTAAGTTAAAACTTAGCAGTACGTTAACTAGCAGTTATTTTTAATGTTTTCTTCCTTTTAATTAAGATGTATACCCAAAACACAAACCAAACCCATTGTCGTCCAGTCGATTCCAACTCATAGCGACCCTATAGGACAGAGTAGAACTGCCCCACAGGGCTTCCAAGGAGTAGCTGGTGGATTTGAACTGCCGACTTTTTGATTAACAGCTGAATTCTTAACCATTGCACCTTACTAATATTATATGTGCTTGTATTTATATACACTATTGTTAATAACTCCAGAAAGAGATTATTTAATCTTCCCCTTGGATATGTATTATATGTTAGCATTATCACCAGGAGAGATTAAAAAACAAATTCAAAATAATTTGATTGTTTACTTTCTGAGTTTCTAATGTCAATTATAAATAAAGGGCAGGTTTAAACTAGTACATGACCTCAGAAGAAGAATTAGGTGTATCTTGTACTTATTCATATTGTTTTTCCTCATTTACATTTAATTGGTGGTGAGGAATGAGAGATTAATGTTTTCAGCATTTTAACAGACTATTTTTAAAAGGTGCCTAACAGATCTACTGTAGTTGCATTAAATGTTAATGGTTAAAAAAAGGGGGAGTTAATTAACCATAAAAGTTTCATCCTGTTATCGTGAATTTCACTTCACATCAGCTTTACTGAATGAAATTCTTCTCTCCTTATCTAAATTTGCACACTGTCTTCTTTGAGTTGTCTGCTCTACGGGATATTGAGTTGCTATGCTTTTTATTTTTGCAGTAAATGACGTTTTATATCCTCCAGTATCGCATCTTGTTATCAGCTACAGTGAAACTTAAAAGAAAAATGGAGGATTTGCTCCAGCTCTGCTGCCCCTTGAAACAATTACCTTATTTTCCTTGACTTCTTCACTGCATTTGAGACTGCTTAATGATGGTCTTCCTCTTTGGTGCCTTTCTTTAGTTTCCATGACATTGCACTATACTTGTCTCTTCTAACTGGGTCTTGTTTTGTTTTGTTTTACTTATTTGACATCTCTTACTGGGTAAATCTTTCTAAACCAGAGGTGGTTAAACTTTCAGGTTATATAGTAGGTAGGGGTTACAATGACGACACTCACGGAGTTCAATATCCCTTAATACTATGTACAACCCAAAACCCAAACCCGTCAAGTCAATCCTGACTCATAGCGAACCTATAGGACACAGTAGAGCTGCCCCATAGGGTTTCCAAGGCTTTAATCTTTGCAGAAGCAGACCACCACATCTTTCTCCCACAGAGCGGCTGGTAGGTTCCAACCCCTGACTTTTCAGTTAGCAGCCGAGCACTTTAACTACTTTGCCACTAGGGCTCCTTAATGCATCCTGAAAAAGTAAATTTCTAGAGATAGAATTCCTTACAGATTTGAGTACCTTTTCATGGAATTTCATATAATCATAAGCTGTTTGTATTTTCTTTTCTGTAAATTGTTTGTTTTTTGCCACTTTTTAATTAGTTTGTTTAATTTCTTCAAAGTTTCTTTTTTTTCCCCCAAATATGGTGACCCCCAACACAAAGTCATTGTTTTTCTCCTTTATGGAATTTCCAGTCGATGAAGACATGACTGATTTTAGACGTTTACTCTTTGAGCTTAACTGTCAATGTGCTAGGACTTACCAAAATTCAGTTCCCCGTTTTTTAAAAAAATTTATTAGAGTATTTCATCTGTCCAGAAGAATATACACATATATAAAGGTAAATGACATAAAAGAACAATAAAGAAAAGTGTCTCAAGTACCCCTGTTCAGCTTAATAAATTCTACCAATGCCTTTGAGGCTTTTGTGTATTCCCATCACATCCAATCCCTTCCCTCCCTCTTCCTCCAACACTGTCCCCTAAAATTTGTTTTATCCTTCCCATTTTGGCTTTACTCTGTGTCCACATTGCTTAAATGTGTGAGATTTTCATTTTTATAAATGAAGTTATTGTCTATGTGTTTAAATTGTTTCCCACCAGCATGATGTATGAGTCCCTCTCAAGCCACGTTCTCACCACATGAATAGTCAGAAATGGTTGTTTTTTGCTGTTACTGTTGGTGGCCTTTCACTGTTTATATCATTGTTTTAGGGAGATTGGTGCTACTTTACACCACAAAACTCCAGTATTATATTTGGAAATGACACCTTCTCCTTTTCTTTTCTTCCCTTTTACTTTCCCTCTCTTCTCCCGTTTTCATCCTTCCTTCCATTCTGCTTGAGCAGCAGTGATGGTTAAGAACGCAGCCTCTGGAGCCAGACTACCTAGGATCGGTTCTCAGCTCTGACACATGCCAGCCTGTGACTTTGGGCGTGTTACACCTCTCTTTGCCTTGCTATCTCCCTCTGTCAAACAAAGATAATAATTACCTGCTGTATCCCATTGCCATCGAGTCGATTCTGACACGTAGCGACCCTGCAGGACAGAGTAGAACTGCCCCATGGGGTTTCCAAAGCTGTAATCTTTAAAGAAGCAGACTGCCTTATCCTTCTCCCTTGAGCAGCTTGTGGGTTTGAACCACCAACCTTATCGGTTAGCAGCGGAGTGCTCTAACCACTACACCACCAGGGCTGCTTTCAGTCACTGTGAGCCAAAAAACCAAACCCATTGCTATCGAGTTGATTACGACTCATAGTGACCCTACAGGACAGAGTAGAACTTCCCCATAGGGTTTCCTTTACGGAAGCAGACTGCCACATCTTTCTCCCATGGAGCAGCTGGTGGGCTCGAACCACCGACCTTTCGGTTAGCAGCCAAGCGCTCAACGACTGTGCCACGAGGGCTCCTCATAGAGGTATTGAAAGGATTATATGAGTTAATTCACTGGTGTGGAAAATGCTGGGAATAGTGCCTGGCACATAGTTTAGTACTTGGTGTAAGGTAATTTTTTCTCTCTCTCTCTCATCAACCCCTTTCATATGTCTACCTGTCTTTTACCTCAGGATTCAAGTTTCTAAGGACATGGGGGCCCCTGCTGCCTCCTCAGCACCTCTGTCACCCTAAAATAGGGAGGGATTTCAGTGCTGTGAGTGGGCCTAGTGACAGGTAGTAGTGAAATGAGTCCCTTTATGTGGCCTTGGCCACGGTTTTTTGGAAAAACAGCTTGAAAGATTTTTCCCCTGAGCCCTGAGGAGATACCTTTGCTTTAGTTTTCCGCCCCAGAGGGTTTGTTACTTTCATCTCGGTTCATTGACGTTTTCTGGGTAAGCCGTAAACGACTTGTGGTTTGATACCTTTTTTTGTCTGGTCCTGGACTGTAGCCTGCCCTGTGATTGGTATGTACCTTGCAGGGTTGGTTAATATACTATGCAAATGCAGTGCTATGGCTTATGCAAATGAGGTGTCTATAGCCTACTGTCTTAATTATCTAGTGCTGCTATAACAGAAGTACCACAAGTAGATGGCTTTAACAAACAGAAGTTTATTCTCTTTCAGTCTAGAAGGCTAGAAGTCCGAATTCAGGGTGCCAGCTCCAGCAGAAGGCTTTCTCTCTCTGTTGGCTCTGGGGGACGGCCCTTGTCATCCATATTCCCCAGTTGAGGATCTTCTCAGCACAGGGACCCTGGGTCTCTTGTTTCTTGGTGGTATGAAGTCCCCATGTCTCTCTGCTCACTCTCTCTTTTATATCTCAAAAGAGATTGGCTGAAGACACAATCCAATCTTGTAGACTGAGTCCTGCCTCATTAACATAACTGCTGCTAATCCCATCTCATCAACATCATAGAGATAGGATTTACAACACAGACGAAAATCACATCAGATGATAAAATGGTGGACAGTCACACAGAACTGGGAATCATGGCCTAGCCAAATTGATGCACATATTTTGGGGGGACACAAATCAATCCATGACACCTACTATGCAAATGAAGTGTTTGTGGCCTACCTAGAGGAGATTGGTCAGTTTGTGGCCCTCACTGGGAGGGGCCATGCCTTGAAATTGTCAAGGAGTTGTGTATATATGCAGCCAGCCCCACAGAGGTTTTTGAGACAGAAAGAAGCAGGAAGAATTCAAAACAGCGAGAGAAAGCAGGCAAGGAACCTTCTAAAAGAGGTCAAGGGCTTTTTTGTAACAGAGGTCAAGGGCTATATTACTGAAGACAGTGAGAGGCCTGGAAGGGGCTCAGTGGCAGAGCTGGTGGTGGCAGACCCAGAAGGGGCCCTGCGGCAGAGTCGGTGGTAACAGATGGCAGGACCAGAGGAGCCTGTCCTCGGCTGAGAGAGGAGCTGAGAGAGCTGTCCTGCAATGAAGAAGGGAGATTTTACCCGCATGCTTCCTGATCCTGATCCTGAGTTGTAGCCTGCTGATCCTAATCCCAAATTCCTGTTACTTCCTTAATAAACCACTTAACAGTAAGTGTGGTCTGGGAGTTCTGTGTGGCCATTGCAATGGATTGTCAAACCCAGAAGTAGAGAGCGATGTAGGAGGGAATGCTGGTGTCAGAACTGGTAAAAAGGTTGGCGGGTGGAGGCACATCTGACTTCCACCTCATGGGTATCAGCTTTGGGCTGATCCTGGTC
>NW_004443975.1:18649197-18650379 GCF_000243295.1 Trichechus manatus latirostris | reverse complement strand
TGGTGTTTTCCCATTATCAGATAATGCAACTATATTCTTATGTGTGGTTTTTACAGTTTATTCCACACATTGTGCTATACCTTATGCAACCTTACTGATTTCTGGGAATTCTCAACAGTGCTCTATTTCACATCTGGGTCACGGACTTCGATGCATAAATTTTTGTTCCTCTTTTCTTTTATGGATTCTCAGCTAGGCTTCCTGGGTAACTCTGCTTCCTGCATATTCATTCCCCGACTGGTGTAAATGGTTAACCTGCTCGGCTGCTAACTGAAAGGTTGAAGGTTTGAGTCCACCCAGAGGTGACTCAGAAGGAGGGGCTTGCGATTTACTGCTGAAAAATCAACGATGAAAACCCCGGGGAGCACAATTCTGCTCTGAAACACGTGGCTTCACCACGAGTTGGTTTTTCTCCAACTTTTGTCATTGACAGCCTGGTTACAAATTCTATTTTCTTTATCAGCCGACTTTATGGTATTGTCCAACAATTTTATTGTTTGGAGTATTTTTTTTTTCCATTCTATTTTGTTTAAGGAAATCTATATATTTAATCTAACATATAATGGAAAACCAAAAAATAACCTGTCCAATAAAACATAATTCTGGTGGAATTTAAAAAAATAAATAAAAAATATGTGACTAGCCATTCATTGGAGCCCTGGATGCGTAGTGGTTACAGCCGTCGACTACTAATTGAAAGGTTGTTGGTTGGAAACCACCAGCATCAATGTGGGAGAAAGATGTGGCAGTCTGCTCCCGTAAAGATTTACAGCCTTGGAAACCCTATGAGGTCGCTGTTACTCAGAATCAGCTCGGCAGCAGTGGGTTTAGTTTGGCAGCCCTTCTTTATTCATTCAGCAAACATGAAGTGCTAAAAAGGTACCAACCAGATTTCTAGGAGAGACACTACTCTGTGGTCCGTATCGTTGGCCTAAGCAATATCACTTTATTAATTGGGGGTGAAAGGGGAAAAGGTAATGAATGATAAAATTGAGGAGATCTGTCATGACTGATTTTTTTCCTTGCAATAAATCAGTTGAATCAAGCAATTGAATTTCTTATCTCTTTATAAGCCCCGTGGCCCTGCCCATTGCCTCCTTTAACTTAAATGGATTTTCTGAGAATTCTATCTCAAATAGGCATGGTGCGATGGATTCATTTTACTTAGCAGCAATTCACTTT
>NW_004443975.1:18635829-18637258 GCF_000243295.1 Trichechus manatus latirostris | reverse complement strand
CCTGATTTTAGAACCTATTATACTGCCATGGTAGTCAAAACAGCCTGGTACTGGTACAACAACAGATACATAGACCAATGGACCAGAATTGATAATCTAGACATAAATTCATCCACCTATCAGCAACTGATGCACAAAAACAACTCAAAATAGATCAAAGATTTAATTATAAAAGCAAAATGATAAAGATCATGGAAGAAAAAATAGGGACAACACTAGGAGCCCTAATACATGGCATAAACACAGTACAAACCGTAAGTAACAATGCACAAGCACCAGAAGAGAGACTAAATAACTGGGAGCTCCTGAAAGTCAAACACTTACGCTCATCAAAAGACTTCACCAAAAGAGTAAAAAGACGACCTACACACTGGGAAAAAAATCTTGGCTATGACAAATCTGATCAGCGTCTAATCTCTTAAATTTACAAGATACTGCAAAAACTCAACAACAAAAAGACAAATAATCCAATTAAAAAATGGGCAAAGGACATGAGCAGGCACTTCACCAAAGAAGGTATTTTGGCAGCTAACAGACACATGAAGAAATGCTCACGATCATTAGCCTTTAGAGAAATGCAGGTCAAAGCTACAATGAGATATCATCTCACTCCAACAAGGCTAACATTAATCCAAAAAACACAAACTAATAAATGCTGGGAGGTTGTGGAGAGACTAGAACACTTATACACTGTTGGTAGGAATGTAAAATGGTACCACCACTTTGGAAATTGATTTGGTGCTTCCTTAAAAAGCTACAAATAGAAGTACCATACCATCCAGCTATCCCGCTCCTTGGAATATATCCTAGAGAAATAAGAGACACCACACAAATAGATATATGCACACCCATGTTCACTGCAGCAGTGTTCACAATAGCAAAAAGATGGAAACAACCTAGGTGCCCATCAACAGACGAATGGATAAACAAATTATGGTATATCCACACGATGGAATACTACGCAATGAGAAAGAACAACAGTGAAGCCATGAAACATCTTATAACATGGAAGAATCTGGAGGTCATTATGCTGAGTGAATTCAGTCAGTCACAGAAGGACAAATATTGTATAAGACCACTATTATAAGAACTCAAGAAAAGGTCTAAACATAGAAGACACTATTTGATGGTTTCGAGGGTGGGGAAGGAGCAGAGGGTTATTCACTAACTAGATAGTAGACAAGTTTTATCTTAGGTGAAGCGATGGACAGCACACACTGTATAGGAAGTCAGTACAACTAGACTAAACCAAAGCCAAGAAGTTTCCTGAATACAGTCAAACACTTTGAGGGACAGAGTAGCAGGGGTAGGGGTCTGGGGACCGTGCTTTCAGGGGACATCTAGGTCAATTGGCATAAAAAAGCTTATTAAGAAAATGTTCTGCATCCTACTTTGGTGAGTGGCGTCTGGGGTCTTAAAAGCTTGCAAG
>NW_004443975.1:18634303-18635729 GCF_000243295.1 Trichechus manatus latirostris | reverse complement strand
AAGGTGAGGTGCAGAACTCAAATTCTGATAAGAAGACAAGACTTAATGGTCTGACTGAGACTGGAGGATCCCCAGAAAACACGCCCCTGGATTCTCTATCAGCCCAGAACTAAAATAATTTCCGAGGCCAACTCTTCAGACAGGGATTGGACTGGACTGTGGGACATAAAGTGATACTCGTGAGGAGTGTGCCTCGTAGCTCAAGTAGATACATGAGACTAAACCGGCAGCTTCTGTCTGGAGGTGAGATGGGAATGCAGAGGGTTAGGAACCATTGAACGGACATGGGGAATCGGGTGGAAAGGAGGAGTGTGCTGTCACGGTATGGGGAGAGCAATTAGAGTCACATAACAATTTATGTATAAATTTTTGTATGGTAGACTAACTTGAAATGTAAACTTCATTTAAACTACAACAATTAAAAAAACAGCAACTCTAAGTAATTATAACAGCAGATAATAGATATCTTTTGTGGTCTGCCTGTCCAGGTGTCGTTTTTAAATTTCCAGTTTACGCCACATATTGGATGGGGTTGTGTTTATGTCCTACATTTCTATTCTTTAAATACTTACAATACAAGTAGTTACTAGTTGTTGAATACCTAATATATTTTTGTTACTACTCTAAGGGCTTTAATGTGTATATTTACATACAATCTCAAAGTAAGGAGTTGTAGATAAAGAAAATATAACTTGTTTCCCTAGATTCTGAAAGGCAGTATACAATAGATTTATGCAAAGCATGGAACCTCATTGCAGTTAAACAGTTTGGCCTTTGGTCTTGAGTCCTGAAAGGCAGACCACACCTGAGGCCAATGAGTGGGCACTAACCAGAGGGACCACGTTGGGGCCTGATGCTGACTAAGCCTCGGGAAGCATGATGTAATCTATCATGGCCACATTGTGAATCCAGTAAAAGGCCTTGGAAGACAGAGGCTCTGTGAAGCTGCTTGAGTGGAGGGATTGAACATCTGCTCTCTGGAAGGTAAACAAACATGTCCCTTGGGGATATGGAAGCTTTGTACTGAGACCCCCTCCCAGACCTTGCCATATGCATTTGTATCCTTGTTTCTGCTAGATTAAAGATAGTCTTTTCCCACCTGGAGCAACAGAGGAAGAAGGAGAGTTAAGAATAGGGGGAGAATATGGAATATGTGGCTAATTATCTCCATGATCAACTGCCTCCTTTGCCATGAGACCAGAAGAACAGGAAGGTGCCCAGCTACCGTTACTGAACATTTTGATCAAGGACTGCATAGAAGAATCCTGATCAAAAGGGGGAAAATACAGAACAGAACTTCAAATTCTCATATACTCTAGACTTTCTGGTGCCATGGAGGGTGGATGAACCTTTGAAACTATTGCCTTGAGATATTCTTTAAACCTTAAACCAAAAATATCCCCTGAAGTCATCTTAAAACCAAACA
>NW_004443975.1:18630832-18633898 GCF_000243295.1 Trichechus manatus latirostris | reverse complement strand
TTCATTATCAGACCTAAGAAACAGAGAAGGGACTGGTGACCATTGACCTGGGTGAATGGAGATGATAGAGAAAGGGTGTGTAGAGCAGCTGGAGTCTGGACTGACCAGGGAAGGGAAGCTGAGATTTCTACAGGGGGAAGTTGGCATGTGGAGCGGGCTTTACTATCCAGCACACATTTGTGACAATGCTGGATAATTTCAGGAACCCTGGACTGGTTTGATAACAATTGGCTGTGTGACCAGGGTCAGCTAGAGAGGACCCTGACAATGCAATTTTTAAGACACACATTTTATTAACAGGTCTTCAATAAAAGAAATTCTTAGCATGTATTTTTAACATACTCTCTGATTTCAGAAACATTAAGCTATTTTAAAAAGATTGTCTTCAAACTGAGGAAACACAGAGTTAAATTTTTTAGTAGCTATTGCATTTATGAATCCTATGAAAATTAATCATTCTATTTCTTCTAGTTCTATTCTTTCTTGGCTTTGATGCAGAAATCAACCTGAATTTCTATATTAGCTCCAGCAGTTACTATCTGTTTGACCTGGGATAATTTTCTTAATCTCTTTGAACCTCGGTTTTTTCATTTATAAGATGGAGATGATAGTATTATTGTAGGACAAAAAGTGATAAACCCATGAAAAGCTTGGGGCATAGAAGGTATCTAATAATTGGTAGCTAATTTTATTACTATTATTATAATTAAACATTGATTATGTAGCTACCACATATTAGCACTGTGTGGTTGCTGAGTGCCATACCAAGGAAATATAACGTAATCCTTAGCTTCAAGAACTTACAGTCTAATTGAATGACTATTACATACACAAATAAAGATACTAAATTAGTTTTTCCCAAAGTGTATTTTTTAAAATCTTGGTTTGACAACATTCCTGAAAAAATGACCCCATAGTCAGGTAAGTTTGGGAGACGCTTTGTAGTATATGATGCTTTTAGAGATTGACAGTGCATAAGGAGTGGCTAGCACGCCTGCAAGTAGTGTCATTTGTTTCTTTCCATTAATTGAAATAAATTAGACTCTCATGTTGCTGAGTAGGCAATTCAGTCTCAGTTGTTATTGAATATTTTCTTCCTTCATGTTATACAGAGATCCCACGGGACTGAAATAGTGCCAGAATATCAAAAATTCCCGTCTTCCTGGGGCCTCATTTAAAAGATGTCCTTTGTCCAAGCCCATGTATTTGATCCCTCAAGGTTTACCCTTTGAGGACTCTACAGCTTCTGTGCCACATATGGGGAATGGGAATATTTGCCAGAGCTGATATTGCTAGTGTCTAGAGTCCAGTCTCCTCTAGAGCGCCAGCAGGCAATCCTAGAGGTTCGGCCACCTTCCAGGATCAATAAACTCATTGCTATCCATTCCGACTCAACTCAGCCCCAAAAGATTTCCAAGGCTGTAAATCTTCACAGAAGCAGACTACCACATCTTTCTCCCACGGAGTGGCTGGTGGGTTCAAATCACCGACCTTGCAGTTGGCAGCTGAGTGCGTAACCACTCTGCTACCAGGAGCAATTATTGTTAGTTGTTGTTAGGTGCTGACGAGTCAGTTCTGAGTCATAGCGACCCTCTGTACAACCAAATGAAACACTGTCCGGTCCTGCACCATCCTCACAATAACTGCTGTGCTTGAGCCCACTGTTGCAGCCACTGTGTCAGTCCATCACGTTGAGGGTCTTCCTCTTTTTCTCTGACCCTCTACTCTACCAAGCATGATGTCCTTCTCCAGGGACTGATCTCTCCTGATAACATGTCCAAAGTATGTGAGACAGTCTCCCCATCCTCGCTTCTAAGGAGCATTCTGGTTGTACTTCTTCCAAGACAGATTTGTTTGTTCTTATGGCAGTCCACGGTGCATTCAATATTCTTCACCAACACCATAATTCAAAGGCATCAGTTCTTTGGTCTTCCTTATTCCTTGTCCAGCTTTCACACGCATGTGAGGTGATTGGAAGGCTGTAGTCTTTGATCTTCATCAGTAAGTGCTTCAAGTCCTCTCTCTTTTAGTAAGCAAGGTTGTGTCATCTGCATGTCACAGGTTGTTAATGAGTCTCCCTCCAATCCTGATGCCCTGTTCTTCTTTATATAGTCCAGCTTCTCGGACTACCAGCAGCAATACCAAAACAAAACCACACTCGTTGCCCTCGAGTCGATTCCGACTCACAGCCACCCTATACGACAGAATAGAACTGCCTCACAGAGTTTCCAAGGGGCAACTGGTGGATTTGAACTGCCGACCTTTCGGTTAGCAGCCGAGCTCTAACCACTGCGCCACCAATAGGGGGGCCAAATACTGTATTTCCACATTTCCCGAAGCGAATGCCGGGCTCTTTCCCAGGAATCCGCTGCTTTCTTTCTCTTTCTTTGTCCACACCTCTCCTCTTCCCCCCAGCATAGTATCTGGAAGTTCAGGTTTTAGGAAAACAAAGCTAGGAGTGAACAGCCATCCACACCTTCTGAAGCAAGAGTGTTTGAAAGGGCCTGCTGGTTTCTTGCGTTGGGGAGTGGGACATGAGTTGAGGATATTATTTGAATCTCCATAAATTATCTTGTTACACATACTAACATAGTAACTGTACTTAAACCATCACTTCCCAAATTTATTCTGCATAACTTTATTTTTGGCCTAAGAGCCATAAATAATAATAAAAATAATACTGTATAGTATGTGATTAAGTTTCAGAATGAATGATGTAGGTTAGTTATTTTAAAACTGTAGTTTAGTAACAGAATTCCTTGGATAAAATTTTGACAAAATGTTGAGGTCTCTATACACACAATAGATACAAGCAGTAGGGTTGTTTCGGAACCTGGAGAAACTCACCTGCTTTGATTCTTTGCCTGTGGTCTCTGTTATCACCTGAAATACCAGAGCAGGATTTGAAAGCCACTGATTTAATCTGCTTGTCTAGGTAACTCTGGAAGAATAGCAAATAACTGATAATAATTAATTGCCTGGGGGAGGAGAACTGAGCATTTGATGAATAAAGGTGGGAAGGAGACTTTTCACTGTAAATTCTTCTGCAGCTTTTGAATTTTGAAC
>NW_004443975.1:18619769-18629701 GCF_000243295.1 Trichechus manatus latirostris | reverse complement strand
GTCTCTCAGGTCAGGTCTTGAAACGTGATTCTGCTTCTGTATCCCTTTATTCAGGTTAATAGTGCCACCGTTCGACCAGAAATCCAAGCTTGGGGCAACTAGGAAGCATCCTAGATTCCTCACCACCTCTCACCCACTACTTCCTGCCTCCTATTGGTCATCAAAACCTTTCTATTTCCCCTCATAAAAGTCTTTTGATTTTAATGTACACATCATCATTTTTCTTCCCTGCCTGAAGTCCTTTTCCCATAGCATAAAGAATAAAATTCAAACCCTTTCACGTGACATTGTAAATCTTTCCTAATCTGACGTTTGCTTTTTATCTAGTCTCCCGTTTTTGCTGCACCCGTATAAATACGCTTTGATCACATTAAACCATTTGCTATTATCCAGATATTCCATTTCCTTACCTACCTACATGTTTTTGCAAATGCCATTCACTCTGGCTGGAATGAACTCAACCTGCTCCAAATTGGTCTGAATTCCTGCTTATCCTTTAAGACTTTATTCATGATGATTAGCATTCTCTGAGCTCCTCAAGCAGAAGTAGAGTTCAGAGAGACTGCAGACAGGAAGTGTACCTCCTTAATGCTTTGCTCATGTAGGTTGTCCCACTATGACTCACTCGTTTATTTACATGCCTCCCTCATTTGTTTTGGAGCTCCTGAATGGCAGTGACTGTTCTATTTATTTTATCTCAACCTTATTATAGAGACTCTTACACAGAATATCTTGCAGAAGTTTTTGCTGGCTGGATAAATGAATGATTCACAGGGTTACAGTTGGAAGATGTTTCCCCTTGGTCAACTTGGATGGTGATTGGTATCCAGATGTTGTTGTTGTTAACTGCCGTCAGGTTGGCTGCCAACTCATGACGACCTCGTGCACAACAGGATCAGACGGTTGTGATCCCCACAGGGTTTTCATTGGCTTATTTTTGGCAGTAGATCACCAGGCCTTTCTTCCTAGTCCATCTTAGTGTGGAAGCTCTGCTGAAACCTGTTCAGCATCATAGCAACATGCAAGCCTCCACTGATAGGCAGGTGGCTGCATGTGAGACACACTGGCCAGGAATCGAGCCCGAGTTTCCCACATGGAAGGCGAGAATTCTACCACGGACCCTCCACTGCCCCCTACATGTGCCGTGATGGTAGCATTATATTCGTGTTCAAAATCATTCACTTGACCCCTCTCTGTGAAGGGACAGTTCACCCCTGTCCCAGTGAGTTTGGGCTTGCCCATGTGTTGTGAGCAAATGGGATATACACCACGCCAAGGCTGAAGCTTTAGGAGGTTTTCTCATCTTGGGCTCTGGCACGAGAATAACACAAATGAGGTCTGGGCTGCTCCTTTTAACCTTGGGGCTGGGATGAAGAGACGTGTGCAGTGTAGCTACAGGGAACCTCAGCCTACATGCAATGCGAGTGAGAAATGAACTTTCTTAGTTTGTAAGCTACTGGGATAGTTGGATTTTTATCTCAGCAAAGCTGATTAATGATTATAATGATAACAAAAGCAGGGATGTTTACAAGAAACATTTTCAATGGGGCACTCGGTGAAGCTTAGGAAAAGAAGTTTTGAGCATTTTGAGTCTGTGGTGATGTTAGGACACCTCCGTGTGGTGATATCTTATAAGGCCATTATGATCCTGTCTCTTAGCAGAGGGTCTGGAATATCGTAATAAGCACTCAAATGCTTAGTAAACTGAACTATTGAATGGGAGCTTAGGTGAAAGGTCAGAGCTGGAGATAAAGGTTTTAGACCATCATTGTAAGATGACAGGATTTTCTACCTAATAAAAAAAGGTATCTGTGCAGCAGAGCAGAGGACCAAGGACTGAAGTTTGTGGAATGCACTGGGTGGGATTTAGGAAGAACAAAGGGAGTTATGTAGAGAATAAATAGTCAGAAAAACAGTGACACAATATCCCAGGAACCAGAGGAGAAAACTGTTCAGAAAACTTGGAGTGGTCAACAGTCTAAAGTGTGGCAAAGATCAAACAGAAAAATGACTGTGAAAAGACAGAAATCCTAAGATCTCTTTAAAACCAAACCCATTGCCATAGAGTTGATTCCGACTCATAGCAACTCCATAGGACAGAGTAGAACTGCCTCATAGGGTTTCCAAGGAGTGACTGCTGGATTCAAACTGCCGGCCTTTTGGTGAGCAGCCAAACCCTTAACCACTGCGCCACCAAGGCCCTGTATTTTATATGGAGTCCCTAGGTGGTGCAAATGGTTAACACATTTGCTGCAGACCAAAAGTTTGGTGGTTCGAGTTCACTCAGAGGTGTCTAGGAAGAAAGGCCTGGTGAACTATTTCCAAAAATTTGCCATTGAAAAACCCTGTGGAGCACAGCTGTACTCTGCACACATGGGGCCGCCGTGAGTCGAGATGTCTAGAGAGATAGCCTTCCTCAAAAACATGACTCAGCCAGTGTATTTCTATCCAGCGTTTGAATAATTCTCACAGTGAGACCAAATCGCTTCTCCAGTCCGAAAGTGTCATGCGATTTCCATTCTCGTGCCTTCATTAACCCATAATAGTAGAGCCATTTTAGTTTTCTTTTGTGATTTAACTCTTTTTACTTCCTATGTGGCTTTTTTGTTTGCTTGTTTTTCTTTTCAACCTCCATTTCAGGCCTTCCTGCTGACTGTCACGCTGCTGTAACTGCCCACATAACCCACATTTGTCTGTCTTATGGGACCAGAGCTATCAGTGAGGTTGTGCTTGTTTTTTTTTTTTTTTAAAACTAACTTTTTTTCAAACTAACGTATAGTTCCTGGGAAACCCTGGTGGCGCAGTGGTTAAGTGCTATGGGTGCTAACCAAAAGGTCGGCAGTTTGAATCCACCAGGTGCTCTTGGAAACTCTATGGGGCAGTTCTACTCTGTCCTAGAGGGTAGCTATGAGTCAGAATCAACTCGATGGCAATGGGTTTTTTTTTTTTTAATAGTTACCTGATGGATCTGCACACGTATTTCACACATCCTGAACTCTTGCTATAATTTTACTGCAACCTGCTCTTACTGGGCACTCAAATGACCCTACTGTTTTGGGACCCTTCTTGTTCTCAGCCCTGTCATGTTCTATCGGGGGAAAGATGTGGCAGCCTGATTCCATAAAGATTTGCAGCCTTGGAAACCCAATGGGGCATTTCTATTCTGTCTTATCGGGTTTCTATGAGTTGGAATCGATTCGATGGCAATGGGTATGGGGTTCATGTTCTATGTAGCTTCTTTGTACCACTTCCCCACTTTATTTTGTAAATGATGAAATAAAAAATTAGTAATACTTCCTGTAGGCAATGGCACCAGGAAAATATTGAAACAGTCTTTCATCTGCCTCTTTTTGAGCACTAGCACTTTGATGTAACCTGAGTTCATCAGTATTACCTGCACAAGGCAACTTCATAAATTGTTATTCTTTTAGTTTTTCCTTTCCATATCTTACTATTATATAGCTTCCATTATGTTTAATTTCAAGTATACTATTTTTTTTTATCATCAGACTCTAAGAGTAAGACAAAATAAAGGCAACCCCAATTCCTGATTAATTGTATATGAGTTATTATGAAATAAATGTATATAACTAGTCATAGATAGCTCAACGTTATGCTTTTTAAATTGAGATCACTCAGTGAATAACATGTGTATGGGAACCACGAAGGAGCGTTGTCACCATCTGCTCTGCAGGAGAAAGATGTGGCAGTCAGCATCTATAGAGGTTACAACCTTGGAAACCCTATGAAGTGGCTCTATTCTGTCCTATAGGGTCACTATGAGTTGGAATCGACACAGCACCAAAGGGTTTTTATAGGAACCACATTAGCAGACAATTCAATTAAAATTTTTTGTTAAAATGTGTTAACAAGTTACGGAAGACTAGTTTAATTTATAGAGAACTATGATTTAAAAAGACATTATTGTTCAATTTGTAAAAATAATTCTACATATTGTTGAAAAGCAAGGCTCAAGATATTCACATACTGCTTACCATTTTACTGCTGCTGACAAAGTTTTCATATTTAACTGAGTATATAAAAAAGTAATAATGGAAAAAAGTTTTAATAACCTTAAATGGGACAAAAGATGCCTTTTACTATCCAATTCCATTGTATGACTGATATAATATCAGTCACTATTTTTAAAACCGATAATGGATTGACATAGCTGCTTCTATAGACATTTTTATTCTTCTTCATTGGATAAATAAATGTTTCTTCTATGAGAAAATTCTCAACTCTTTTGATATTCCTCTTTATACGGCTTCCAAATCAGTTTTAAGATAATAAAGCAATACTTTTCACCCTTTAGTGTTAGAATAGAAAATTGAAACACAGTATATTTTTTCCCTTAAGGGTCTTCTATTTTAAATAAACACCAATGGCAGGGTAACTGAAGACATGAACTTACTAATACATAATTTTTTAATTAAAAAATTATCAATTTTTTCCATCATAATTATGAAAAGCATTCAGATTTGCTTCACCTGCTTTTAAATATTATTCTCCAGTAACTGGGAAAAATAATGTAATTGGCTTTTAATTTTTTTAATGAGAAAAGTTGTTTTAAAAATTAGCTGTTGATAATGACCGGATTGGTATCAGTTGCCAGCAAACAAGGCAAAGCATACACACAAAATACTCATGATTACTTGGTAATAAATCATTTTAATGATTATACTCAAAATTATGAAATGAAGACAGCACTGATGTGGAAAATAACAAAGGTGCAGGCTCATCAGATCTGTTACCCACATGTGCGTGGCTCCTAAAGAGTCTACTGTCGGCACTTCAGTGCCGGTATTTCCTCTGAATTGCCCAATCTAGGAAATAGAGCCAGTTGATCTGGTCAAGTTATATACATCTATTATTCAAAATCATTATAAGTATGTATTACTGCAAAAGTTCTGCTTTTGAAAAAGATTGACCATTTCCTCTTTGCAACCCATCTTTGTTCAGAGCTCAAACTTAAATGCACAACAATATTGGAAAGATGAAATAATTTATGGTGTGTTCATACAGCAAAATACCATGGAGCCATTATATATATGCATATGGAAATATATAAAGAAGGAACATACAAATGGAAAAGGAGCGATCTGTACTAGATCTGCCTAAATCAGTTGGAAGAGCTCTTTTAATGAAAATTAAGTCATGAGGGCTTTAAGGAGAGAAATTTGCAGTCTGAGTTTAACATTTTAAGAGGCAGAATATTTCTAGTTGAAGACAAGCGTCCAGAGTGTGATGATGGGAAAGTAAAGCTAAATTAAAATGGAGGTTATTGGGGCTGAGAACGGCAGGTGACTGTGAGATTAGATAGTTGGATGTGTTGTCTACATGAATATGAAAACTCTCAAGACAGTAGCAGGAGTTGTGATGGATAAGGCATCTGATTCTGGATCACAGAAGGTTGAGCGTTCGAGTTGCTTTGTGGTCTCTCTCCCTTAAAAAAAAAAAACCTTGCCATTGAGTAGATTCCACTTCATAGCAACCCTATAGGGCAGAGTAGAACTGCCACATATGGTTTCCAAGGCTATAAATCTTTGTGGCTGATGGGTTTGAACCACCAACCTTTCAGTTAGCAGCTGAGCACCAGGACTCCTTCTCTCTACTTTAGTGATCTAAAATACTCAAGTTTGTTAGTTACATCAGCTAGTCCAGTTAACACCCCTTGGCTTGATGGCCTCGTGGTTAAGAGCTCGGCTGCTAATGGCATGGTGGCAGTTTGAACCCACTAGCTGCTTCATGGGAGAAAGATGTGGCAGTCTGCTTCTGTAAAGGTTACAGCCTTGGAAACCCTAGGGGCAGTTACACTCTGCCTTATAGGGTTACATCAACTCCACGGCAATGGGTTTTTGGTTTGGGCTTAAGCAACCGGAAGACATTTAAGGTCTCTGAGTTAAAAAGAAACAAACCAAACCAAACCAAACCCGTTGCTGTCTGTCGGTTCTGACTCATAGTGACACTAAAGGGCAGAGAAGAACTGCCCCACAGCGTTTCACAGGCTGTCTGAAAATCTTTACGGAAGCAGACAGCTGCATCCTTCTCCCATGGAACGGCTGGTGGGTCCAAACCACTGACCTGGTGGGTTCAAATCACTGACCTTTTGGTTAGCGGCCAAGCTGCTTAACCACTGCACCACCAGGGCTGCTTAAGAAAAAAAAAAAAGACTTGATAAAAGCAATCATTTACAAATTAATCTAGAGGAGGTGTTCAGAATCGATTAAAAGTAAGATGCCGTAGGCATGAAGACTGTAAATTCAAACCAAAAACCCACTGCCATCGAGTTGATTCCGACTCATAGTGACCCCATAGGGTTTCCAAGGTTATAAATGTTAATCTCTATGGAAGTAGAATGCCACATCTTTCTCCTGCAGAGATGCTGGTGGTTTTGAACCACCAACCTTTCAGTTAGCAGCCGATCACTTTAACCACTGTACCACCAGGGCAGTTATTTAGTCATGGGAAAAAAAGACTCGACGGAGCTGAGACATGAATTCTGGAAGTGAGGAATGAAAAAGAAAATGAAATCATTGGTATAAAATAGAAAGCAAACAGAGCCACTAGTGAAATCGAGCTCAGAAGTTTGTCTTAGAGGAAGGGTGATATTCAAAATCCTTCCCCGTCTATACAGTGGGGGAACTCATCAAAACTGGTGACCAACCAATGGGAAAGGACACCAGCCATACACAACACGTATGGCCGCTCTGGGTCAATCCACTGACTAGCACCCCTGTCCACAAGGTCCGCATGGACATTAACCACTCAGACAATTCAGTATATATTTTTAAAGGAACATACATCCTCTAGGAAACATTTCAGAAGCTTTCTAAAAATTACGCTACATGAGGCGATGAGAGCCATACAGTTAACAAATGATTGATCTAGAATTCAAATGCTAGATTTTGCTCCCAGATCTCTTCCTACTCCACCTGGTATAAATGCAACATATCTTCTCTTTATCCTTCTCTGCCTCTTTATTTTTTTCTCCCTCCCTCTTTCACTTACTTCATTTTGAAAAAAAAAAAAACAACAAAACCCAAAAGACTGTTGGAGAACCTCTGTAATTGAGCACCCTGTTTCTGTTAAGTAATACTGTCTGCTTTTATGCTGGCTTTCCATTCCATAGCTTTGTTCTTTCTTCCCCTTTGGTATAGACTTGGTATCTGAACGATAAAATACAGTGAAACCAGTGAGAGCTGGAACTTGCCGAGACTGCCTTGTTTCTCCAGGCCTCGCAAGTTTTCCGCCTTTTGACGGGGTGCAGTCTTACCACTTTCTATCGTGATTAGTGGCAAATATTTGAGTTTTCCTTCTCTGACAGATTTCTGCTTTACACGGGTTCCAGATTTCACAGGTTTTACTGTAATAGGAAACTAATAAATAGACTGGAACTTTTTTTAGAATTTTGTCTGCTGAGAAATTACTATAGCTTATTATTCTTCTTTATGTTACTAACAGCAGCTAGGATCTGCTTTGCTTTTCCAACTCCATGGAATGGAAAAACAAAGAAAAAAACCTTTTAGGACAGAATTTTAGAAAAATAATTCCAATAAAAAGGGCTCTTGAATGAGTTATATTTTACCTCTTCATGCAACCAGAAGGACAAATATTGCTATAACAAATAATCATCATTGCTCAGAGTGGACATACTAAGGCTTAGATGAAATTTTGTAAAATTTTAAAGTGTCAAAATGTCTCTTAGTAGAAAATGCACAGACCACAGTCATATATGGGTTTTTAAAAAATACTTTCAAAATATCTGGGCGATAGATCTGAGAATAAATATAAAAATGTAATATCAATTACTGTTTCACACAAGGATATGCCGGAATCAAAGTGCTTTTCCACATTTTAACTACAGAATTCAGAATTCTAAGGCTCAAAATCTACATCCTCTTTTTTTAGTTCATAGTAACATTCATCCTTCTATACATTTTGAAATTTTACTTATAGTTGAAATTACATACTTTCAGCCACAAAAGTGTAAGTTAGTACTTCTGATAATACCTTTCAGAATGACCATCAACTCGGTCACAAGGACTTTATCTCATTTTAATCTTGAACAACTCTTATGAAGTATGTAGTGTTCCATTTTGTAAAAAAGGAAATCAAGACAGGACTTTTAAGGTCAAGGCCACACAATCACTAGAGCAACGACGGGAATGGAACTCAGTCCTGCTGCTCAAAAGCTCAGCCGCCCTCTGCTGCTAACCAAACAGTGTGATCAAGATAAGAAACCGCATCTCTTCCTGAGCCACGCTTTTTCAAATGTATAATTTCCCATATGTTTCTTCTTTATAAAAATAGTTCATGGCAATGCCTACCTCAATATGATGTGAAGAAATACAGCATCAATGTAAATATTTTAAATTCACCTCAAACGCCAGGAATTGTGTCTTGCTTGCTATGATGAAGAAAGAGAATTTAAAATGAAGTAACATCATTGTGTTCGTTTGTAAATAACATATTGCAGCCAACTGTTTCTTAATTGCCTGGACTGTTGATAAATAATCCAGCCCTGCTGCTTGCCACAGACAGTTTGCTTTGGATCAGACCAGGCAATTCAAACAACACTAATTACAGTGCAACCCTTTTATATGAATTCCTGTTTATCATGCAGAAGAAAACCCTTATATTATAAAAGATTAGGCACTTTTTTTTTCTGATTTCTGCCTGAAACATAATACCTATTACCTGGGCTGAAGATATATTACCTGAATGAATTTTGATTGAATAAAAATGGGTATGATTGTATATAGTGTTGAAAAAAAATTGTAGGCATTTCATTGCTTTTGAGGTTTACTGTGCGGTTATAAATTATGTTAATTTTATATTTTAATTAAAAGGTAGAACAGATGTGGAAGCTTTACTTAAAGCAATATTTTCACTGAAATAAGCTGTGTTGCTAAACGATTATTTACTGTCACAGGAATGTCTATATTAATAGGTAAATGTGTCTTTGCTAGAAAGAAACCTAGACTTTAGGAAGTCTTCACTATATCAGGGGATTTGCTGTAAAATGATATCATTGTATTTATGATTTTATGGTGTTAAAATGAATATTAAATGAAACAAAATTCCCAAGGATTACTCAGGAGGCAGCTAAGTACATAACATTTTGTACAGATGGTTGGAAGGCACGATTTTGCGCCATCACTGCATCCACACCCTTGAACGATTTAGACTGAAGACAGCATTTCTTTGAATTTTTCATTAAACCAGACGTCTTGAAATATGAATTCCTTTTATGTTTCTGTGAGTTTTGGCTAAAAGAACCCCAGTGAATAAATCATACAATACTACGTGTCACCAGCACTTGTGAATATTTCTGCTTTGTTATTCTATTCTCAGCAGAGCACCATTGATTATCAAACTCAGCGGAGAGCATTTTATGATCATATATCTCCATTAGCTCCTAGTTTGACTACCATGGATTTTTCTGGTTAAGCCTGCATTATGTATTAGGAAGCCTATCTCTTCAGTACAAAGTTTGATTTCATTTTTTTCTAAGCCTAGAACCCTTATAATGTATTATGTATAAAGATCCTTATCTTTTATATGTAAAAATAGGCTGCAGTGTCTCTGTGTAACTGAAATGTATGCCATCTTTTTTCTCTGGATTCACAGATAGCATATTATACTATGAAGATGAATCTCTACAATGCAATGGCTGTCAGGGTAAATATTTCTTCACTTGTTAAACAAATGAAAAGTCAATTGTGCCCTCAATTCGATTTTAATAAAATGAGCAAACCAGAATAATGTAAATTTGATTGATATGCTAATGATAAAGAGAGAAAAGGGTACATAGTTAAAAAGTTAGTCATACTAAATAATCTTGGCAGTATTAAAAATTAGAGTAAAATGTAAAATGTGTAATTATAAGTACTTTATGTTTTAGAGTGTTAAATATCTCTGATCCATAA
>NW_004443975.1:18616863-18619669 GCF_000243295.1 Trichechus manatus latirostris | reverse complement strand
GCTGCTTGCCACAGACAGTTTGCTTTGGATCAGACCAGGCAATTCAAACAACACTAATTACAGTGCAACCCTTTTATATGAATTCCTGTTTATCATGCAGAAGAAAACCCTTATATTATAAAAGATTAGGCACTTTTTTTTTCTGATTTCTGCCTGAAACATAATACCTATTACCTGGGCTGAAGATATATTACCTGAATGAATTTTGATTGAATAAAAATGGGTATGATTGTATATAGTGTTGAAAAAAAATTGTAGGCATTTCATTGCTTTTGAGGTTTACTGTGCGGTTATAAATTATGTTAATTTTATATTTTAATTAAAAGGTAGAACAGATGTGGAAGCTTTACTTAAAGCAATATTTTCACTGAAATAAGCTGTGTTGCTAAACGATTATTTACTGTCACAGGAATGTCTATATTAATAGGTAAATGTGTCTTTGCTAGAAAGAAACCTAGACTTTAGGAAGTCTTCACTATATCAGGGGATTTGCTGTAAAATGATATCATTGTATTTATGATTTTATGGTGTTAAAATGAATATTAAATGAAACAAAATTCCCAAGGATTACTCAGGAGGCAGCTAAGTACATAACATTTTGTACAGATGGTTGGAAGGCACGATTTTGCGCCATCACTGCATCCACACCCTTGAACGATTTAGACTGAAGACAGCATTTCTTTGAATTTTTCATTAAACCAGACGTCTTGAAATATGAATTCCTTTTATGTTTCTGTGAGTTTTGGCTAAAAGAACCCCAGTGAATAAATCATACAATACTACGTGTCACCAGCACTTGTGAATATTTCTGCTTTGTTATTCTATTCTCAGCAGAGCACCATTGATTATCAAACTCAGCGGAGAGCATTTTATGATCATATATCTCCATTAGCTCCTAGTTTGACTACCATGGATTTTTCTGGTTAAGCCTGCATTATGTATTAGGAAGCCTATCTCTTCAGTACAAAGTTTGATTTCATTTTTTTCTAAGCCTAGAACCCTTATAATGTATTATGTATAAAGATCCTTATCTTTTATATGTAAAAATAGGCTGCAGTGTCTCTGTGTAACTGAAATGTATGCCATCTTTTTTCTCTGGATTCACAGATAGCATATTATACTATGAAGATGAATCTCTACAATGCAATGGCTGTCAGGGTAAATATTTCTTCACTTGTTAAACAAATGAAAAGTCAATTGTGCCCTCAATTCGATTTTAATAAAATGAGCAAACCAGAATAATGTAAATTTGATTGATATGCTAATGATAAAGAGAGAAAAGGGTACATAGTTAAAAAGTTAGTCATACTAAATAATCTTGGCAGTATTAAAAATTAGAGTAAAATGTAAAATGTGTAATTATAAGTACTTTATGTTTTAGAGTGTTAAATATCTCTGATCCATAAGTAGAGAAAGAGTGTGAGTATTAATGAAACAATATATTTGTTTCCATATGTCATATGGAATATTGTGATAAATAGATGCACATGGTTCTGGAATGTAAGATTCCTGCCCAGTGCAGATCAATTAGAAATTATTGATATGATTTAACAGTAATAAAATCAGTTTCCATCTTAGAAGTTTTATTTCTATCATTTCTGTGTTCATTTTGTGTGTTATTTTTCCAATAGAAAGCTGAATTTAGCGATCATAAAGTGTGAACTTGGATTCCACAGACTTTGGGAATAGGCACAACAAAGAGATTCTTTCTTTTGTCTGAGAATAGATGCTAATACCTTCATTGCTAACCTATTATAAATGAAGACATTACTTAAGTGAATTTTATTTATAGCCTTAAAACCTATGTTGCCTAATTATATTCTTTTTCATTAATCTGTTAGTTATTTCTTCTACTAATAATTGATTTTATTCTTGGGCCAGGCAAGGAAGTAAAATACTTTCTGAAAGTCCATGTGTTGAACTGTGCCCAATAAATTTACATTATCCTGTAATATCCTGTATGTGTACATATCCTGTATGTGTGCTGCTCTGGGAAGGGTGCTTTCTTCTACAGGTATGAGTGTGGTGGGAGCCTAGCCCCGGGACAATCTCCAGTATCTTATTCCTCCACCCTCTGCCTTCCTGTAGCTTGCAGTTTGGGGTGAAAAATAGAGAAAGAAGTAAATCTTCCTGCTTCTTTTCCATGAACTAGAGACAGATACTCCAGCTGCAGTGAGCTAGTCACCTTTCTCGGTAATATCCATATAGGAAAACAACTTGGCTTTTTTCTATTAATTGGAATTTAGGAGATTTTGATTCTGTGTACAGCGCTCCCATAGCTGTAACTTCTGAGTCCAAAACACCATTAGATTTTTTTTCTGTTTACTTCATGTCAGATGTGTCTCCAAAGTAAGAGACAATAGATGACCGAAAACCTAAAGCAGTTAATGATCAAGACCACCCTAGTTAATGATCAGCTTAATGACCCTAGATCACCAGGGAAGATCACCTCAGAAGACAGGGGTAGACAAATGTGTACTCTTGTTTATTATTTAGCCCCAAATCTTCGTATTGAATCGTGACTGTTTTGTAATTATTAATACACTTACCCTCGAGGCGTAGTGGTTAAGAGCTTGGCTGTGAACCAAAACGTCGGCAGTTTGGATCCAGCAGCCGCAACTTGGAAACCCTATGGGGCGGTTCTGCTCTGTTCTGTAGGGCCGCTGTGAGTTGGAACTGACTCCACGGCAGTGGGGCTGGGTTTGGTTTTTAGGCATATATAGGAAGCCTATGTCAATCCAAGTCGCTTGGAAGCCATTCTTGACTTATTCCAACTTCATACTAAAAGCTCCATTTCCTGATAACA
>NW_004443975.1:18609312-18616763 GCF_000243295.1 Trichechus manatus latirostris | reverse complement strand
AGACAATAGATGACCGAAAACCTAAAGCAGTTAATGATCAAGACCACCCTAGTTAATGATCAGCTTAATGACCCTAGATCACCAGGGAAGATCACCTCAGAAGACAGGGGTAGACAAATGTGTACTCTTGTTTATTATTTAGCTCCAAATCTTCGTATTGAATCGTGACTGTTTTGTAATTATTAATACACTTACCCTCGTGGTGTAGTGGTTAAGAGCTTGGCTGTGAACCAAAACGTCGGCAGTTTGGATCCAGCAGCCGCAACTTGGAAACCCTATGGGGCGGTTCTGCTCTGTTCTGTAGGGCCGCTGTGAGTTGGAACTGACTCCACGGCAGTGGGGCTGGGTTTGGTTTTTAGGCATATATAGGAAGCCTATGTCAATCCAAGTCGCTTGGAAGCCATTCTTGACTTATTCCAACTTCATACTAAAAGCTCCATTTCCTGATAACATTGTTCAGTGGTCAACTTGTCTTTCGTTGATATCAACTGACAGTGTGGAACTTTACTGGAATCCTGTGATCCTGGAAAACAGCAAAAGGTTAAGGAATCCCCCTACCCTTTTGTGTTCAGGAAAGGCTTACTGCACCCTTCACCTTAAGACGTAGATAAAACTCGCTGATCCCCCCTCTGATTTATGTATGACAAGGCCAGACATAGACCCTCCAAATTCCAGTACACTGTCTCATAAATGATTAGTGAACTTCTTGTCCCACTGATCAGTTGGGACAAAATCCTTGTCAACCAAACTTGTGGTTAAGCTTCTCTCCTTCCCGCAGGTCCCTGATCTTTGGCCAGTATACAGGTCCTAGCTCACAGCCCTTCCTGGGAATAGTCCCGGAGAGAAGAATGGCGTTGGGGATGCAGTGGGAATTAAAGTGAGAATTACCTAGAGGATGGAATGCTGCGCTAAAGTTACACAGGATTTTCTGTCAGGCTGTATAGAGTACGTAAAGACTGTTGTGGAGTATTTATCATAGAAACACTCTAACAAAGAAGTTCAACAGTTTCTTTGAGAGGTTTGGGATGAGCTAACTTGGAAATTCACTTGGTACTTCAGGCACTGGTGTCACTAGAGAGATGGGGGCAGGGCTGGAGGGGCGGGCGGTGGCGTGGAGCTCGTCCCCGCTGGGGGTGGGGTGAGGCTGGGAAGCCCTGCCCACCACGGGAAGGGTAGGCCGTCCAGCCCTGCCCACCTCTGGCCAGAAGGGACAAGAGGTGGGTGTGACACCATGAGTTACCTCACTCTGTGACACCAGCCCTCCTGACGCCACTGACTTCATGTTCCTAAACTGAGGAACGGAGAATGGGGCTCACTTGCATAAAGGCAATCAGTGATTCTCTAATGAAGATCAGATTTTAGTATTGGTTGATTACAGGGACAAGAACTGAATTTATTTGTAAGTGGACTTTGGGCAATGTATTTGTAAATGGACTTTTGTAAGATGGTGCTCTTGAAATTTTGCTGTCTGAAGGAGTAAGTTTACATACCTTCATGTTGCACGTATCTGAAGATTACAACATTAATTGGATACTGGTAACTGTGAAGTTACCACGTGTCTGTCAGTTTGTGGTACTGTGGGGGCTTGTGTGTTGCTGTGATGCTGGAAGCTATGCCACCAGTGTTCAAATACCAGCAGGGTCACCCGTGATGGACAGGTTTCAGCTGAGCTTCCAGACTAAGACAGACTAGGAAGAAGGACCTGGGGTGGGGCGGCCTACTTCTGAAAAAAAATTACTCAGTGAAAACCTTATGAATAGCAGCGGAACATTGTCTGAGTGGAGGGTCAGCAAAAAAGAGGAAGACGCTCAGCGAGATGGATTGACACAGTGGCTCAACAGCGGGCTCAAGCGCAGCAACGATCACGAGGGTGGTGCAGGACCGGGCAGTGTTTCTTTCTGTTTACACAGGGTCGCTATGAGTCGGAACTGACTCGATGGCACCTAACAGCAACAGTGGAAGTTTTACTTCTAATATCTACACCTCTGCCTTTTCAGGTCATAAGCTACTGAGTAACTCCATTCAAAGTAACTGCCATACAAGTGATTTAAATACAGATGGCTATAGTGACTGTCTAGGAGCCTGGTGGCGCAATGGTTAAGCGCTCAGGCTGCTAACCAAAAGGTCGGCAGTTGGAATCCACCAGCCACTCCTTGGAAACCCTATGTGCAGTTCTTATCTGTCCTATAGGGTTGCTATGAGTCGGAATTGACTTGACAGTGATGGGTTATGGGTTATAGTGAATATCTAGCAGGAAGAACTTCTAAGTTTAGTTACAGATAACTACCAAAAATACAAATGGATGTTTGTAGCTGTTTCTTCTCATTTTGAGTCGTGCCAAATCAGCAAATGAAGGACCCAAAAGCTTGAGGAGGCGACTCTTCCCCAGTCCTGTTTTCAGTGCCTTCCAACCTGAGGGGCTCATCGTCCAGCACTATACTAGACACTGGTCTGCTCCTAGCATAAGGTTTTCACTGGCTAATTTGTTTTCGGAAGTAGACTGCCATGTCTTTCTTCCTAGTCTGTCTTAGTCTGGAAGCTCAGCTGGATGCCCCTGCTGGTATTCAAAATACCAGTGGCAGAGCCTCCAGCATCATAGCAATATGCAAGCCAACACAGTACAACAAACTCACAGATGCGTATATGCCTGACTACTGTTGGCCAAAAATATATGGCCAATGATATTCAGACATATATGTACTCAAATCATGAACAGGGCCTCCACACACACACATACACACACACAAATAAATAAATAAGAAAACACTTTGTCTTTACTTGCCTCGTACACTGAGGCAACCGCAACGCACACCTTTGCCTACTGATTGCTGGCATGACTACCAGACCATGTCCAGCTGCCAACGAGGCTACTAGAAAATTTCTGAAAAGAGAAAAGGCTTAAAAATTTACCTGTAGCCTGTCCATCTTTGAACAGATGTCAGTCATTCATAATGAAGAATTTTTGATGCATGTGATTTTTTTCGGTAATAGATATTTGTATCAAGAGTTGCTGCATTTCTTTTTTTTAAGGGTCACTTTCTCTCTAAAGACATCGTGGTCCCCCTCTTCATGTAGAATTAATCACTTCTCATTTTATGTCCCTATTTTATCGTGTGCATACTTCTGTTATAGAATCTGTAACACTTTATTATCCTTGCTAATTTACATGTCTGTCTCTATCCCCCCACTCACTGCAATCCCTACCTTCTGTATCTCCAATGCCTGGCTTACAGTAAGTGATTAAATAAATGTCCCTGAATAAATCAAGGAATTATTGGCCCATTCTTTTCTAAACAAGGCGTGAAGACAGACCTTTGCCTTAAATACTTTTTCTCCAAGTGTCTAATTGGAATTATTTAAACTTTTGCTGGAGGATCTTTAAGGCTTTGTTGATTACCTGATCAGGCTCTGTGGTGCAGATGAACTGGAAGTGGCAAAGTAAACCTGTCTAGTGCAGTTCACTTGAGAATGGAAGACCTCATGAGCTTTAGGACCTCGCCTAAGTGTTGTAACAGACACAGGTTTGAAGGAGGCTTGCTAGGATATAAGCTGCTGTCAGAACCCAAGATATGCCTTTACAAACCCCCTGTTGCTGATTTGCTGCTAAGCCAGTGATAGCTGATTAAAACAGCAATAACTTGCTCAGTAAATTTTTATCTGAGCTCCTGGGGCCCTATTCCTCCCAATTCTGTTCGTGATATTTTATTTCCTTTTTGGTTTTCAGTTGGACTTTAATCCAGATTAGAGCTCTGCTTTTCCTCCATCATACTGGCCACTTCTTGTAAATCCCATTTCAATTTGACCTGCAACTTCTATTTTCAGTTCTTTCTCTTTGAACAGCTTTCAGTACCTCCTACAAATGGCATGAGCTGAGCCAGGTGCCTGACTCGTTTCTCTCTCTGTCCCTCCTAAATGAAAACTGGTTGTTATAAGTGATCTTTAGTATAGTGAGCGTGTACATAAACACTTGAATCTTACATCGGGCTCATCAAATGCTAGGCTTAGAGAGTCAGGTTCTTGACAATGCTGTAAAGATGAAGGCAAGAGTTAACTCATATTTGAAAAGCTCTTTAAAAAATATCTTGAGATAGAAAAATGCAGTTTAGTGGAGTTTTGTCCATCCTAGGTATATTCCACCACCACCATCAGCTGCTGTCAAGTTGATTCCTACTCTTGGTGACCCCATGTGTGTCAGAGTAGAACTATGCTTCATAGAGGTTTTTTAAAAAATTATTTTATTTTTGTTGTTGTTGAGAATATACACAGCAGAACATACACCAGTTCAACACTTCCTACATGTACAGTTCAGTGACATGGATTAGATTCTTTGAGCTGTGCAAACATTCTCACCCTCCTTTTCTGAGTTGTTCCTCTCCCATTAATATAAATGCACTGCCCTCCAAGGTTTCTGTCTAATCTTTTAGGTTGCTGTTGTCAATTTGATCCCATATAGATAGTTCTTAAAAGAGCATAATGCTCAAGGCAGTCATTCTTTACTATTTAAGCTAAACTATTAATTTGGTTTCAGGGAGACTTTAGGGGATATTTTTGGTTTAGGGTTTAAAGTTTATCTCAGGGCAGTGGTTTTGGGGATTCGTCCAGCTTCCATGGCTCCAGAAAATCTGGATTTCATGAGATTTGAAATTCTGTTCTGCATTTTCCCCCTTCTGATCGGGATTTTTCTATAGAATCTTTGATCAAAAAGTTCAGTAATGGCAGCCAGACACCATCTAGTTCTTCTGATCTCATGGCAAAGGAGGCAGTTGTTCACAGAGGCCATTAGCCATACATTCCATCCCCTCCTCCTATTCCTGACTTTCCTTCTTTCTTTGTTGCTCCAGGTGAATAGAGACCAATTGCTGTGCCTTGGATGGCTGCTTGCAACCTTTTAAGACCCCAGGCATTTTGCAGTGAACCAGGAGTAGAACAGAAGAGCTAAACACGTTATTAGGCCAGTTAACTGGGATGTCCCATGAAACCATGACCCTAAACCTCCAAACCAAGGAACCAAATCCCATGACATGTTTGGCTGTCTTCCTAGAACTTTCAGTGTCTGCTTTTGGACGTAGATCACCAGGCCTTTCTTTAGAGGAGCCACTGGGTGGACTTGAACCTCCAACCTTTTGTTTAGCAGCTGAACACGTTAACAGTTTGTACCACCCAGGGAGTCCTCAGGTCTTTTACTTGTTCCTTTCTCCCAGCATCTGAATTCATATTTCTTGATATTTAATGTTCTGCCTTGCTTATGGCTTTTGCTTACTGGCTGACCCCATGCAGGATGAAGTCTCCTGTGTGGAATGGCACATATCTTATACCTAATTCTTCCATTTGTAGGGGGAAAATAACCCAAGACCAAGATTACAAACATTCAGTTTCAACCTTGATGCTATGGCCCCCATTTTCCATAGGATGGCTCCAGGTTCTCAAACTTAATACCTGAGGGCGCTGAGATACTGCTGGGAGACAAATGAGTACACTTTAGTCCAAGTGATTGCCAGTGAGAGCTTTATGTCTTTGACGCCAGGCAAGAAAAAGATTACCATATCACATATATTTAACGATTGGAAAATCAGAACCATTGGTAAAGAACAATAACAACAATAAGAATTAACAACGGCATAGCAGTTACTACTCTCCAGGTACCATTCTAAGTGTTTTAAATATTATATTTCTTCTCCGTGAGTCTCGCAACAACACTCCAAGTTAGGCGTCAGTATGATTCTCATTTGCAAGATGAGGAAATGGAATCACAGAAAGGTATGTTGCCCAAGTCACACAGCTAGTAATATGGTGTTAGGAATTGAATCCAGCAGGTCTGGCACCCACATTCCTATCAATTCTGGTCATATGTAGTCTTGTATTTATTTCCAGTCTTCTCCCTCTCATTTTCTCAAAAACTAGGTGAAAATAACTGTATGAACTCTGGACCAAGTTCTTAGGAAAATGTTATTACCCATACCCTGGTTTTCTATGAAAACTGGCCTAACAATCCATGAGTACCCTTAGTAGTGGCACATTTCACCCGAGGAATTTTAAATTCAGTGACGACTAAGTTGAGGCATCCCAATTCAATGTCACATGCTTCCCCTTGCATACAGAAGTGAGTGGCTTAGGATGAAAAATTTCACCATCCAAAAGAATATTCAGGCTGTGACATATCCCTATTGCCAGAACCAGGATTTGTCATCCATCATCACGCTAGGTGAAAACACTTTTATTGCAAGAAAAAGAAAATCTGTCATTTCTTTCCTGCTTGGAGTCCAAGGGGCAGATCACATAGAATTTGTCATCCAGAAGTCTGCATTTGGTTGCATTTGTCCTCCACCATACCTGTTTGGGGCTCTGGAATGTTAATGGAGAAGAACAGGGGACGCTAACTTTGTTAAAATTTTAGGAGCCCCCGTGACATTTTCTGGGAGAGTTATCTCCAACTGCTGATCCCTCTTTTTCTAAATTAATTTGTAGAATATACTGGTCTTCAAGAAACTAAACAAAATTGGTATATATAATGTGGCACAGACTTTGGAAATTAGCAAAGGTAAAATCTCTGGGAAACATTTATTCCTTGTAATATCCTTGAAAAGCCTCCACGAGGTCATCTCAGATGTCCTGAGTCCTTGTTTCCTTGTTTGTCCGGGGACAACTGGAGCAGTATCATGGAATGTGAATTTCCAGAAGGGGTAGTGTGCAGTATCTTATAAATCCTCTTACAGAATATGCTCCATCATATTTATTCCTCTCAGTTTCAAAGATATGGGAGGAATGAAAGGCCTGGTAATAATTAAAGTTGACAGTGTTTTAAAGTACTACAGATGTTGCTGTGAGTCGAAATCAACTTGACAGCACTGGGCTGGTTGGTTGGTTTGGTTGTTTGTTTTAAATAGATGTAATTGTTTCCTGTTTCAGGTAGAATTCCTTTTCCCCTGGAAAACTTGTACGTGCTGTCGATCAGTCACGTACACTTAGTGGTATTCTGCTGAAACTCGGAGAGTTTCAACTCATTTTTCACTATTGCAGTTCTTTCACATGATTTAACTTGAAATCAGTGCCCTAAAACACTTCAGTTCAGATAGAGATGCTCGCTAAGGAAAGTAAGATTAAAATCTCTAATGACAAAAGGAACTCTATACTAAAGATCACTTACAACAGCCAGTCTGCAAAATACCCTAACTTCATCGGCCCCTTCTCTCTTAGAGTTCTGAATCTATATATTCAGAATTGTAATTTATAAAAATTCATGCAGCTAGAACATCAGTGAGTTGTTCTCTTTTGTTGTTCACTATGTCAGAATATAAAAACCTGTGAGAAAAGACTGTGTGGACGGCTTTACTTTGTGTCAGATATCTGCGGGTTCCTCTGTCTACTAAGCTGTTGATAATCACATTTTCATATTTATAATAATATGAAGCAAGGATTTATGTTCAGGATAATAACTCCAAGATTAGATGGCT
>NW_004443975.1:18607143-18608728 GCF_000243295.1 Trichechus manatus latirostris | reverse complement strand
TATTTAATTCACAGTAATTTATATGGTTTGGGAACCACTTATTCTAGGACAACTTCTAATGAAGTCCTAGAATTTTGTATACTTTTAGGGAGTGATTTGGATGGTTCTCATATCTTTCATTTATGTGTGAAATTTTGAGTTGATTCCTTTGTTTTTGCTCACAAATTTTTTTAATGAGCTGAATTAGGGTTTAGTTGTCAGAATTGCGGATACTACGTCTGAGTATTTGAAGATGCCAATTCATGGTCTTTGGTTATAAAGGCTTTGGAGGAGTCTTTTGAATCTGGTCCCCTTGTTTATCTTCTTTCCTCTACAGTCTCCCCGGCCCCTTTCTTACCAACTAACAGCCTGGCAGGGAAAATAATACCCCAAAACGTGAGCCTAAGGAATAAGAGAGGAAGTATCCATTTGGACAACCCAGACTTTTGCCTGATAATGGAGAGGTGTTTAAGTGTCCATCACCAGGCAAAAGGGTATTTCCTCCTGCTACTTCTAGCACCAGTATCATTGTGAAACAATTAAACAGATTTATAAAGAAAGGAAATGTAAAGTAGGATAAAGTGGAGAAACACAGTATTGAAGAGAAGGCGCAGCATATGGGGTAATTATCCAGAATCTTCTGCTAAAATATCCAGTTAATCAAGATTTTCATTCATACGTTTCTATATGATTTTTACATGGCAGTACAGTGACACCTAGAATTAAAACTTGGATTATGGATTATGTTACTAGCTATTAGACTTCCTGTTCTGAACATTTGATAAACCTTTTTTCTGAGCTCACTGTATAGTTTTTCGGGGAGTTGAGCATTAGCGTAAATAAGAGTGTGATTCTAAATAACTGGGTCCTAGTTCTATGCTCTCATACGCATTTGGAGCATTCACACTGGGTGGCTTGTTATCAATGACTTTGTTTTCCGTGTCTTCATTTTAAGTTTAATTTTAGGTGTGAAGACATTATTGTCTTCTCTTTTTGCTCTTTGGGTGGCATTAAGATTGCTATGAATTTACAGGAATAAAAGCAAGCCCAACAGAAGGAAATCTTTTGTATGAGCAGATGGCTTTTGATATATCAAGGTTTCGCCATGTGTTTTAGTGTTTAAAATAAACATTATTTATAAGACCACTTACATTTTGATGTTACTTAATGAGGAATATGCATCATTGATTTGACTAGCTTAAGAGGTCATTTAGAACTTGCCCGTTAACAAGCTGTAATCTGCTGAGCACGGAATGACTTTGTTTAAAATTATCTATACAGAGCTGATCAATGACAATAATTGTTTTATACCAGTCACTTCTGAAAGTTGCTAATTACTTTGAAGGACATGAATACTAGCCTTTTTCGGGGGTGGGGAGGGAGTAGTTACCCATTCACCTTGGAATTTAAAAGAAATTTTATAAAAATTTGCTTTGCCTTTTGAAAGTACTTCCCTCCCAACCCCCCCTTCATTAAGAGTTTATTCACTAGTACTGGAGTACCAACAGGGAATTTAGACAAAATTCAAGATGTCATTTGTTCCTATAACAGAAGCTAAAGTAGGAATCCAGGCATACTGTATCTTATTATATCAACTAGCAATTCA
>NW_004443975.1:18594805-18596234 GCF_000243295.1 Trichechus manatus latirostris | reverse complement strand
TTAATTTCTGAAGATTTTTGGTAGATAGTTTCTCAGATTAAGAAAGTTCTATTCATATTTTGTTATATTTTTTGTATACTATTAGTGAACTTTGAATATTATCAAATGTTTTTCTGCATTTATTGAGATGATTATGTTATTTTTCTCCTTCAATTGACAAAATTAGGTAAAATTACATTTATAATTTAAGCTTAATAAATATGGTGTTAACATTTCCTATAATAATTGAGAGAGAGATATAGAAATCTCACACTATATTGGTGGAAATGCCAATTTTACCCTTTAGTTCTACCAAGGTTTGCTTTAAATATTTTAAGCCTCTTTTGTTAGGTTCCTACAATATTAGAGTTTTTTTTTTTAATCTTCATGAAAATCAGATCTTTTATCAACTGTTTTCCCAAGTGATACTTTCTGTCTTAAGGTCAATTTAATCTGATATTAGCCACACTAACATTATTTTCTTAACTGTTTGTCTTTATATCATTTTACGTCCTTTTATTTCACATTTTTTACATTTTTTCATGTTTTTATATTTTAGAGGTGGCACAGTGGTTAAGAGCTTGGCTGCTAATGGAAAGGTCAGCAGTTCGAATCCATCAGTCATTCCTTGGAAGCCCTGTGGGGCAGTTCTACTCTGTCCTATATGGTCGCTGTAAGTCGGAATCAGCTCAGTGGCAATGGATTTAGTTTTTTGGTATCTCTTGTACAACCCATGTAATGAATTTTTACAGTCCAGTTTTCTAATCACTGTCTTTTAACAAAGTTTGATTCATTTATATTTTATCATTATAATTGATAATCCCCCCTCTGTCATTTTGTTGTATGTGGCGGCTTGATATATGTGTTACTATGATGCCAGAAGCTATGCCACCAGTATTTCAAATATCAGCATGTTGGACAGATTTCAGAGGAGCTTGCAGCCTAAGACAGACTAGGAAGAAAGGCCTGGAGATATATTAAACACTAATGCTGGGCAGTGTTTCCTCCCGCTTCGTTATTCTTTTTCAAGATTGTTTTAACTATTCTAGAGCTTTGCCAGTGCATGTAAATTTTAAAATAAGCTCGTCCATGTCTATAAAAAACTTCGCTGAGATTTTTAAAAATTAATTAATTATTTACTTTGTCACAGTGAAAATATACACAGCAAAATCTTTACCAATTCAGCCATTTCCAGATGTATAATTTAGTGAGATTAATTACATTCTTCAGGTTGTGCAATCTTGGTTCAGTATCCTTTTTCCAAATTTTTCCACCACCATTAACATAGACTCAGTGCCCCCTAGATGCAAATTCCCATTTCCCCCTGCCTCCCACCCCTGCTAACCACTGACGATCTTTGGTTGCTGTGTGTTTACTCATTTCCCGTAAGTGAGATCACGCGCGGTTGGTCCTTTTGCAGCTGACCTGTTTCAGCATGTCCTCAAGCTTC
>NW_004443975.1:18519560-18593108 GCF_000243295.1 Trichechus manatus latirostris | reverse complement strand
GTACAACCACTACCCATTATCGATGCCAAATTTTCTATTACCATAAATACTCACTGCTTCCCAAACACTGGCTCCCCCTCTTCTTCTCTCTCCCACCCCTGGTAACCACTAATGAATGAACTTTGATCTCTGTACATTTGCCTATTCTTGTCATTGCATATAAGTGAGATCATACAATATTTGCTCTTTTGTGGTTTACTTATTGCACTCAGCATAATGTTTTCAAGGTTTGGTTTAACTTTTATGTGTTTGTCTTAAATTGACAGTAATTGGCAGTTTGAGGACTGTTTATCACTTGTAGACTCTCTTCCTTCCTAGAGATCAGTGACAAAGATGACATTTCCTCATTTAGCCCTCTGTTCTCTGCCCCTCTATGGCGCAGCTCAGAGAATACTCCATAGTCAAACCTTGCTCGGCAATCTTGTCCTTCTGAGCAAGAAATGCATTGCTGATTTTTCTCCTCAAATGTGCTACTGTTATGGATTGAATTGTGTCCCCCAAAAAATGTGTGTCAACTTGGCTAGGCCATGATACCCAGTATTGTGTGGTTGTCCACCATTTTGTGATCTGATGTTATTATCCTATGTGTTGTAAATCCTAACCTCTATGCTATGAGTTGGAATCAACTCGATGGCAATGGGTTTGTGGGTTTTTTTTTTAATGATGTTAATGAGGCAGGATTAGAGGTGATTATGTTAATGAGGCAGGATGCAATCTACAGGATTAGGTTGTATCTTGAATCAATCAATCTCTTTTGAAATATAAAAGAGAAAATCGAGCAGAAAGGCGAGGGATCTCATTACCACCAAGCAAGAAGAGCCAGGAGTGGAACATGTCCTTTGGACCTGGGATCCCTGCACTGAGAAGCTCCTAAACTAGGGGAAGATTGACGGCAAGGACCTTCCCCCAGAGCCGACAGAGAGAGAAAGTTTTCCCCTGGAGGTGATGTCCTGAATTCCAACTTTTAGCCTCCTGAACTGTGACAGAATAAGTTTCTGTTTGTTAAAACCATCTACTTGTTGTATTTCTGTTAAAGCAGCACCAGGTAACTAGATAACTAAGACAGAATTTGGTACTGAGAGTGGGGTGCAGCTCTAACAGATACTTACAATGTGGAAGCGGTTTTGGAATTGAGTTAATAGGTAGAGGCTGGAAGCGTTTTAAAGTGCCTAATAGCAAAAGCCTAGATTGCCTTGAAGAGACTTCTGGTGGAATTATGGGCATCAAAGACAATTCTGGTGAGAGCTCAGAAGGAAATGAGGAGAGCTGTAACACTGGAGACAGCACCGATGATGAGAAGCAGCAGCAGAGAAATGCCGGCAGCAGAACCAGGAGACTGGAATAGATGGTGCAGGAGCCAACCCACGGAGCAAGAGACCTGAGTGCCTTTGTGCAGGAGGGTTCCTGGCAGAGTGGTGTGCCTCTAGGTATTTATCGGTAGAGCTAAAGAGTTTTGGAACACTTGCCCGAGCAGGGCAGACGCTGGGCCAGCCGAAGAGGCCCGAGGGGCCAAGAGGCCAAAGAACCAGGAAGCAGAAGCTGAAGAGACAAGAGCACTGGAAGTAAATCTGTCTCAGTCTCAAAGGGTAGGGATACAACCTCTGGAGTCTCAAAGGTGGAACTATCCAGAATTCAGATAGTGTGGCCAACACCCAGAGTCTGGGGGGCAGGACCATTGCCTAAATGGTTTCAGCAAACAGAAGATTATTTTCAAGGCTTGAGAGCTAATGTAATGTGTTCTGCTGCCTTGCTTGGTACCTCTTATCCCTTCTTTCCCTCCAGTTTCTCCCATTTGTGATGGAAATATCCAGTATGTACCTGTTCCACCATTGTACTTTGGGAGTAGTACCTTGTATTCTAGAATTTACAGATGAAGAGGAATTTTTCCCCAGGATGGAATTTGGACTTGGAGTTGATTTAAGACTTTTGGGATGATATGATGGGGGTGAATATGTTTTACATGTGGCAAGGACATGAATTTTAGGGTGCCAAAGGGTAGAAAGGAGGACCTCATTATCACCAAGAAAGAAGAGCTAGGAGTGGAGTGCCTCCTGTGGACCTGGGGTCCATGAGCTGAGAAGCGTCTAGATCGGGGAAGATTGATTACAAGGACCTTCCCCCAGGCCTGACAGAGAGAAAAAGCCTTCCCCTGGATCTGGCACCCTGAGTTCTGACTTCAAACTTCCTAAACTGTGAGAGAATAAATTTCTGCTTGTTAAAGCCATCCACTTGTCCACTTGTTGTATTTCTGTTATAGCAGCACTAGATAACTCAGATAGCCACCTACTTTAAGAATTCTACACTAGGCTGGCTCTGCCTGAAGTTTGCATCTCTAGATATCTTTTCTGTGTAAACTCTCTAATCCTGCTTGAATTTGCACTTTCTTAGTGTCTCTTATTTATATATATTTCTATAGGTGTTTCTTAATTTTACTGCTGATAGGCTTTTCTTTTATGTATTTTAATGCCTTTGTTATTTTATGGAAGTTTAAGGGGGAAAGAGGTAGAGATAATTTCACTCTACTATGTGGAAGTACACCTAGGAGTCTTCACTTATTAACATGGTTATGTTCCAAAGACCAGGTCATTATGTGAAAATCGGCATTATGGGAAAATGGAGGATGACCACATCAGATCACGAAATGGAAGATGACTGCATCATTACATAACTGTCAAATTACATCATTATATGATGGCCAAATTACACCATTACATAACTGTCAAACCACTGAGAATCACGGCCCAGCCAAGGTGACACATGACCTTAACCATCACAGCCAGTGTTATTCTTGCCTCACACCTCGGAGCTTGTTACTGCCAGATGTACATCATTAATGTGCAAAATATTCAGACAGTAGATTTTTTTACTATTGTTGTAAATGCAAAATATCGGATATTGATATAGTTTATAAGTGAGGAGTAGGTGTATTTAGTTAAGTTTTTAATGTAAATCACGTTTTATTTTCCTTTCTGTTACATAAGCTGTTTCACAAATGCAATTATAGGATGGTACAGGGCACCACAGAGGGAGCACAGCAGAGAGACACCTAAGGCAAAAGTGGCTGGTGTAGTTCAGGGCAGGAGTGGGAAGCTAGGGTTTAGGGACACTTCTGAGAGGACCTGAAGCTGAGCCCGGAAGATTGTGCATGAATTAGGACATGAACATGTGACATTTCACTAAGGTTGGTGCATGGAATATGATAGTAGGATTGACTAGGGATGAATCCAGGCAGCAGAGCAGGGACCATGACAAGCCAAGGCAGTTTAGGCCACGTCAAAGAGGCTGAACTCTCTTCTAAGAACATTAGGGTGGACTTCTTTTAAGCAGGGTAGTGACAGGACCAAATTTGTGTTTTGAAATACAGGCACAATTGCATATTTCATCATAGTTGCATGCAAATAATCTGGTAAATTTCAAAAGCATCTGTTAGAGTTATTCATTTTGCTGAGATAGTGTGGTTTTTCTTTTGCGTAGAAGCACATACAACACTGGTGTGTGGTTGTTTTTGCGCATTTCTTTTCTTCTACTTTTCATGGCAAATCCTTAAGATCAGAACTCTAAGGCCTTGCACAGTGGGTCAGTTATTTCTGCTACGTAACAAATTACTCCCAAAGCAGCTTCAAACAATAAGCATTCATTATATCATAATTTTTGGGGGTCAGGAATCTGACGGGGGCTCTGCTGGGCACATAGCCTCAAGGCCTATCATGAGATTACAGTTATGCTGTCAGCCGGGGCTGCAGTCTCCTGTGAAGGCTTGACTGGGCGGGCAATATCCACTTCCAAGGCCATTCACAATGGCGTCAGTTCCTCTGCCTGTTGACCAGAGGCATCGCCCAGTTTCTTGCCACATTGGCCTATTTATGGGTGAGTTTATAACATGGAAATTGGCTTCTCTTGAAATTGGCTTCCCTCAGAGCAAGTGAGCAAGAGAACACGAATGAGGACTCAAGACGGATGACACAGTCTTTCTGTAACCAAATATCAGATGTGACATCCCATTCCTGCTGCTGTATTCTGTTCATTTGAAGTGGGATGCTACATCTATCTCATGCTCAAAGGGAGAAGTTACACAAGGGTGTGAGTGCTAAGGAGGTGGAGATCAGTGGAGACCAGCCGTCCACACTCAATGACTCATATATAAAGTATTTGATCAATAAATATGTTTATTTCCAGCATTTTGTCTAGAAAAAAATGTTATTTGATATTCACTTAGGACAATATTTCAAAGTCCCTGGGTGGCGTAAATGGTTAAGCACTTGACTACTAGCCAAAAGGTTGATGGTTCGAACCCACCCAGAGGACAGGCCTGGTGATCTGCTTCCGAAGGTCACAGCCTTGAAAACCCTATGGTGAAGTGCTACTCTGTGCTCATGGGTTGCCATGAGTTGGAATCAACTCGACAGCAACTAATAACAACAACAGGACAATATTTTTATGTCGTGCCTTTTCAAGATTATATTTTAAATCTTAATATTGTGTCAAAACGGTTATGACTTATCCTAATTACTTATACCAGCAATCATTAAAATTTATAGTGTCTGGATTTCAAAGAGAATTTATAAAGAACGAAAAGACAAAAGGGTCCTTGTCTGGGCATGGTTAAATCATTTACAGAAAAGAAAATTAGTAAAAATATATTTTACATGAGAATATGTTTTGTATTTGAATTGTGTAGAATACCAGACAACATTGATCTCAACTTTAGTTTACCTGCTCTTTCGTTAATAAAAATAGTGTGTCTGTTCTGTAGTTAATGGCAGAAAAATTATGTAATACCTATGCAAGAATATATTTTCTTAACCAAGAGCGGACATAATACAAAGATAAATGGGATTGATTAATATAAGGCTGAGTATGCATTTGGTATACGTGTTCCCTTGTAACTTCTAGCCCAATATGCAAAAGTTGCCTCAGGTTATGAATAAGAAAATTACATAATGAAATAAAAAATTAGCTAGAGCGTTACATATTGATAGCATTAATAAAAGATCATTAGCTTGGAGTGCAGAAAACTGACAATTTTTTTTTTTTTTTTTTTACTTTTGACAAAAACTCAGCTAAAAGTAATATTCCCCCCCTCAAGTTTAATACTTGCTTGTAGTGGTTTATTGTTAATATAATAGTAGGTCTGTTTTGAATGTAAATTGTCATTTATCAAAATGAATTAGTTTCTCAGCATGTTTATTTTGTATGGTATAGTTTGGCTAGAAGCATTTTTATGTATATTGTTCCTAACCTATGTATCCATGTGTCATGAAAGTTTTTTGTTAAGGATTTGTTTGTTTGCTACATTTACAGAGTTGTGCAACCACCTCCACAGACAATTTTATAACATTTTTATTACTCTAAAAAAGAAACTTTGTACCCTTTAGCAATCACCTCCCGTTGTTCCCTTTACCCTTAAACTGAGGCAACCACTAATCTGCTTTCCGTGTCTATAGATTCGCCTCTTCTGGATAGTTCATATAAACTGAATCATTTAATATGCTGTCTTTTGTGTCTGACTTTTTTCACTTAGGTTCATCCATGTCGTGGCATGTATCAATACTTCATTCCTTTTTATAACCAAATAATATTCCATGGCTTGGATATAACCACCCATACTTGTTGCCCTCAAGTTAATAGGACAGAGTAGAACTGCCCCATAGGTTTTCCAAGGAGCAGCTGGTGGATTCGAACTGCTGACCTTTTGGTTAGCAGACGAGCTCTTAACCACTAAGCCACCAGGGCACCAGGTTTGGATATACCACTTATTACTTATTTATTCATTAGTTGATGGACATTTGAGTTGTTTCTACTTTTTGACTATTATGAATAATGCGGCTAGGAACATTCATGTACAAGTTTTTGTGTGGACATATGTTTTCATTTCTTTTGGCTACCTCATGAAAGTTTTAAGGTAACAAATTTAAGACATGAGTGGTTAAGAACATTGACTTTGGAGTCAGATAAATGTAGGTTACGATCATGGTAGTGCCACTTTCTAACTGTGTGACTTTTAACTAGTTACTTAATCTTACAGAGATTTGGAGTCTTCATCTTTCAAGGGGAGTGGCAATATTTACTTTGCAGAAATTTAATGAGACATGCAGTGTATGAAACAATGAGCCAAAAATTGACATTCAACAAGTAGTGGCTATTATTATTATCCAGGACAAGATAGTGAAAAAACACAGCTAATATTTATAAATGTATCCCTCCCTACAATATTTAGCAATTAGAATTCAGTTTTATATAAGGCTATTTTCAATTAAAAATAAGCAAATGGATATAAAATTTCATGAATTAATTTATATGCTCTTATAAGAATTTATACAAATATCAATTACCAAGTGCAATGTACTTCATCAATATTGTATGACATTAAATCTTAGCTAAAACTGGTCTGTCATAAAACTCAAAGGAAAAGCAAACTATGAAACAGTACAAAGTTGGGAAAAATGTAATAAATGAAAAGACAAGTGTATTTTTTTTTAATCTGGCATTATTTTTTCTTTTTAAAGTAAAAAGTAAAAACATATCAACATAATACCTCCATATGCTTAAATACAGTATATGTATCCAAATATGTTCTAGTAGAAAAAAAAAATTCCCTTGCCACATCCTTTCCAGAGTCCTAGAAATAAACAACTTTTCTCTTTTAACTATTTTTTCTTATAGTCATTCAGTGTTTCCAAACTATATGCTTGTCTGATGTTGTCTGATTTTACAATTTCAGATCTTTTAAATTACTTTTACGTGATGTGGATGAGGATTTAAGTCTCTTACACTTCTCACCTCCACCTCCATCTATTTTTAGATGTATCATGAGTATTCACATAATTGTGATTATGGAAGTAGGCTTCATTACAGAGGCACTTAATGCAGAATGAGTATATTTTCTTTGTTTTATTTTTTGATAATTTTTGCCTTTTTCTTCTTTTTTTCTCTATGTGTAAATTATATCTGCCATTATTTTTTTTTTTTGTGGTTAATGTAGCAAATAGATCCTCTTTTCCTTTGGAGCCTATCCTTCTAGGCCTTTCCATCCTCTTGCTCCAAACAGACTGTATTTTCTCTAGCCAGAATGCACAGATATCTTCTTGATAAGACATCTCTTCATTTTCTTCTGGGCTTGACTCACTCTTTTGTGTATCTGTGTTATCTCTTCATGTTTTATTTCCGGCTATCATGATGTGCCTGAGTAGGGCAAGCAATTTCTGGAGTCTTTCATGGTCTTAAATGTCTTATTCTAGCCTCAAACTTGACTGATAATTTGACTGGGAAGAGCATTCTAGGTTGAAAATCATTGTTCCTTACAGTTTTGAAGGCTCTGCTCCTTTGTTTTCTAAGATTGCTAACTACTCACCATCCTATTCTCCTTCCTTAGAAAGTAATCTATTTCTTCCTTCTTTCAATGTGTGGTGGTTGAAGTCCACCAAGAAGCATATGCCAAGATGAAGTTATACGTGCCTGAAATTTATTGGGGGAGGATGCAGGAGGAAGGTGGGGAGAACTTTCAGTCCACTATGCAAGTCTGATACCTATGAAAGAGAAGGGGGAAGGAAGACAGGTTGGGGAAATCTGGGACTGCAGTGCAGTATCAACTACGTTTCAGCCAGGCTGATGGGTTGTCTTCAAACCAAAGTCTCCCATTGGAGGAATCTCCTGTCTTCCCAGAGCGGTTCTGCATTAGTACCTTCTCATTCTCAGTCATTGGCTGTAAGTGACCTGAGGGAACTTGGTATGAACACGTTGGTGGACCCAGCCTACATTTTCATGGCCACTACAAGATGTTTTTAGAATTTCCTTTTCCCTACACTTTTTGAAATTATCATAATTATCACTTTTATGGGTTTTTTTTTTTTTTTTTTCCCCTCAGGGGTCTGAGCAATCAATAAGTCTTCAGTTCTATGACGTTTTCTTATATTGTTTTTGTGATTTTCTCACCTCCATTATCTTCTATTCTTTCTTCATTCTTTTGGATGGTGGACCTCCAGAAGTAATTCACTAAATTTCTTAAACATTTCCCTCCACTATTTGTCCCTATATTCTGTTTTCGTGAGCAATTTACTTCCTGTCCTTCTATTGAAATTTTATTTTAGCAATACACCCACTCCTCACTTATTGATATGGTTAGCTTCCAAAGAACAGGTCATTATACGAAAATCGACATTATGTGAACATGGAGGATGACCACATCAAATCACAAAATGGAGGATGACTACATCATTATATAACTGCCAAACCACTGAGAATCATGGTCTAGCCAAGTTGGCATGTAAACTTAACCATCACAGCCAATGTTAATCTCGCCTCACACCTCAGTGTTGGTTACTGCCAGACGTATGTTGTTAATTTGCAAAACAGTTGGATAGTAGATTTTTTACTGTTGTCATAAATGTGAAATGTCAAATAATGAGACAGTCGATAAGTGAGGAGTAGGTGTAGTTTTTAACTTTCATAAAATATTTCCAGTATTTTGATAATTTCTTATTCAGAGCATTTTGTTCTTATTTTATTAATAAAAAAAAAAAAAAACCTTTCTAAAAATTCTGGAACAGTTAGGATCTTGGCAGGAAACAAAATCCACCTCCGATGGTTCAGATTAAGAGAGTTAAATGAAGGTATGGCTTATAGAGAGGAAGTTATTACTAATGCCAAGGCTGAAGTGTTAAGGGATGGAAATATTATTACCAGAAGACAGTGAGAGCTGAAGTCAAGGTGACATTCATCCACCCTGTACGCTTGGCCATGAGCTACCCTTGTAGAGAGATGCAGCTATTGCCAGAGGTGTGTGGCACCAAAGGAGCCAGAGACATGACAAAGAAATACCCCCAACTTTTTTTTTCCTCTTGCAACCTAGTCTGCTGCTACACCAAACCCCACTGGAAATAAGCTGGAAAGTTAGCCAAGGTGATACAATCCATAAGGTCCGGCCTCTTGGGCCACACAGTACAGGGCGTAGAAGTGTATAGAATGAATGAGGGCCTGGCAAATGGGAAATAATCAGCATAGGTAATAATTTGAGATCAGAGGTTAGGATCTATTCCAGTCTCTGTGTTATTGATTTCTTTCATGGTGATTTTTTTTTTTTTTCAATTAGTAATTTTCACATTCCCTTCTATGTTGTAGGGTTTCTTCAAACAATTGTTGATCTTCAGCTGTTCATTTATATATGACACTGAGGAACAGAAATTCTGATTTGAATGTGTGCATACATAGGTAGATGTTGTTAAATGGTAGGCTATGTTTGCCTACTTTTAAAGTAATTGGCTATTTTCACTAGGGAATGCCAAAATGCCAGTACGTGGAGGTCTTCTCAGGGCTGTTCTTTGAAGAAGAAATTTCTGGTGCTTGGCTGAGGGAGTAGATACTGTAGTTGCATCTTGGGGAGGGGCGAGGGAAAGTCCTTGCGCTTCAGACCCACAAGCCACCATAGTCTGAGTCCTGTACCTTTTCTCTTAAAGGCTTCACTATTGAGAAACTACGTACAGTTTCTTCAGAGAGCATGCCTTTGATCCCTTACCTAAGACATTAATGTCTGGATGCTGTTAAACAAACAAACGAATGTGTGTAGCTGTTGTAATTTGTCTCCCAATGCTAATTCAAAGCAGAACTGAGATGGGACTCTAGGACCTCAGGAATAGTGCTCCTTCCAGTACAACACACTGTTTTCATGTACACAGAATGAAATGGCAGAAGGAACACACGGTAAAAATTCCTCAGGACATACCAATTAGACCACATTTGGTGTATAGTGTTAAATTCTTGATGTTGCTATGTATATGAACTTTAAAAATGAAATCTGCATCCAGCAGAAAGCAACCAGAATTTTTAAGGGATTTGGAAATTGTGAGTTGACAAAAGATTGGAAAACAGAAGGTTAAAGAAAGGCATGATAACTGTCTTCAAAAATTTTAAGACCATTATGTATGACATTACTGAAAGGAAAAAAATTAGGACAAATGGGCAGACTTGAGTTCAACGTAAAAATGATGTTTACAATAATTACAACTGTCCAATAATAGACTGAATTATGAGGTCCAAAATACTTTGACAGAAGGATTCATCCAAAATGGGAGGACTTGTGTAAAAAGGATTTCTGCATTTGATGAGAAACTAGAAGATTTCAAATTTTGCTTTAAGTCTGAGATAAATTGCTTAATATAGCCCAAAATATATTTAGAAGATGGAAGATTTATATATTTATTTACCATGAAACTCAAAGCATTTAGACTTCCATAAGGTGCTAGGAAAGTTTTAATGAGATTAATTTATGGCTTCAGGCATTTACATTGAAGTATATGGTATAAAATTATCATTTGCCAAGACCAAGATGGATATGATAATACATGTAAATCAAGATTTTTATACATACATATTATATTATAAATATGTATTTTAAATCCTTAACTAAATCTAAAATTTAAAGTGCTCTAGGTCTAATTATCATGAAATTAAAAAAAATCTATAACATTAAAAGATAGAGTTGTAATATTGTGTATACTCCTGATGCATAAAGGTTGTTTTATATTCACATGGATATGAAAGATTATCTCAGAGGTGGCAACACTTCCACAAATCACAAAACAGATCTTTCAAAGTTTTAGAGAAAAATAAATAATGGCTTTACCATTAATAGGAACATTAGTCTAATTTTGATATTATATTAAATGGTTCTTGGAGTCATTGATGTTCCTGCTAAAATGCTAAACTGGGGAAGGCCAGGTCTATTAAAATGCATTATCAGCTTTTTTCATGACCCATGAGTGCTGATGAAGTACCAAGTTTATGAGAACAACCCCCTGTTCTTCCAGGATCCCTAGGCAACTCTGTCATCCTGGCACCGAGTGGCTGGGTATTTGGTTTCCTTGGTTTTTCTGAAACCCATGCCATGCACTTAGTTTGCTATAAAAAAATGACTTTCCATTCTCTGCCTGTTGCTGTTATTTTCATGTGAACAACTTCCCACTTTCACATCGAAAGTCATTCTCTCTGCTCTTAGAATTCACATTTCTTCTCTCAGTGTTGTGTTTCCGGTTTCGCTGTCAATGTTTATCCTGTGGGGCAACAGTCACAATCAAGAACAGCTAACAGCTTGCTGTTTCAAAATATTTATAACAATATTTGTGTTAAATGCTGCCTTTGTAATCTGCTAATTTGCATTTGTTTTCAAGGATAAAGCAGAAAAAAACTTTAAAAGTGATGTTTATGAATACACGTCTAGATTCTGGGAAACTCAGTTCAAAAGGCTTTAACATCATCTCCGCTCCTTCTGGCGGTTATCTGAGAGCTTCGATACGCTCACCATCGTAGTCTGTAAGTGATCTTGCTCTTGCAGAAGATCATACAGAGCTAGCACATGCAATAGGCTAATGGCAAACCTGAAGAAGATTGAGATCCCTTAACATTCTGCACTAAGGAAACACAATACTAAAATTTTCCAGTTCTCCGGAGTTGAAGACTTTTAATACACTGAGCTATCCAGGCAGCACGCTTCCAGTTGTGCTTCAATTAACAAAGAAATAGAAACAAGAAGAAAATCAGCATGTCCTCCCAGACTGTAACCGTGCTGCCTCTGAAAATCGAAGCCGTCAGCTCCAGTGAAAATCTGCGGGGTAGGGCTTGTAGCTGCCTTCCTCCTGCGGTCACATCTGGTTTCTTCAGAACTTTCACCAACTTCATTTTAAAGTCAGAATTAATTTTATATGAAAAAACAAGTAAACAATGAGAATCTGAAATATATCTAGTCCATCAGCATAAAAAAATGCTTCGCAATACTAGATTCCTCTTTAGACGCCTGTACGGTATAGACAAAAAAGGATTATAACAGAGTAGTTGCTTAAATAGTGCAAACATAAACATCAGAAATACTTTAATTACAGATGCATCAACAATTTCTGGATGTTGGTACAGCCTATGTGTTTATGGTACGTAACAGTAAGAGAAAAATCAATCTGGCGTGGAATCATCAGAAATGGCATAATTAATTGTCGAGCCCAAAATTTAGATGGACAAATTTAGACATTGCCAATAATGACCAACTCAGTAAATAGACCTCACTCACAGTAAATCATATTAATTAAGCACCTGTTGTCAGAATGTGTGAGAATAGGGTTTTATAGTTACCACATATCTCTACCACACAAATTCCCTTTGCGGATGTGTATTGTTACATTTTAAAGATGAGAAAATAGAACTCAGGGTTTAACTTTGCTAAGGTCACACTCCTAGATTAGTGGTGAAGCTGGAGGTTTGAATTCAGAGTTCTTTCTTTCTTCCTTTTTTTTAAAAAGAAAAACACACCGTCTCTTTACGCTTCTGAATTTTTGCAAGTTCTATTCAGTGGCATCACTAGGGTTGGTATCACCTAGTGTGGTAACTCTTGGTGTCACCCCCACCATGCTAATTACCACAATATTGTGGCTAAAACACCAAAGATTTTGACAAAATCAGCGACTGTAAAAACACTGGCCGCAACGAAAACAAGAGCACGTGATTTGTAGCCGGTGGAGATGAAACCACGTGATTCGAAGTATCAGTGTAATTGGGTGATAATGACAGCTCTGACCAGAGCACATGAGAAGGTTCAAAAAGTAAATTAGCATGGAGTTTTAGCCTTGTAGATATATTGATGCGTGTCAGCTGGGCTTAGGAAGAATGTTTTCGTTGTAACTATGGGGGTATTATTATAAAAAATAATAAATTTCTGCACAAAAACTTTGTAGACAGTCGTTTTGGTGTCGCCCCCTCTGACAGTGTCACCTGGTGAGGTCTGCACCCCCCACATCCGCCAAGTGACACCACTGGTTCTACTGGTCATATTTGTGGCTTATATCATGACTAGGCACACATAAAACCCACTACAGCCTCCTTATAAATTGCCTTCATCTACTGGTAAGATGGAGCCCTGGTGGCGTTTGGCTGCTAACCAGAAAGTCAGCAGTTTGAACTCACCAGTCACTCCTTGAAAACCCTATGGAGGCAGTTCTACTCTGTCCTGTAGGGTTGCTATGAGTCGGAATCCACTCGCGGGCAACTGGTTCAATGGTTCAATGGTAAGACTGGAAAGCTAAATGCTCACCTTCCCAGACTTCCTTGCAGTTAGGAGTAGCCACACAGCTTGGTCCTGGCCAATAAGGCATAGCCAAAAACCCTTTGCCATCAAGTCGATTCCAGCTCATAGTGACCCTATAGGACAGAGAAGAACTGCCTCGTAGGGTTTCCAGGGAGAACCTGGTGGATTCGAACTGCCGACCTTTTGGTTAGCAGCTGAGCTCTTAACCACTATGCCACCAGGGCTTCCATAGTAGCATATTAAAAGTAACAGAACATAAAGTGAGAATCTGGCCACTGAAGGAAGTTGAGTGTCAGAATAGAAACCATTATTACTCAGCGTAAGATATTCTTTCATATCTCATCTGCCCTACCTCGTGATGCATATTATTACCATTGCAGGCTTTGACGTTAGTGGGAAAAAAAACAAAAAACCAAACCCAATGCCATCGAGTCGATTCCGACTTTAGGACAGAGTAGAATTACCCCATAGGGTTTCCAAGGAGCGGCTCGTGGATTTGAACTGCTGACCTTTTGATTTGCAGCTGAATGCTTAGCCACTACACCACCAGGGCTCCAATAGTGGGTATAATTCAGAATACTGGTATGTACTGCCTTCGTCTTGCCTCTTTCAGCAGATTACTGTAAGAAAGAGATGAACTTGGACTTGTTGTTAACTGCCATGGAGTTAGCCCCCGACTCACGGCAACCCCATGTGTTACAGAGTAGAACTGTTCCGTAGGGTATTCTTGGATGAAACCTTTACTGAAGCAGTTCATCAGGCCTTTCTTCCACGGAGCTGCTGGGTGGGTTTAAACCACCAACTTTTAGCTTAGCAGCCAGTCGCAAACCATGTGCACCACGCAGACTCCTTGAGGTTACTAATCTGCAGAGATGAAAGGTAGTACCGCTTTGCTAAGGGAGGTGCCCTCTGCCTAAAGTCTGTGTTTAGTGAGAGCCCTATAATTTGGAACCTTGTAGTGTTGAAATACCCAACATTTTCTCTACCCTAAACTGATGTGGTTACAAGCAGTGGCTATGAAGTTTAAGGTGTTACATTTGGGTAATAGTGGCTGGCTGGTGTCTGCAGCTATGTGACTCATCAGTCCTGTCCCTGGGAGTTCTGCTGGCATCTGCTGCTAAAGCCTGTGATTTATGAACCGGGCCGAGCTTGGTTTAGGTCTGCTAGTTTTCCTTAGCTGACCAGGCCCTGCGTCATCTCTTTCTGCCTCAGACAAACTCTCTTAGATCTTCCACGCGCTCCAATGGCACCCTTGACAAGGCTGTCTTCCCTGCAGTCATTGATTCAAGGTTGTTGCTGTTTTGCCATCATGGTCCTCATGGCTTGATCCCTGGCTCTCATCTCAGATGTCTTGCTTGTCCCCTAAAGGATATGCATGACCTCCTTGGTCCTTCTACATGATAAGGAGCTGAGGAAGGTTCAAGGATGCTGATAAGCCTGTTTGCCTGACCACACTGTTGAACCTTCTTTCCTATGATTGAGCCATCCCTTGTTGGCTTGGGGCTGCCTTGCGTAAGTGACTTCCTCCCAGAATCCCAAGCAGGAGGTAGGAAAACACTCCCGTCTCTGGCAGCCCTCTCAATCTACTAAACATTCCTCTCTGCTTCCAAGACTTTGACTTGGAGTTTAGAAGTCAGGACATGCATCACTGCATTCTGACCTCTCTTATTCTGCACCCCCTTCTCCCTTCTACTGCCCCCTGGGATTGGAAGACACAGACAGACAGACTTTTCACCCTCCTTTCATTTTACCATCCCCTCCTCCCATCTTATCTTTTCCTAATTCCAAGGTGGGTCTTGTTCTCCCAGTGGTTATAACTAGATGTAGTGCGTGGAGAATTTCCCTTAATAAATAAAAGGAAAATAAATGAGAGATGTTTAAAAATACTTACCAGTTACACAGACTTTAGGATCGGTGTACCAGCAATTTCCAGTCCTAATACCTTCTTTGTAATATTATTCAAACCTACTGGGAATATTTTTGGAAAAAGAAACAGCTTTTTTGTTGAGGTAGAAATTAAGATTAGCAAAAAGTCCATTGCTGTCGTGTTGATTCCGACTCATAGCAACCCTATAGGACAGGATAGAACTGCCCTACAGGGTTTCCGAGGAGCAGCTGGTGGATTCTAACTGCCAACATGTTGGTTAGCAGATAAGCTCTTAACCACTACCTCACCAGGGCGCCAAGATTAGCAATGTTGCAGAAAAATTAGTAAAAATGTACAAAAATATTTAGAAAACTTTTATATTACCTCTACATTATATTTTGTAACTTTTTGACAAAAACGATTATAGACATGATCTGGTAAAAACTTCAACCGTATAGAAAATTAATAACAATACAAACAGCTAATATTTTACAAGCAAATAATTTATTTTACAAGTGAAAGAACACAAGACTTCTTTCAAAATCTTGCCAGAGACAAGCACTCCTGGAGAATATGATTTCGTACATGTTTCTGAGAGAATGTGTATGTATATTTGAATGACCAGTTTTCTCTCTCCAGAGAATATATATTTTTCCAATGAATTCTTTCCTCCCCTAAATTGTCTAAGAGCTTATTTCATCAGCCCTACGCTCAGGTGTCAGGCAGGAACAAAGAACTGGTAAATCAAATCTGTCCACTAGCCCCATTGTTTGGTCACTGGCCCACTAGCTACCATCGATCACTTCATTTACAAGGATTTTTTCTGCTTTGCAGATGCTGCTAATGTTCTAGATTATTGCAGGGCCATACTAGCTTCCCACTAAGCCCTGTGCATTTACCATTTTCTTTACTGCACGTTCTCATGCTCCATCCATTTTTTCCTAAACACAGCACCACGCCGGGGTGGCTAGGCTCAGAGGTCAGAGCATCCAGGTGCAGGAGGCGTTGGGCTATGTCCGAATCATCCGTTTCCCATAGATCTTTTGTGTTGAGCCCAGAACACTAGTCCACGTAACTCTTCAGACTTGTGTTGAGTTGCCCTTTGCAGCCTTTGGTATCCTTTCCTGCTGGTAAAAATCAGTTGGGACCATTCCAGTTTATCTTATTAGAACATCTACAGAGAACCTCAAAAGAGAAGGGATTGGAATCTCCATTCCTTTCCTCCAAGGAGGATTTTTAAAACATCTCTATTAAATTTCCCACACCTCCTTAGTGACCAGCAATGCATCCCATGAATACATTTGATGGTGCTCTTCATCAAGCCACAGAAAGTCCATTTTCCAAGGTCAGGGGGCCCTACAAAGGTCTGTTCTTCTTCACATTTCCCCTTAAATGTCACCTCCTTGGAGAAGTCTTCTCTAACCTTTTCCCCATTTCCCACAAATAGATTAGCTCCTTCTATCACTTATTTCTATAATTCTTTGTAATCTCTCTCCCCAGAATTTATCATATTGTAAATGTTTTTGGTAGGTATATGTATAATGCCTATCCTGCCTCATAAATCACTATATCCCCAGCACCTCCCACAGTGCCTGGAACATAGTAGGAATGCAAAAAAATAATCATCGAATAAATAATGTTGTGGGTTTGAGGAGGCCCAGGAAATGTTACTCTTTCCAACCTAAAGTTCTGGGCCAAGCGAGAAATAAGTTAAAATGGTAGGGCAGATGAGAGACCAAAAATATACATTTATGAAGGGAGTCCTGGTGGTTCAAATGCATCCAGCCGCTCCCAGGAAAAAGACCTGGCAGTCTGCTTCCATAAAGATTACAGCCAAGAAAACCTGCAGTACTTCTCTGTCACATGGGGTGGCCACGAGTCATAATTGACCCAATGGAAACTAACAACAACAATAGGACAGAGTTTGTGTGTCCAAGCAAGCGGTTTTCAAAGTACTGAACAAGAGTTAAATTTTCCCAGCCAATCACAGAGCACTGGACTGGGCAGACACCTTCTCCATGCCAGCATCCGGCCCTGGCCCTGGGAAGCTCAGAGCACAAAGGAGCCAGAGCAGTATGTCTGCCCCTATCCTAGACCTGGGAAGGGGCGTGGGGCTGGGTTATCCTCCAATCAGATTAAAAACCTCTTTTCCAGCAGTTGAACATCCCTCCACATGGAAAGAAACAGGAATGGGGGAAGCAGTCCCCCACCCCAACAAGCAACATCTTCTGTCAGTAAACACTTTTTTGCTAGTATGTTCAACGGCTGTAGTATCCTATATTATTTGTACCATACTGCTTAAATATTCCTTTCTATATTGTTGGATATATAATATTATTCTGCATATAGCTTTTTGCATCTGTATTGTAATCTTTTAAATGCATAATTCCAGAAGTGAGATTTTGGGGCAAAACTTGAAACATATTTAAATTTTTTTTTTCAAACAAAAGGTCTCACACATTTATTACTGAACCAGCCTATCAATGCAGAAGCATAAAAACAAAGGAAGAAACCAGAATTTTCCCAATACAGCATGTTCAGTTGTTCCGATAGTAGCAAAATGTTCACCGTGACATGGTAAGATGCTTGTGAACTTGTTAGAGCGTGAATCTGTGTGCCGGTCACATGGGCGACTCCTTATAGACCCAGCTTGGCTTCTCCAGTGTCTCTTCTTGGAGTTGTACCTGATTTTATTACTAGTTTTCCTTCAAGTCCATTGGGGAGTGGGGCGATTCTGTTTTTGTTTCTTGGCCAGGCATCTCTTGATCCTGAAAGTCTTGTGAGAACATGTGGTGAGGATGGAAGTCAACCACACTCACCAAGATGGCGGAGAAAGGGAGAGTGAGCCGTATTTTTACATTTTGATACATATTATGTAATAACTCTGTCAAAAAAAATCAATTTATGCTTCTACTAAACATGTACAGGAATTCCTGTTTCCTAAACCCTTTGTCAATACTGGATTTTGAGTTCTTTTTTTTTTTTTTAATCATTGCCAATCTAATAGAGGGAATAATTATCTAATTGTCTAATTTTTTTATATTATTATTAGGAAGTTTAATACCTTTTATTGCCTGTTTGTATTTCTTCTTTAATGGCTTGCTTGTTTACATATGTTCCATTTGGCTGGTTATTTTATTTCCTGTGGATTTGTAAAAAAAACTTTGTACAAAACCCCTTGTTTGTTAGGGAAACAACCCCTTTGTCATCTGTGATACAATTATCTTTCCTTATTTGTTGTCTTCAAACCTTATTCACAGAGATTTGTTTGTTGTCATTCAAACTTATTTATACTGACTTTTAAATCTTAATGTGGTTATATTTATCAAGAATTTCTTTTATGATTTCTTCTCCCTGTGACTTTAAAAATAGACATCCATGTTTTCTCTTGATATTTTTATGGGTTTTTTTTTTTTTTGTAACGTTTAATATTGAATCTATCCAGAATTTGATACAAGGAATAAATTTGAAATTTGGCTTTAAAATTTTTAAATGGCTAGCAAGTTCTTCCGGTAGCATTTATTACAGAATCTATTTATCTTTCACTATTAAATGCCATCTTATCACATACTAAGTCCCCATGTATGCTCAGCTCTATCTTTTGACCCCGTATGCCCTTGATTTCTCTCTCCATATGTAATTGTGTGTAGCATCACACTGCTTAAAGAGCTATAAATTTTATTTTTCCGAAAATGTTGTGGTTATTTTTGCTTCTTTTTATTCCAAGTAAATTTTGAATCATTTTGACATGTTCTAAAAAAAATCAAATTGGGGTTTTACAAGGGTTTTAATTAAAAGTGTGGTGTTAGACCAGTTGCCGCCGAGTTGACTCTGACTCCTGATGACCCCACAAGTGTCAGAGTAGAGTTGTCCTCCGCGGGATTTTCATTGGCTGATTTTTCGGAAGTAAAGCGTCAGACTTTTCTTCCCAGGTGCCTCCGGGTGGACTCAAACCTCCGGCCTTTCAATTAGCAGCTGAGTGCACTAACCATTTGCCCCATGCTGGGAATCCATGTGTAGAGTAGTGCAGAGAAGTATAGCATTTTCATAGTTTGAGTCTTCCTGTCAAGGAATGGGGTATGTCTCTTCATTTGACTATTTTTAAAATGTTCATCAGTAAATTTTTATGGATTTCTTAATATATCTTGTTAATTTTTTTCCTGGTAATTTTATATTTTTCAATTACATTTTTTAATGGTATAAAAAACCAAAACCGAAACCAAATCGATTGCCACCGAGTTGATTCTGACTCATAACGACCCTCGAGGACGGAGCAGAACTGCCCTGTAGGGTTTCCAAGGCTGCCGTCTTTACGGAAGCAGACTGCCACAGCTTTCTTTCACTGAGTGGCTGGTGGTTCGAATGCTGACCTTTTGATTAGCAGCCGAGTGCTTAAACACTGCGCCACCGGGGTCCTTTTTAATGATATAATCTCTTTCATTTAATTTTCTAAGTTACTATTGTTTATATTTAAGAAAGCTGTATATTTTGGAATAAGTTTATAGCATTTTGTACCTTACCAAAATCTCTAATTGAGTCTCAAAATTCTCTTGTGGTTTTTTTCAGTGCTTAAGCTAGAAGGATGGGTATTGATAGCTTGTTTTCTTGTCCAGTCATTCAGGTTCTGGTGAGGGGTGGAGAGAAAGCTGCAGAAATGGACAGCTCTGCTCTCACCACCCTCCCAAGCCCCGCTGTCCCCCTGTCACTGTGGATAATGGGTCCCTGGGGCAGGATCACTGCTCAGGGACTGTCTTTTCTCCCTGCTGTTAACTCTGTTCAGAGCCCTCAGCTGACTTCTCCCCGTTCTCCTCCAACCCAGTTTTGCCACCAGTTCTCAACTCAGTTAGAAGTTCTGATCAACAAAAAGGGAAATTGGTTGGCTGTACATTCTCTCCTTCAGCCCTGCATCCCCTTATTCTCAGTCTTGATCCCTTTCGGTTGGGATTCATAGTGAGGTCTTCAAACTTGTTCCATTATTGCCCACATACTATATTGCCTTTGTGACAAATTTGTGGTTTAAGTTGAATTGAATCTGGAAGCTAGTCTTCATTCATTCAGCTCCTGTTTATTCTCCTGAGTTTATGATGAAGGTGTGACTCTTCCTTTGTTTTAATGCAGATAGATTTTTCCCCCTCAATTTTTGTTTCTTTTTGCTCATTTTGCTGATTTTAGAAAGAAGGCATAAGGAAAAGAACAACAACCATCTTGCCTGGATATCCACACATTATTATTTTAATAAGCACTCAATAAATATTAGCTATTATTATTAAGCTTTCCATAAATAGAGTCATCTCTGTTGTTATTTCATTCTTACTCTTTCTTCAAGGTGGAGAGCCTGAGCTGTTTTGCATTTATGAAGTCTTTGATTATTACTACACATGGTTCCTTTCTTAATTTTTATTTTGGCCCTTGATTATAGTGTTTTCTCATTAAAACATGGAAGTCTTATCTTCATAATAATATTAACAATTTCCCTTTTTCCTGTTACAGTTCTTGACAAATGTTCATTAAAAAAAGCGTGTATATGAGTAAATGTATGAATGCACACGTTTTTAAAATTTTTTGTTGTTATTGAGAATATACATAGCAAAGCATACACCAGTTCAGCGTTTTACACGTGCCATTTAGTGACATGGATCACATTCTGCGAGTTGTGTAGCCATTCTCTTCCTCCTTTTCTGAGTTGGTCTTTCCCCATTAACAGAAATTCGCTATCCCCCAAGGTTCTTACCTAATCTTTCAAGTTGCTGTTGTCAATCTGATCCCATACAGATAGTTCTTAAAAGAGCATAATGCTCAAGGTAGACATTTTTCACTAGTTAAGCTAAACTATGGTTGGATTTTAAGGAGATTTCAGGGGATATTTTGCTCTAAAGTTTAACGATTATCTCAGGGCAGTGTCTTCAGGGGTCTATCCAACTTTCATGGCTCCAAGAAGTCTGGAGTTCATGAGAATTTGAAATTCTGTTTTGCATTTTCCCGCTTTTGATCAGGCTTCTTCTATGGAGCCTTTGATCAAAAATATTCAATAACGGTAGCCGGGCACCATTCAGTTCTTCCGGCCTCGTGGCAAAGGAGGCAGTTGTTCATGGGGGCAATTTGAATGAATACTTTTTTTTAATGCAGAAAACATGTATTTTCGTAGGACATAAATATTTGTTGATTAACTTATCTATTATAAATTTGGAGAAGCCACATTTAACTTTCAATAGTGGCAAAGTCTGGCTCTCTTACAGTACATAATACTGCTTCTGTGTATTGCTCCTTTTGTGCTTGACAATAAACATATGATTAAGTAAACTTTTATGGTAATATTCTGATATTATCTAAAATGTCAACTCATAATGTTACCGTCTCAGAGGCTGTGAACTATAGATGAAAAAGCAAGGGTAGAGTCTCCACAGACCTCAGTGTGAATCTCAACTGCACCAATTAATGGTGTTGTATCCTTGGGCAAGAACTTACTATTTCTGCACTCTGGTTCTTGCGCCTGTAAAAGTATCTCATAAAGTTGTTCAGATGTTAATACATATATTAATATAGATCTTAGTGTAATTTTGTGTGAGATCTATGTTGGAAAGTATTTTCTTAAAATTACCTTAACTATTTGACTGTTAACACCAGATCATTTGCAAAGTACTTGCATTGGCAGACTGTCTACTACCACCTTGGGTTTTGTAAATAAGAAATAAAAGAACATGTTGTTATTGTTGTTATTAGCTGCCGTTGAGTTGGCCCACAACTCATGGTGTCCCAATGTGCTACAGAATAGAACTATTCCATAGGATTTCCTTGGCTGTAATCTTTACAGAAGCAGATTGCCAGGCCTTTCTTCCATGGAGCCAGTGGGTGGTTTTAAACAGCCAACCTTTAGGTTAGCAGCCGAATGCTTTAGATCATTAAATTATTGTAGAGGGATTAGTAGAAGCTGGAGTCTCTGGGAGGTGCAAACAGTTAGATGCTGTCAGTTCGAACCTACCCAGAGGTGCCTTGGAAGACAGACCTGGCAATCCGCTTCCAAAAGGTCGCAGCCTTGAAAATCCTATGGAGAAGTTCAACTCTGCATACATAGGATCGCCATAAGTTAGAATCAACTCAAGGGCAACTGAAAGCAACAAGTAGTAGAAGAAATAATATTATGAAATAAAATATATTCTAATAACAAAACAGTAGGAATTACTATTTTAGGGGAAAAGAGCAATTGTCACTCAAACACATTAAAATTGCTAACTTATGTTGAGCACTGCTGTATACCAAGTGTTGTACTAAGCCCCTTATACACATTATCTCCATTAACTTTCCCAACAGCCCTGTGCATTAGTACGATCTGTTCTACCATCAAATAAAAATATTTTAGTTTTGCTTCTTATATCTGGGAGTTCCCTCACAGGAATATCTTTGATAAGATCCTTAAAAAAAACAAAAACAAACCTGTTGCCATTGAGAAAATTCTGACTCACAGCGACCCTACAGGACAGAGTAGAGCTGCCCCAGGAGGGTTTCCAAGGAGCAGCTGGGGGATTCAAACTGCCAACCTTTTGGTGAGCAGCCATAGCTCTTAACCACTGCCCCTACCTTAGAATAAAGCTAAGTATAGAATATGGACAATGAAATATTTCATAATTGATTTATTATAAAATTAAGTAAAATTCATTTAAAGTTAATATTAATTTCTTAATGTGGTGTTTTTCTTTAATAAAACCTATCCATTTACTTTTTGAAAGATGTTTTATTTTCAAGCTAGTCAGCAAGACCATTTGTTCTTATTAAACAAATTGTTTTAAAGGTAAGGGAAAAGAGTGATGGTTTTTCAGCTTTGGGTGTGTGAAAGATACTTGCATCATAAAATATGGGCTGTTTTGTAGATTCACTCAGTAGGTAAGCTGTTAGGTAGCCTCCCTAAAGTGGCTGTCATGTTGTTTCATTTATTTTTATTAGTCAAACTCAAATTAACCTCTGAGTTTTACAGTTTGTCTATTGTGAATCAGAACCCCTGAGCCGGGCAGAAGACAAGGTGCAGTTTCATTGAGCGCTCACATATCATTGGCTGTCGGGTAGGCCTTGTCAGTCAGTCCACCCTCATCTCACTATCCCACAAGATCTCTTATTGAAGTTAAGCTCCAAGTTCACTCCAATAATTCTGTGGCAAAAGTTTGTGCAGTCTAACAATTCATCACTTGTCAGGAAGGCACTTTTAGTTTATCCATTTAATAAGGGCATCCTCTAGCTTGGTTAATTAGAAGTGAACAGTTTGCATATTTACTAAATGCAGAGTGTCATTGGCAACACGGCCTATTGCCTACATGAATTATTTCTCTATCTGCAATAAACAGCTGGGTAATTATTACTGCCGTAATCAGATAAATCCCCTCTGTAAGGCTTTTCTTACATGGCAATTCTTTGAACTCATCCGAAGCTGAACAAAATTTACGAACTCCAGCACAGTTAGGCCACTTTTTCATACTAAGGGTCCCTGTTCCCTATTTCAAGGACATAGGGAACACCATAGATAGTGTGTAAATACGGAGAATAAATATGATCACCTAAAGATAAGATTTCAATAAACTTCATTTTAAGAATATGATATTCTGATCTCAGCCAACTAAATGATAGCAGTTTAGCTTTATCTCATAGTATCTAGAGAACAGGCTCTTTGTAAGACGCAGAGAAAATAACGTAGTAGTTTTCAAGAAACAAATTATTCTGTAATATTAGCTATATATGTAACTGTGTTTTTTTCCCCTGAAGATTCATTCTGTGTATGAGGGTACAATAATTACAGCAATTAGTTTGGTAGACTTTAGGTAATAATACATGCCAGATTGTCTAACTTAAAATACAGCATATGTTCTTTGCTTTAAAAACATTCTGTTATTTATTCATAATTAGTAACTAACGACATAATCTATATAATCACATTAAAATATTGAATATCAACTATTTGATCACAGTCTTTTAATATACTGTATTTATTTTTGTATAATAATACACTATCTTTAGCAATTCACTATTTAAAAAAGTTTAAGAGCACAGTATATGAAAAAAGGGGGTAAAGCATCATTCTTAAGAAGAAATTAGTAAAAGGAAAAAGCTTATTCAGTTGGATATAATTTCTTTATGTATATATACATATATTTGTTCAGTTTTTTTTTCTTTCCATAATGAATTCGAGGCAATTTACAAAAAAGTTGCACAAGAAAAGAGTAAAAATATAGGACCATGGTAAAGGGAAATACAAGTAAGATAACTCAAGTGTTACTGATCAGGGAGTACGATTAGTTAAGTATTTCCCATCTTGAAAATGGAGAAAATATTACTGCATCTGCCAAGAAACAGCTTTTTCTAGCACTGATTTCTACAAGAGATTTCAGATGTGAATCTTCAGTAGGAGGCCCTGAGTTAATGTGATGAACAATGTCTTCAGTAATTTTTTTTTTTTTAACAGTAAAAGTTTGAATTTCAAGTTCCATTTTTTTTTTTGGAGTGGTCTTTGAAAAAAAAGAAAAACCAAAATCCCAGAGAATAGCACTAAAATGTTATTCATTTGAAAGCAAGGGACTAAAATATGTCGGTTCATGGACTTAGCCTTGGAGTTGACCAACTTAGAGGAATGGATAAATTGAAGTCCTTATCTTTTACTTCTCTTAGCTGATATTTTGATTTTTGATAGGGGATGGATGAAAGATATTTCCTTTTTTAAATTCTGTGATAAGGGCCAGGAATGCTAATTTTTATATTGCTGATTGAGACTAGATTCATACAGTGGAAATCATATGCAGGTGCTCGACATGTTAATGAAATACAAACTTTTTAATTCAAACTTGAAGATGTGTTTAAATTATTATGAAATTGTATTAAAAATGTAACTATGGCTAAGAAATTACTTACAGTACTATCCAGTGGACTGTCTGGCTTTCATATTATTTGACCTCTCTGAGCACATGGCACTGTTAACCACGTCTCTAATCGCTCCTGTAACCTGGTTTCTCTGAAGCTACGCTCTCTTGGTTTCCTTTCTACTTTTCTGATGTTTTTTTCTTCAGTTACTTCCTCGCATACTCACCTTTATTTTGCTTGACCTTAAATGTTAGTGTTCTCCCTTTGATGCACTTGCCTTTTCGTTGTACATGCTGTGGGCAGTGCCTCCTACTTCTGTGACTTCTGCTACCGTTTATATCCTGATGATTCATAAATCTGACTCTTCTCCAGCCCCGAGCTCTCTCCTGATCACCACGACCATCTCTTCAAACGACCGCTCACCTCAACACCTCAAGCTGCGCATGTTTGTGTATAAAATCATTATTTTCTAAAACCTCTTACCCTTCTTATGGAGAAGTGAACCATCCTACATTCAGGCCCTCAAGCCGGAATCAGGGGAATCGTTTTAAAGTTCCCTTCCTCCATTCCATTCGTCACCAAGACCTAACAATCCTTTGTCTGGATCTCTTTGTCTCTCCTCATCCCTCTATTCTCCTTACTGTTGCCATAATAATCTTGCCAAAATGACAAATCTAATCATGGAGATGTGTTTCATTTCCTTCTCTTTAAGGGCTCTGTAATAAAAGATGACTTAGAGGTCCTAGAAACGTGTAAACTGTAAACCACAGGATTACAACGTAGAGGTAGTCTCAGTATAAAGATTCAGCTGGACAGAAAGTAGATTAGTGGTTGCCTATGGCTGAAGGAGACTAGAGGGTAAGGGGGGGCAATAGCTGAAGGGTACAGGGTTTCTTTTCGAGATGATGAAAATGTTCTAAAACTCACTGGTGATGGGTGCACGTATCTGTGTGTCTACTAAAAGTCATTGAGCTGTACACTTTAAATGGGTGAATTGTATGGTATGTGAGCTGTATCTCAGGAAGAGCTGAAAAACCAAACCCGTTGCAGTCGATTCTGTGCCAAAGCATGTGACCTCACATGTTGCCCGGTAGAACTGCTCCATAAGGTTCTCATGGCTATAGCTGGCGCAGTGGTTAAGGGTTTTGCTGCTAACCAAGAGGTTGGCAGTTCGAATCCACCAGCTGCTCTTTGGAAGCCCTATGGGGCAGTTCTACTCTGTCTTACAGGGTTGCTATGGGTCGGAATCCACTCGATGGCAACAGGTTTGTTTTTGGTTCGAATCTTTATAGGAGCAGATTGCCTAGCCTTTCTCCAGGGCACTGCTGGGTGGGTTCAAATTACCAAAGTTTAGATTAGTAGTCTAGTGCAAATTGTTTTCGACATCCAGGGACCTTATATGTCAATAAAGCTGTTAAAAAGAAAGAATTAAGCTAACCCAAAATAAATACTTGAATTATAATGGTATAAACAGAATAGGATTTTGTTGGCATTCACATGGAAGTGATTTTTAAGATCTGTTATAAAGCAACAATTTAATCAATAACCCACTAACCCACTGCCGTAGAGTCGATTCCAACTCATAGCGACCTCATAGGGTTTCCAAGGCTGTAAATCTCTATAAAAGCTGACTGCCACATCTTTCTCCTGCAGAGCAGCTGGTGGGTTCCAACCACCGACCTTTCAGTTAGCAGTTGATCGCTTATTTTCCCCAAACTCAGGTGTTTCCTGAAGCTACGTGCGGCGTACTGTTTTAGAATACGTCGCCGTCTTCCCACAGTGTGTTTATTGGTTTACAATAACATCCAGAGCAGTTTGGACATCTCCCTGGACTGTACCAAGTGGGTCCTGTGCAAAGGCAGTTGCAAATGTCTTTGCTTCAAATGAGGTTAACACGTTTTAAACGAGAGACAATGTGTGATTTTTGAGTAAACACAAAGGAAATAAGATCATGCAATTCTTTTCATATGAAATAGAACCTTTAGCCACCTTATCTCTGAACTCTACCCAGAGCATAAATTCAGGAGATTGAAGTACTGCTGAACCTCTACGAAGGCATGCAAATGGGAGAGAATACGATGTGCCTTGATCTACCTCATACAGGACAGCCCCGACGCTGTGTCTCAGAGTCACCATCTGTAAAGTCATTTCGTTTCACGAAGAACAAGGACCTTGTTAATAATACCTGCCCTACTCTCAACCTTACTGGGTGTTCTGAGGCACTTGGAGCCCCTGAAAAGTAATGCCCTGTGTAAATCCATTTTATTATTATGCCTATTGTTGTATTTAGCTGCGTGTTACTCTTAATTATTTGACTTGGTATATATGGTATAAAATTCTACTCCGTTTTACAGAAATTATCCAGAATAGTAAAAAGAAAATAATTTTACCGTGAATTTTAGAAAGAACACTGTACAAAAAATCCTTTTCGGCTAAGTCGATTCAAAAGAGTCAGAAGAAGGAAAAAAAAATGATTTTCATGAATGATCTTTGAATGGAGTCTTACTGCTTTTTAAAATCATGCAAAGTAGGTAAATGAAACAATGGAGCAACTGGACTATCCCTTTCTGTGATCAGAGTGAAGTCGTGGTACTGTAATTTTATAACATCGGCCATTATCTTCTTTTTTACTTCTTCCATTCTTAAAATATCTAGTCTGTATGGTTTATGAATTTGCTGGCATCTCCCTTAGAGGGCCCATTCACCCATGGCCAGGAACCCTTGCTTCTACAGCACATGCACTTCTCCCCTTTGCTGCTGGTGGCCAAAGTCTACAAAAGAGGGCCTGAGTTTCTTGTGAACTATTTGGCCTCATTTCAGTACCGCTGCTCTCCACCCCCGCTCTCTCTCTCTGCCTCTCTCTCTGCCTGCTTGTTGTTCGATTCCTGTCTCCAGTGGCACCACCTACATGAAGCCTTTCTAATCGGGTTTAAGCTCCCAGAACCACAGCACTGCATATGAATTTATTGCATAGACTTATTGTCTATTTTCCAGTTAGTTATTACTGCTTTTGTTTGCAAGTTGTTTGAAGGCAGGAACAAGGTTTGTTTGTTTTTTTTCCTCTTTATCTCTTTTAATTTTCTTTTTTAAAGCACACTCGTGACTGCCTGACAGAATAAATGAATGAATGTTATCTTCAGGACTGTAACTGTTAAAATACTTAGACATTTTCAAGAGAAACTGATCTATACTGTAACAAATAAGGCATTTTCAGCAGTAACTAAAGATGTATGAGAGGACCTTTCTCAATGTTTCCCTAATGTTCGCGTCTGCAGAGTAAGGTGTGGAACTCAGGGTCGGTCTCAGTGTGAATGACTGAGCGCTGCAGAATGCTTGGTTCTAATCGGTAGTTTCGGTTGCAGCCTGCCACCCTCACGCGATTTGCAGCACCTGTCCAGGTAGTAGGTAACCAGGGAGCAAAATAAGGGGGATAAAATAAGTGGTTTCAAGGGTTTGACTGACTTAAAGTGAATCTTTTGTTCTTAATGCAAATGACCTCGGCTCACTCTCAAAATAGTTTTGGATGTCACGGACCCAGTCTAAGCATATAATTGTTTTATTTGTAGTTGATATTTTTACTTGAATTTTAGACTTAGCCCTATCTTTTTTTTTTCTTTTATTGTTTACTTATTTGGTTAAATTAATATGGACATATTGAGCGCAGAAAATTGTCAGATTAAACGTAAATACATATGATAAATTCCACTTAACTACTCTTAAGTCATAAGGTACCATAGCAGAAAATATGGCTGTGCAGCTATTTTTATTTTGAAGATTTCTTACAACAGAAGCATGTCACTGACGACCGGTCCTCAAAAAGTACTGAAGGCGCTAGAAAGTTGTTCAAATCTATTTCCTCAGAATCTTTTTTCTTAAAAACGGTGTAGGTGACGGCGTTTGGTTTTCATTTCAGGAATGTAGTCTTGTTAGCAGCCCCCTCGGAAATTGTGGGTGTTCATACTTTTTAAGGCACTAGGAAGTCCTTCAAAGACAGTAGAAGGTGTGCCTCATAATACTTTTATACAAATTATAATTTCAACAAAGAAATAAAAAATTATACAGAGTCTTACCTGGATTCAAATCCTCCTCTGCACTTTCCAGCTGTGGGAGGTTGGGCAGAGATTTAACCCCTGTGAATCTCAGCTCCTAATTTGTAAAAGGGGATGATGATATTTGTGCCACAGGACTGTAGAGTACTAAATGAGGTAATATGTGTGTCTTAGCGAGGGACCTCTTGAAAGCAGAACAGAAGGCAGGGATTAAAGTGCTGATACTTTGAGTGGATCAAGCACAGGGCAGCATGGGTGAGGAAACGCAGACTGTGAAGGGTCATCCAAGACAGCAGACTCTGAGGTGGCGAATTGGTGCAGGTTTTGGGGGGAGCATTCTTGGAATAACACCTCTAAGGGAGGGGGCAGGAGGGCAGAGGGAGAAGCTGAGCTGTGTCAGAGGCCAATCTGAGAAGACCCTGAAACTCACATCTCTCTCTAGAGTGGCCCCAAATTGAAACAAGGGTCTGGGCCTCTGTTCTCCCGCAGATGCCCAGTCATTGGATGTGGGGTGGGGTTGCGGAATGCTGGGCAGGGCAGCTCATTTTCCTCAGAGGGCTACAGCTGTGAGCAGTGTGCAGCAAGGCACTTGGCTGCTGGAGGGTTGGGTGTCTGGTCCTGCAGGGAGGAAGGTGACATGATGGGCTCCTGCAGGCCTGGTCACTGCTTCACACAGAGTCCTCGAGTGACTCAGCATGATGCAGCAGGTTTTCTTCAGGTGTGCAAGGAGAATGGAGGGCGGAGGAAGGGGCAATTTATCTGCATGGTTCCCTTCTGTCTCCCATTCCCCATCCGTCAAGGTTTACCCCAGGCCTCTTAGGAAGCCAGATTCCCTGCTGTGCAGCGAAAATTTCACCCAAGTGTGTGCTGGTCAGGAGAGAGAAATGGGGAGGCCATAGAGGGAATTTGAGAATGCAGCAGAAAATGTTTTATCCAGTTGAGTAGATAAAGCAAGCAGCCTAGTCCCTGGCTCATAGTAAGCCTTCAATAAAGAGCTAACATTTGCATGCCAGCCGCTGCTCAGTACTTTATATAGATTAACTTATATGATCCTCAGGACAGCTTGATGAGGAAGATACCAATTCTCATATGTTTGCATTTTTACAGATGAAGAGGCTGAGGCACAGAGGCTATACAGCTAGTCAATAGCACAGCAGAGAATTTAAACTGAGTAGTTATTTCTGAGTTTGTCTGTTAACTGCTCCCTCTGTTGCCTCCCAGTGGCAACTATTATTTTTATTATTGCTGTCATTATTAGAATCTGTAAACATTTTATTATTGTTGTAAATATCACTGGCAAAATACGTTCAAATATGTAAAGCTTTGCAAAAGTTTCACTAGTCTCTACCTTTATTTTTAAACTAATATCACAAAATATTTTAGATATAAAAACTGGTACAAAAAGCCTTGGGGTGTATATAAAGTTCTTCAACTGTTTACAGAACAACAGAATCACAGGAAGGAGAAGACTTCTGTGGTCATTTTCAAGAAAAAATATTTTCTGTATAGTATTTCTTATATGAGGATGACTGCTACGTGGTGTGGGGTTGGAGAATCTGGAAATCTAGGAATTCTAGTTCCCTCTCTGCTATTGCTTGATTTGTTATTTGGAATAGGTCATTGAATCTCTTCATTTGTTTCCATATTTATAAAATGAGGAAATTAGTAAGAGCTATGGAAACCCTGGTGGTGCAGTGGTTAAGAGCTACAGCAGCTAACCAAAAGGTTGGCAGTTCGAATCCACCAGGTGCTCCTTGGAAGCTCTATGGGGCAGTTCCACTCTGTCCTGTAGGGTCGCTAAGAGTCAGAATCGACTCAGTGGCGATGGGTTTGGTTATTATTATTACTTTTTTTGGTATCCCATATATAGAGGAGCCCTGGTGGCACAATGGTTAAGCCACCAGGTCGGCAGTTCAAACCCACCAGCCGCTCCGTGGGAGAAAAGACCTGGAGATCTGCTCCCATAAAGATTACAGCCTTGGAAAACATATGGGGCAATTCTACACCTATAGGCTTGCTATGAATTGGAATTGACTTGGTGTCAGTGAGTTTGGTATCCCATATGTGTCACAGGACTTGTTTTCTCCTTTGAGGCTAGAAATAAGAAAATATACCTGAAATAAAAAAAAAAATATTGAAAACAACCTGAAAGTATTTGGGAAAAAAAATTAAACATTTCTAAAATACTATATTTAAAAAATTCTAGGATTTAAAAACAAGTTATTTTTATAATTTTGTAGGGGATCCTAGAATGGTTTCCATCATTTTACTTTTAATGGGAATGTAATTTGTGTTATGTGTTTCATGATGGATTTGGTTTTGGTTTCACACGAGCCATCTCTTCATCCCCGTTGATGTAACCAACACTTGTATGTCAAAGGCAAACCATTTATTCAGCTTTTCCTACCTAGTCACTCAGCAAAGCCCATCTGACACAAGTATAACTGAGGTGTTCAACGTATTCACACACTCTCCAGTGTTATACTAATCTAGGACCCTGAGAATTGATTTTTTTTCCAATAATTTTGTGAATTTATTAAATACTTCTGTGCTTTGAGATTATCGCAGATTAGTTTTTTGTGTACTATCAAGTTTTCTAGATTTTTTTTTCTTTTTTTTAAGGCAGGGGCTTTCCTATTTCTTGTGTGTTTCCTATATGTTGTGTTTGTACACTGGAAACTGACATTCTTCTGTTTAGCACCCAGTTTTAGACCTCCTTGTCCTGTCCCCCAAGTACAAGCTGTTGTTATTTTGCATTTTCATAGCCTGAAGATGGATTGTTTATACTACTTCAAAGAACTTACACTTTTGATTTTGTATCCCAGTACTATGTACTTCTTTGTTACAACACACACACACACACACACACACACACACACACACACAGCTATTCTTTCTTATATAAGATTTCTTGACATTCATGCAATCATTCATAGAGCACCAAGTTCTTTGTAGATGTATTATTTTTGTGATTGCTTAGAAGTTATTGTACTTATCTTTGGAGTAATACAAAATTGGATAAATGTATTTATGACTCTTTTCAAAGTAGCATTTCACTGGTTATTTCAATTTATTTTAAAGCCTTGTAAGAGTAATTATAAAGGAAATATTTATGTTTTATATAATACCAACAGTAAAGATTCAGATTAATAATGTATTCCCTTTTTTATGTAACACATGATTGTTATTTTTTCTGGTAAAAGTTCTCATTTATTTGTATGTAACTGCCTTGAAATTTGTACCTTAAGGACAAAGAAAGGTCACCCATCCCTCTAACTCCTGGTTCTTTGTCAAAAATGGACACAGTTAATGAGGTTTGTTTGGTACAGAACAAACTCTCAGACACAGATAGAGATCCTTTCAATGGAAACAAATTTGTTTGGCTTTACCAGGTTACTTAGCGATTAATAATAGCCTTGAGATGCAGGTCAGAAAGGTCATTGTACCAGCTTGCCAACACAATCTAAATGTGCAGCTAGCCCAGCTCTGTGGGCGCAGAAGCCCCCGAAATACTATGCATAAAGCAAAACAGGCTATTTTCTGACTCCTTTTCTCATATTAATAAGCAATTTTCAAGAGAAGGGTGGCAAAATGGGGGCCATGCCACTCCAAGTAATTCATTTATTTTGCAGTTTAATCTTACGTTGAAAAAAATTACTCTGCTGCAATAGCATAGCATGGTGATTTTTAAACGTCAGTGTGTTTCATAAGTAACCTTGTATGAAGTATAATATGTGTGGCCTTTAACAGAAAATTGCAACAAAAGTATTTCTAGAGATTAAAGTAGGTATGAGACTCTTTCTTAATTTTTGGAATTTTCCTCTACTCTCCCCTGATATCTTTGAGGCAATGCTCAGATGCCTGACTTAAGATTTTACAGATGACACTAGACACTAAGTTATGCATCTTTTTTTTTGTTTAAAAAAAAGAGTAAAGTGCAATTTCAAAGGATTATTTTAACATGAATAATTAAATTTGTCCTTGAAAAGAAATGATCTAGTTATTTTTTCCATATTTAATAATATCTTATTCTATTTAGTATGTGTCTTTCATATAGTATATTTTTAAAAACTTTTTTTTGGTTTAGATTTCTTAGATACATACACGCTAATGATGAAAGGTTTTGTTAATCAGTGGAATTTAGTATACTTAGAAGAGACTGGAACTTATTCAACTAATTTAACATTACATTATTTTTATAAATGAACAAAATGTCAATCTTTTAAGCACAGAATAATCTATGTAATCGTACTGGTATCTAAAACTGTTAACTAAAGTAAATGACAATAAACTCTGTGTATTAAACCCCATCATACTTTTGAAATTAGATCATTAGTTAGACTACAAAATAAAGAATTGGAGATCCATAAGTATAAAACCAAATTTAAAGGAAATTGGAAGTTGAGATGTTTTCTTGGGATAAACGTATGTCCAAAATTGCGAATCATCAACCACAGAAACTGATAATGTAAAAATTCACTTAACAGTGCTTTGCATGTGATATGAGTGTTTCCCAGCTATTGAATTAATTATAATACATAGGTATTTGATTTTAAAAGTTTAATCAATTGAAAAATCATGTACATGCTTTTTAAAGATTGGAGAGATCGTATAGACTGTGCAGCTCAGATATGTTACACCACTAATTTTGATGGATGTGGATGATAGTCGCCCTTCAAAACACTGACTTGATTTTCATCAGTGAAAGAGTTAAAACGTTAGCAGATTTTTGGTACTGTAAATAACTGCAGACTGTTGTGATGCAGGGAGGCACTGGAAGAGTTTGCAGAGATGAAAGAAAGAGAAGAGAAGAAGACCGTCCTGGAAAGGGAAGAGAAGAAAAGAGATCACCAGGCCCGAAAGATGCATTACCTCCTCAGCACAAAACAGGTTGGTCTACCTGCCCCTGACAGCTCCCGTAAGCCACTTGGGGCCCTCGCCTGACGGAGATAAACTAGCAGGCTGAATGGGACAAGACTTGTTGAAAAGATATTGCAAAGACACTATTTGGAGTTCAATTCCGTGCGTCTCTGTGGGCGTGCAGGCACCAGGCCTCGTCTGTGACAGCAGCTTCTTAGAGGCGGCTGCTGGGATGCTGGCAGAAAGGTCCCCGTCAGCGGTGTGGTCAGCCCCTGTCAGAACACGGCACAAAGGCCCTAACCTCGCTTTCAAAACTCGCGTTGAGTGCCTGATTGTTGTGTTGTGAATTGATCAAGAACTACCAAAGTATTAAGCTGAGCTGGCTTTCATGTTTTCTCTTTTAATTGAGCTAATGTTGAGATGAAAAGCATTTCCCCATCCTTTCAAAATTTCGATTGGAAGCTTTCAGGTAAAGCTTTTAGCAAAATTGCTTCAGCAGTTTACTTCACATCTTCATATAGAAATGTTAATGTGGAATTTGGAACACTTAGAAATTTACTTTATAGTACTTGGCAAAGTGACAGATTTTGGCATGGTTGCTAAGAAAGAATGTATCTCATGTATAATATTCTACGCAAAAAGGAATGAGGTTGAAACAGCTTGAATTTGAGAGTTGAGATATGCTTTATTACTTGAGTTCTAGTCAGGAATGTAGCAATTTAGAGGTTTTTTTTTTTTAATTCCTTCTTACTGACTTTCAAATCCAGTCTCGTAGTTCTAGCCCAGAGTATCATATTCAAATGCCTTCAAATGTGGGCACATCAAGTCTCAGTGGTGGAGGATGAGACCCCAAAGTGAATGTCATCCTTGTTGTTGCTGAAGGGTGCTGTCAAGTCGATTCTGACTTGCAGCGACCCCATGTGGCGGAGTAGAACTGCCCCATAGGGTTTTCTAGGCTGTAGTCTTTATGGGAGCAGATCGCCAGATCTTTCTCTCACAGAGCCGCTGGGTAGGTTCGAACCTCCAACCTTTCGTTTGGCAGCTGTGTGCTTAACCGCTGAGTCACCAGGGCACCTGAATGTCATCCTTTGATGCATCCAAGTTAAAAAACATATTAACTGCTGTCTGGTCATGCACATTTGGGTCACGTCTCCTGGGCGTCTAGCCTCTACTTCGTTGTCTAAATAATACTCTACAGTAATGATCACTATCTTATTATTTATTTGGATTTCTATAGTTGGGTTACTTCACTTAACAGTAGACGCAGAGATATTATGTGACTGGTTACAGACACAAAGCTAAGTAATAACTGACCTGGTACTCAAACTGAGGTCTTTCAATTCTAAATTCTTAAATAATAATTTAAAGGAAAATTTAAAAAAATAAAAGTTGAAGTATTTAGAATTATAAAATCCATAACAATGTAGAAATTTTAGTTGCGTGGCTGGAGCCCTGGTGACGCAGTGGTTAAGTGTTCGAATCTGCCAGCTGCTCCTCGGAAACCCTGTGGGGCAGTTCTACCCGGTCCTATAGGGTCTCTATGAGTCAGAATTGACTTGACAGTAAAAAGTTTGGCTTTTTCAGTTGGTGGGCTATGTTTTTATATATAGAATTATAAATTAAAAATTCCTTGTAGAATTATTTTTTTTTAAATATTCAGTTATTAGCAAATAACTGATGAAACTAAGCCGCCGTTAACCAAACAACCAAACCCGTCACCGCTGAGCTGATTCTGACTCCTGGCAACCTGATAGGACAGAACAGAAGTTCCCCGCAGGGTTTCCAAGCCTGTAACCTTTATGGAAGCAGACCATCACATCTTTCTCCTGCAGAGAAGCTTATGGGTTCGAACTGCCAACCTTCCGATTAGCAAATGAGTGCTTAACCACTGCACCACCAGGGCTCCTTAAGGAGCCATTAGTATCTCTAATTCTGTAAACTTATATGAATGGAATTTTCAGGGTACGGTTGTTTATTTGATAACTCCCAGCTTATGACTCTTTCTTAGTTAGAGTTCTAATTGTGGTGTTTATAGTTTTTTTGGACAGTGTAATAGAGAAGCAATTTAACAAAGAGTGAAATCTGGTTTAGCTGAAACATTTGATGGTTCTGTTTTATCTAAGGGCATCTAGCTATTGAGTATGTAGTGGAATAATGTAGAAAGTCCATAGAGACTCTGTGGTTTTACTAATGAAAATAATATAACACTGACTACTCACAGAGTGCTTACCATTTGCCAGGCAGTTTGATAGGTACTTTTTGTGCACTGGAGACCTGGTGGCACAGTGGTTAAGAGCTCAGCTGCTAACCAAAAGGCTGACAGTTTGAATCCACCAGCCGCTCTTTGGAAACCCTATGGGGCAGTTCTACTCTGTCCTATAGGGTCGCCATGAGTCTGAATCGACTCAATGGCAACAGCTTTGGTTTGGTTTTGGTGGTACTGTACAAAGAGCAGGGGCATTGTCATCAGACAGAGCTGAGCTGGCATCCCAGCTCTCTGACTTAGGGTAAAATACTAGGAGATAGGAGATTACCTTGGGTTTCTGAGCTACTGAGCCCCCGTTTCACTCCGTGAGTGTGGGATAATAAAACCCACCTTGAAAGAGCATTAGAGGATTAAATGTTGTATATTTAAAGCAGCGCCAGGCCCTTAGAGGGCATTCAGTAAATGATAATAATCATATTATTAGAATTCAACCTGTCAAGGATAAAGTAAGATTCTTTGCTTTCATTTTCCTCTGTCAGTCTTGCCATTGGAAGTATTCACCTTATGCTTTCCTTTCTTTGTTTTCCTTCAGTTATTAATGATAATTGGTTAGAAATCTGTATAGTGGTATTTTCTTCCTATTTTACAGCTGACTTCATAGACCCGAGGGCGTTACAGGGAAAATTACGTTCAGAAATCACCTCCTTGGATATCAGGGATTTTCATTTGGATCTACCAAGTTGGTGCACATTGTCACAGTGGTCTTAATATTTGATCATAAGGAACTTGAGATAAAGGAGCAGCTCTTTGAAACTCTGGAGACTTTTGTTCCCATGGCAGTCTTTCTTTTTGAGGGGGATGAGGTGACACAGTGGAATAGTGGTGTCATCCCGGTCTCATCTGCGTATTTTGATCAGGAAATTTGTTGTCCTGACGGGATCCTAGGTTCCAGGAGATTCGCTTTACTTGCTTTAAATCACTGTTTTTCACCATGGTATGAAAAGGACTGAGTTTTAAAATTGATTCTACAAATCACAGTCATAAACTATCTTGACTGAAACAAAAACAGCATTCAATAAATAGAATGAATATGAATCTTAACTTTTAAATATGTCAGATAATAACTTTATACATAATTCTGAGCACCTACCATCTATCTGGAGCCCTGGTGGCACAGTGGTTAAGAGCACGGCTGCTAACCAAAATGTTAGCAGTTAGAATCCACCAGCCGCTCCTTGGAAATCCTATGGGGCAGTTCTACTCTGTCCTGTAGGGTTGCTATGAGTTGGAATCGACTTGAGACAAAGAGTTTGGTTTTTTTTGGTTACCATCTGTCTGGTACCATTGTAGGACTTTGGGATATAAACATGTACAAGACGTGACCCCTAGCCACACAGAGTGAGCCGTCTAATTTCAGTCTAATTGGAACATCTTTTTAGTGGATGTCGATAGCCAGCTTTCCATTGTGGAGCTTATGTAGGTGACCGCACTTGAAATTAACAACCATGTATGAATTTGCTGCCATGTACTGTTTTATTTTCCTAAAAAATTTTCCTTAACCTGTAAAACTCAGAGAGTGAAAGACCCGTCCTTCTGAGTACTGTTGCTGATTTTCTCGGCATGACTTAGCTCTTGGGAAGAAATTAAGCTGCAGATTTTAAAATATTTCTGAGTCAGTTGTTTACAGATTAATTGTATTGTTTGCTTTAAGAAGTTTGATTTTACATTATATTCAATACACATTTAAGCACTGAACAAAAGCCAAATATGAATTATTTAAGATTATTTATTATTTTGAAAGATTGCATCAATTTGACTTTCATTTCCTGCAGATATTTTTAAATTTACTGCAGAAATATCCAAATGTAACTAATTTTTTTAAGAAGTATATTAAGATAGAGAATGTTTTGTTGGCCTACTTAAATAATTCTGATAGCATTTTTAGCAAGAGGAGGACACTATTTTTATTGAAGATTTCAATAAATTAGAATGATATTAACACAGTTTATAGAATACTAATTTTTATGTTAAAATGTTCATAATTCTAATATAGCGTAACTTTTTGAGTGGAAATAAAAAGTGTATTCTGAGACACATAATGCTTCAAAAAAGGTGAATTTTGAAGCCAAAATAGTATTTGTGTATATTCAGATGTAGCTAATAAATGGAATAATGTATTATTTAATATATTAATAATTCTAGAATGATTACACTGATCCACTGATTATATTCATATACTGATAGAACAGTTTTAAAGTCAGTTTTAAGTGTATTTTTGGTACAAATCCAATGTATATCTTAAAATAGTTGTAAAAGCTATTACTAATTTTTACTGGTATTAATTATCTCATCTTTATTCAAGCACATATGTTAGTGCTAATAGGAATTACACAAGTAAATAACTAATATTGCAATGAGTGAATTAATAGACCCCTCAGGGTTTTATTAATTAAAAAGTTCAAGTCATAGTAAAGCACTTTTGGTATATGTTTATTTCAATCAGAAAGCCGAACATGGTAACTTATTTGTGTAAATAATCAATCACCATTTACTAGTAGTAATAAGGTTAATTTGTTGCTACAGACATAATAGGATTAGTCAATTATATTTCCCAGAAAATGCTATTTGTTATGCACCCCATCACCTGTAAAAAAGGATTGGGTTTAGTGCCCTTATTAAATGAACACATCAAAAAAATCTTTGTCTCTGTAAAAGTTTTATGAAAAGAGAGCTAATTTTAGTTGATTTGAATAAAGTAAAACGCAAACATTGCCTCCATTTGCACATTTATCTTTCTGCAAAGATTATTTAATAAAGTTATTTATTTTGATTCAGTAACCAGTCAAACTAAATCTAACACATGTAAGATGTATTTCCTTTGAAGAAAATCTCATTTGCAGATTTGTTTTATTCCAAATAAACTGACTTTCATTCCCTTGCCCTTGTTCTTGGCTAATAAATTATGTTGTCTGCTCCACCTACTGGTAGGTATGTGCAAAAATCTATTGTTGGATTCATTAGAAGATACTGCCTCTAAAATGTTGCTACATGTTTGAAGGATCTTCTGGAGGTCCCAGATACAAATAGAAACTCAAGACCCAAATCATAAAATATTTATGTTTGGAAATATAGGCCACTGTACAGAATTATACACGTTAGCATTTAAGTGATTGGTGAAAATATTACACTGTTTTTGTTTTAGTAATGTTAATAAAAAGGATAAATACAAAATATACAAGTAAGTCAGTATGTTACATAATTGTGTCTATTTTATTTTGGATTATGACGTTTAATAGTTTCTATATATTGAAAATAAAACTAAAATATAAACAATGAAATTTAATAAAAATACACATATTTATTTTATGGTATTGATTTTCAAGTCAATTTAGATTATAGTTTTTCAATGTTTTTCTTTTAGTGGGTAGTGAAAATTTCATATGGACTCTGAGATAACAATTTTCAGGTATTTATACTTCTTTAAAAAGACTGCATACTCCAAATAATACTGATAAAACTTTATATTACTTAATTTTTTGAGTGAAACAAAATGATTTCAGCTGCTTCTGAATTGTATTTTTTTTAAAAAAAATTATATTTGTATAGCGAAATAAAACATCTTAATTTAAAAAGTAAACTTGATATATCCATAATTAATTGATGGTCTGTTGGTATGGATGACATGCTTAGAAGACAAATCTTATCAGGTGAAAAATGTATAAATTAAGAAAGGTATTGATTCTTCCAAACCAATTATTGCTTTGGACTCTATCTTCCCAGTGTTGTAAGTGAGGAGTTTCTGTGCCTTCCGTACATTAAGTACTCAACATATGATTGTTGGGTTTTTAATTTGAGATGATGAAGTATAGAAGAATGGTAGTGTTTCAGTATGCACCTGCCGTTGTGTGTGTGTGTGCGTCTCATGTATCTTTTATATGTGGTTTATCTGGAAAGCATCTTTGGAGAGCCTTATCATAAGGCATTAACTTTAGACAATGCTATAACAGCAATAGTCGGGAAACTCAAGAGGATGTTAAAACATATGCCTATACTGAGTCTCTGGAGCACATTTTTAGACCTTTTACACCTTATCTCTGAACCACTTTTTGACTTCAAAAATATTAATTCATTTCTTTCCTAGTTACTTGGTTGGGCCTTGTATCTTTTTTGAATATCCACAATGTACATCCATGTTACTTATGGCTGTTAATAATAACTTTATATCCAGTGAATTTAATAGTACATTTATGATCTTCATGACTTGATGCAACCTGGTTTTGGACATTCCACATGGTTCCTTGCTTTAATTTTCTGGCTTTTTTTTTGGTTGATGTTGTTTTTTCTTTATTTGTCCAAATCAGTCTCTATTCCTAGTCATGTAAGTTTTTGAAATCTTTTACTCTTCTTTATTTTCTGTGTAAATTCATAAACTTCTTCCAGTTCATCCTTCCAGGTATATTTCAAATCAATTTCTTCATGCCCATTTCTTCCATCTTGAGCATGATAATAGTCTCTAAAATGATTTTTTTCAGTCTTTTGCCCTTTAACCCAGTATTTTAACCACCATCAGAGAAATCTTTCTGAAGTAACACTATAAAAATTTCTTATCTCTCGGCAGCTTATAAACCTCTAAAGACTCCCTGTTGTCTATGGAAGAAAATCCAAACTCTTCAGCCTAGGCATTCAGAGCTCTCCGCAATCTGACTCCATTTTGCCTATTCAGCATTATCTACCTTTGCTCCTCAATAGGAACATTTTGATACATTCTGACTTAACATCTAGAATAATTCTTCATAAAGTTCTCTTCATGTATATGACATAGGTGACTTCTTGTGGCTTGTCATATTTTGGAACTTCAGAATTCTCTCCCTCCCTCCCCCCAAAAAAGGCAGTATCTCATATACTTTCCACTAATACTTTGAATTTACCATTACTTTACCATTAAAGATGAATTCTTTTCCTCCTTATTAAATTACAGTAATTTTGGAAAGGAGACATATTAGTTAAGTTGCTCTTATTAGTATAGTTGGTAAAAGTAGTTCCAGAGCCCTGAGGTAATGCCCAGACTATGAAGACCCAAATAGGTATGCTCTGGGTAAGGGGAGGTTGGTATGAAAGGGTTCCTGGGCTGCTAAGGGGCATAACAACGCCACAGGATATCTGAGGAGGAAAGTAGGTATTTCAGTACTGAGACAGAAAGTGGAGAACATGAAAGGCGTACTTGTCCATATTTTCATTTTGTTTAGGGCACCTGCCCTTGGACATCAGTTATGAACTTTATTAGGTCCCTGGGTGGTGCAAACAGTTTGCACTTGACTACTGTCCTAAAGATTGGCAGTTAGAACCCACCCAGTGGCACTGTGGAAGAAAGTCCTGGCGATCTGCTTCAGTAAAGATCACAGCCAAGAAAACCCTATGGAACAGTTCTATTCTGTGACACATGGGGTCACCATGAGCCGGAATCGACTCAACGGCAGTGGGTTTTTCCCTTTTTTTTTGGTATTAAGTATATCACTCCAGATACCTCGTATTTCTTTCCTACTTCATACAACATTCTCCACAACCAGTTCTTAATTTTCACATTACTCACCACTTAGTTATGACAAACCTCTATAGGAGCTGAAGTGATATGGCATTAAGACTGAGAATTCTGGGAGTAGGAGTTGGGAGGTAGACTCATAAGTTTTACATGAAGTACTTTGTATTTGCTTTTAACTTCCCAGTAGTTTGTATAAATGTTTTGGTGGAGAAGAATGTAGCAGTAGGAACACCCACTGGCAGAGGGCCTCTGATTGGAGTGTGCTTGAGTAGCGTGGGATCTTTAAAGGTGATCTTTCTAGCCTTCTCTTTTAACAGATTAAAGAAACCAAGTCTGGAAAATGAAGCAACTTGCTGAAGGTTACACAACCAATTCAACAAACTATGATGCTGGGGCATCGTCAGTACAACCAGACCACAGCGACCATCTGAGTTAGCGGCCTGTATCTGTGGTCTGCATCAGGAACGGTATCCTAGGCTTATGACATCAGGAACTTTAGTCTAGGCTTATGGCTACCCAGTCACCATTCTTGAAAACACCAGTATTCTGACTATACACTGCTCCTTGAGTTGCCCCAAAGTCATTGAATTGTTTTTCTTTTTCTCCGAAATGATTCAGCACTTACAAGAAACACTGATTCTGAGTGCGTTTATCTGCAAAGACAGAGAAAAACGAGAGCCTGGCTATAAAGGGTCGAAGCAAGCCAGAGCATAATTTCGATTTGTATGTTATCTTCCTGGGACTAGCTCAAAAACATTTTTGTTATATTTATTTCCACAATATTCCTAGAAAGTAACAATTATCTTTCTGGTGACTGAAATACTGCTGTTTGGTGCTTGTTTTTCCTCTGGATACTTGGCAGATTTATCCTCTCAAGGAGACTATGTAGTGAGTAAAGATCTGACCTATGATCTGTGGATCTGTAGTTTAAGCGGCAGGTCTTCCAGTTGGATCATTTCTTCTCAGTCCTGAGTGGACAGACTGCATCACAAAATCATCATATAATTTGTCACTGTTGGCAGGCTGTGCTCGGGAAAGGCCAGGGGCTGAACTGGCATGGAGAATGAATTAGCTATTACCTTTTACATTTTATTTCCTCCCCCCTTAACATTATAGTTTTTATTGTCCTGTGATACATGAAAGAGATAGAATTATTATTCATTGTCAGTACTCTTTGAGAAGACAGTGAAGTGGTTAAAACAGAAGTCTTGGTGTGTCCGCGGATGATTCCTATTTCTGTGCTTCTCCCTTGCCGTCTTTTAACCCCCACACTTCTAAGAAATAGAGGCAAAAATACAATCAAAACTAATTACAAGAGAAACCACTTAGATAGAAAAGTGCCAAAAAATAAAAAATATAACATACTACTTTTATTAACTGCCCAACATAGCTCTATTTGTCTCCTATCATAAACAAACTAAACTGCATAGCTCAAGAGCTATTATTGTATTGAAAGAAAAGTCTTGCCAAAAGAATATCACCTTTCTTAGCTTAGAGAAAAGTTACCTTTTCAAGATACTTGTATAATGGAAAGCATCCCTGATTAGTTTATTAGTTCCCTTAATGAATTGAATTTCAAACCTTTCTCCTCTTAAATTTATTCAGTCGGTTTTATTTTCCGTTTACTTTTAAATTAAAACATATATGTGTACATTTGCATATCATTTTAGTTCTAATATCTCATTGGAGTAAACTGAATCATTAAGATAATGTAATTTTGTTGTACTCTCTATCTTAATATATATTATGGTGTACAAGTAAGTTAACTGATAATCATCTACATTGGTCTTGAACTCTTATTATTGAAATGATTTGTTTATTTTTTTACCTGTATTTTTGCCTATATCTAAAAAAATACAACCAAACCAGTTGCCATAGAGTTGGTTCTGACTCATGGTGGCCCTGTGTGTTTCAGAGTGTAACTGCGTTCCACAGGGTTTTCAATGACTGTCATCTTTTGGGGAGCCCTGGTGGTGAAGTGGTTAAGAGCTACAGTGAGCTACGGCTGCTAACTAAAAGGTCAGCTGCTAACTAAAAGGCCATCAGTTTGAATCCACCAGTCGCTTCTTGGAAACTCTATAGGGCAGTTCTATGGAATCAACTCGAGGCCAATGGTTTTTTAAACAACATAGTCAATATTAATTAGCCTTTAATGCCTTGTGCAAATTAGCGTACTGGTTCCTTCAAACACCAGAAAGGTGGGCGAGAAGGGCTTAGGTGCAAAGCATTCTCACAGGAAGGCAGGCAAGCAAGCCTTCACGGACTCCTCTGGACAGCTAAGAGGCAATGTGTTTGTCTCATCAAGAAGAGAGCCACGGAGAGAGGAATCCGAGTGGGTACTTGTCACCTGTTAAGCATTTTGATTTTTCAGGCATGAGCCAACAGTCTCAAACAACAGAAGTTCTGTTCCATACCCAGTTACACATTGCTCTGCAATGATTTCATTTGTAATGAAGGGATATCTGTAGGAATACAAATGCCGTTAACTTCTCACCCTTGATCTAACTAGTAATGTTTCTTGCAATTAATGAATACTCGTATCAGTGAAAGAACTGGGTTTGTTGAGTCCCAAATGATGAAGCTGAAGCTGTACTGTTTGGTGTATTCAACACTATGTAAGATGTCAATATCGTTAATGGCGGGAGTGAGGGATGATATTTTCCAGAGCATTGTCATGAAATAGTAGGGTGGGAACTTGGCTGAGAAGAGAAAGAAAGGTGTTAGTGTTCTGAAGAGCCCAGTAAATACATCCCCTTTCCTCTCCCTGAGTTCAGAACCAGCGAGATTAAAAAATGTTAGTCTTATTAGCAATAAAAGCTGGATTAGAGGTTTATATCTGAAGCAATAATGAACTTGCTTCCCCTTAATTCCAGAATTATATCTACCTCCTAGTCACAGGCAAAGCAGGAACACCAGGACTGTCCCTTAAATCTTAGCACAAATGGGAGAAAAGGATATTTGCTTTCTGTAGGCCAGCCGGCTCTCAAAAAACCTGGAGATGGGGAGCGGGGGGAGGAGGGAAGTGGAGGGAAAAATCAAACTAAGCTGGATGAGCTCCTTTCCTGACACACCAAACTGAGACCCATGCCTCGTTCATTAATGGAGTGAAGGGCAGAGAGGAGCCAACAAAAACTTGAGGAATGGGAAATATATACTCCCCACTGACTAGGTTTATGGAGCCCTGGTGCTGCAATGGTTAAGAGCTCGGCTGCTAACCAAAACGTTAGCAGTAGGAATCCACCAGCCGCTCCTTGTAAACCCTGTGGGGCAGTTCTACTCTGTCCTAGAGTTGCTATGTGTTGGAATTGACTTGATGTCAATGGGTTTGGTTTTTGTTTTGTTTTTGGTTTTGTGGGTTGACAAGGCAAGGTTTTAGAATAACAGAAACTCGTACATGTTCATGAAGAGCTTCTGGGGGCTGAAATCTTGGAAATAGAGGAAATAGGAAATAATGAAATAAGTATGGACCTAGACAACATGAGAGAAGATGCGATGAAGAGCGGAATGTTGTAGACTGAAATAGGCCAAAGGGGATCTTGACCTCTAAGTCAGGAAGGAATAAAACAAGTGTAGGATCAGATACAGATAATTTTGTAGGAGAAGGTAATAGATTGAAATAATTAATGTTTGAAGGCCTCAATCTGAATAATCTTCTAAAATAATCTTCCAAGAATCAGAGAGTGAAGATTGTTCAAGTGGCACTAAGAACCCAGTTGGGTATGAAGTTAACAAATACATAGGGTCACTGGTCTGCCTGGTTGTATGATTTATTCTAGCAGTTATCAGCAGCCTGTAGGCATGCAGAATAATAATAGTAATTATAATAATAGTAATAACAATAACAGCTAATAGTAATAGTAATAACAGCTAATGTTTATTGAATGCTTACCGTGAGCCAAATACTCTTCTAAGTACTTTACATGAATTACCTCTCTTAACTCTTACATAAGGAGCCCTGACTGCACAATGGTTAAGCACGTGGCTGGTAACTGAAAGGTCAGTGGTTTGAACCCACCTGTCACTCTGGGGGAGAAAAGACCTGGTGATCTGCTCCAGTAAAGATTGCAGCCTAGGAAACCCTATGGAGCAGTTCTTCTCTGCCATCCAGGGTCACTGTGAGTCACAATCAACTCAATGGCACACAACAGCAACAATTCTCACATGCTACCAATACAGTAATAGTGGACTATTATTACCCCCAATTTATTGATGAAACACGAATAAATGACGTAAGGAGCCCACGGCAGTGTTAGTATGTGGTGGCCTTGCTCCAGAGCCCCCATTCTTCACAACCACGTGATACCAGTACCAGTTGTCATTGAGTTGATACCAAATCACGGCTATTCATGTGTGTCAGAATAGAACTGTGCTCCCTAGAGTTTTCAGTGGCTGATTTTTTAAAAGTAGATTGCCAAGCCTTTCTTCCGAGGCACCTCCGGGTGAACTCGAACCTCCCACCTTTCAGTTAGCAGCTAAGCATGTTATCCATTTGCTCTCCCCAGGAACTCCATATGATATTACCTCTTAGAATAAAAGCATTTATTGAGTACTTAACTCAAGTACTGTTCAAAGTGCTTTTCAAAAAAAATTCCTTGCTGTCGAATTGATTCTGACACATAGTGACCCTATAAGACAGAGTAGAACTGCCCCATAGGGTTTCCAAGGAGTGGCTGGAGGATTTGAACTGCTGACCTTTTGGTTAGCAGCCAAGCTCTTAACCACTGTGCCACCAGTGCTCCTCAAAGTGCTTTACTCGTACTAATACATTTAATCTTTATTGACCTTATGAGGTAGTTCCATTATCACAGAGGAGAAAACTGACATACAGCAAGGTTAAGTAGTGCAGTTTAAAGTCTCACAGGCAATAAGAGGTGGCATTGGGATTCGGTTAATCTGGCCCCAGAACAAATCCTCTTAACCACTAAGCTATACTGCATAGCTGAATGGAATCTGGTTTGGGATATGGCCAGGTGGGTATGGCAGAATGGGGAGGTGTTAGGAGTTTGATTGATTTAAGAAAATCAACCATGTCACTCAGATAAGTAGGAAAATACGCAAGAGCTAAAAGGAAACAACAGATTGGGAAAACCTGGAGGATCAATTGACTTGAGCTCTTTAGGGAATGAAATTTATAGGTAGAATGAGAATAGGAGAAAACTAATAGGCTAGAAATTGTGGTAAGATTGTTGAAGATCACAGAATTACTCATACAGAGCAGTGCTGGATGGTGGGGGTATATGGGGTATGACCGACATTAAGTAAAGGTGAGGGTCACTGGAGACGAGGAGGTCAAAGGACTGTGAAGCTATCGTCTGGGGATGGCTCGTCCACCTGTATAATGGAGCCTGTGGATGAGAATAACTTGGAGGGACCAAGATGAGAAATTCAGATTGAAAGAAGGTAAAAGTACTGGTTTGAGAGTGATAATGGGGAACTGGGATAATAATACACACCTGTCCCTGGTCCCCATGAAGGGAAGAATAATGGCTTTGCACGACCAGGCTGCAAGGGAAGTGGCATTCTAGAGAAGAGTGAGCTTTCAGTTACAACAAAACAGTAGAGAATATACTTTTTGAAAAGTTTAAGGGTATTAACTTGTTGCTGTTCAGTCGATTCTGACTCATAGAGACCCTAGAGGACAGAGTAGAACTGCCCGGTAGGGTTTCCAAAGCTGTAAATCTTTACGAAAGCAGACTGCCACATCTTTCTCCTGCAGGGCAGATGGTGGGCTCGAAATGCTGAACTTTGGGTTATCAGCGGAGTGCTTGACCACTGTGTCACTAGGGCTCCTTGAGTAAGGGTATAAAACCAAAAAATCAAACCCACTGCCGTCAAGTTGAACTCGACAAGTATTAACTCATTGCTGTTGAATCAATTCTGACTCACAGCAACCCTACAGGACAGAGTAAAACTGCCCCATAGGGTTTCCAAGGAGCAGCTGGTGGATTTGAACTGCCAGCCTTTTGGTTAGCAGATAGGGAGGTTACTTCACATAGATGGAATAAGGCTTTCACAGAGCAAGGTTGGGAGGATTGTAGGCAAGTGTCTTCATTTCTCAGTGCTGCTATAATGGAAATACTACAAGTGGGTGGCTTTAATGAATAGAAATTTACTTTCTCACAATTTAGGCAGCTAAAAATCTGAATTCAGGGCGCCATCTCTAGAGGAAGGCTTTCCCTCTCTGTTAGCTCTGGGGGGTGTGTCCTTGTCTTTTTTCAGCGTCTGTTCCTCTCTCCTTGGCCGTCTTCAAGTGGTGTGGTGTCTGTCTTCCCGAGTGTGTGCTTCCTTCTGTCTGTGGCTAATCTGCTCTTTTTATATCGCAAAACTGATTGGTTTAAGACAGGTACTATGCTGATATGGCATCCTTAACATGACAAAGAAAATCCTATTCACAAGTGGGATTCCATCCACAAGTATACGGGTAAGGATTTTCAACACATATTTTGGGAGGACACCATTTAGTCTATAACAGTAAAGGAACCAAAGTGTTGGGAAAAGTAGTAGTGAGAGAATAATGATAAAGGAGAGTTGTGGTTAATTGGATAGAAGATAAGTTGGGCACAAGCAATTTGACCAAAAAGCGAGTGGAACAATAGTTGCTTGTTTAATTATTTCTTATTGTTCAGAAATTTAAGTTGTGTGCTTTCTTTTTTCAAATAGCATGGTAGTGATATAATTGAGGGAAAGTGAATTGTGGACTAGTAAGTACAAGGAAGGAGTTGTTTCCTCAAATTTTAAAGATGGAAGAAATCAAAGATAAAAATTTGCAAAACAACCCAATAGTACACCCCAAAATCCAGAGATTATAGCTGTTATTCATTTTAGACCAGGTCGGTTTTTTGATCAAAATGTTGTCTTGACCAACGTCCTTTAACCAAATTATTTTCCCTCTAATTAGTTTGTGGTCAGATTATGTCACCACCAGAGGGGCTTATAGTGTGGACAGTGACAGAAGGTAATGCTTACGAAGCACAGTGGGATTATCTGGGCTCCTTCTGTCAAGATCAGATCAAAATGGGAAAACAAAAATAACCTTATTATTTTTTAATTGAAGGATAACACACATTAATGTTTAAAAACTTCTAATTTTTCAGCTCCATTAATTATCACAAAGTGCTAGGTATAATTTGTATCTAATATGTACTTAATGAATTCTATACAAGAAACCACAGGTCTACGGAACACTGTGGGAAACATAGTGATCTGCAAATGGTGTGGTCTTTAAGGTCTGGACTCAAGCTTGTGGCCAATCAGATGAAGGCAACATAGCATTCCCTCAGAAGGCAATCAATCCTACACTTCGAGAAAACTTCAAATGGCCTCCTCCTGTTTGCATAGAAAATTCTTTCGTGAAAGACTCTTGGGAACTCAGCTTCTCCCAGAGCCCTCTGTAACATACTGGGCATAAAGTGTGACAGATGTTCAATTCTATTGTTATATTTTCTTTAAAATTTCCCTTACTAGAATTTTTCATTCAGTTGTCTTTTTGTTGCACTTAATATTTTTCTTTTGGCAATTATTTCTCTTGGAAGTCATCTTTTAAAATGCAAACTATTATTGTTTTCAAATACAGAATAAAAAATATTTGTATAACAGAGGGCTTATGGGTAGGGGACAGATTTCACTCTTTTTCTTATAGTGTGCAGACTCCATTTGTGTGTATAATAAGCCAGCTCAGAATACTTGGAGGTTGTGCATTAGAGGAGTCACAGTAGGGAATTTTAAAATCACTGTGCAATTGTGTATGTACTTCCACTGCTCTAGTGAACATAACTCTTGATGAGGTCACCGGGAGTCTCCTAATTGCAAATCCAAGGGACTTCTCTGAGGATTGCACACTGTTCACCATCTACAGTCATGAAAGGCCAAACCTCCTTTGGCCTTTGTGACACCATGGTCAGCTGTTTCTCTTACTCTTTGGTCTTTCCTTCTCAATGAGTGTTCGGTAACTCCTGTACCTTGTATTTATTCAGTTGTCGTATGGAGCTGCATGTAATTCTTTAACATCAAAGTTAGTTAAAGTTTCTGTTACTTTGCACAGTTGGAGTGATATCAGTGACCACCGCCGGAGGAGCCCCACCATGTGGAAGACTGCATGAGAATGTCCATAGCCAGGAGGAACCGCCCCAGAACGTCAACCCACTCCATACCTAGCAGGGGTCAAGGTCACCAAAGATGACCCAACTCATAGACATTGGGTAGGAGAGCATTTACTCACAGAAAAGAGAAGCAGAGTAAGTCAGCTTCAACAATGGGTGTTGGTCCCCCATGATCAGCTGGTCACACTCTGCAGCCGAGGCTGGATGGTGGGCTGCGCACATCCCTCTCCTGTTGCGGGCAAAGGACCCTGTTCCCTCCCCACCAGGAACAGATACAGCAGTGGATGTAGTCAGGTGCCACGTGACTCACACACATAAGCAGAACAAAGAAGTACACATGAGGTTCCTAACAGGGAGAGATCAGCAAACGAGATAAGGCGCTCAGTACAGACTGTGCTATTTTCATGGAAGGAGATATTCCAGACCTGACGCCCTGACTGGACATCTCAGAGGAGGGCTTCTTTACCAGCATGCATATTTTGTTTCCTTTGCTGGGAATGCCTTTTCCTCATCTTATATACACCAGGGCAACCTTGGTGGTATAGTGGTTAAGAGTTTGGCTGCTAATCCAAAGGTCAGCAGTTCGAATCTACCAGGCGCTACTTGGAAACTCTATGGGGCAGTTCTTTTCTGACCAATAGGGTCGCTATGAGTTGGAATTCTCTGACCAATAGGGTCGCTATGAGTTGGAATTGACTCGACGGCAATGGGTTTGTTTTTTTGTTTTTGTTTTTAAATACACCAGACAAACCTCTTCCTTCATGATACTACTTAAATATCAGGCATCCTAACCTCACAGATATGGTCTATCTGAAGTATGGGCATATACTCATATCAACACTTATTGCAGTGTTTTGTAATTATTTATAAACTTATCAAGGCTGTGCCTCTCTCAGAATATTTATATTCCAATAAGCAAGACCTGTAGGGAAGGCATGCTTGGCTGGGCTGTGCCTTAGAGTGGGAGAGCGGCTCTCAGCCTGTGCCAACAGCGTGGAAGTCAATGAGTTGATTAGAGACTTGGCCCTTGAGCGGGCCAACATCAAGCCAGAATGGAAGCCTAGCACTGGTTTGCTGACAGACCAGTCAGGGGCTAATTAAGAAATGGAGCAAAATAAAACTAGTCACCAAATCCAGTAGATGAAGGAGGTATCAAACAGAAAAGCAGGAATCAAAGCCAAATCTGGAGCAGCTGCCAGGAGAGCAGATAGAGAAGGAGCTAAATTAAGCCAAATGGAGGTATGAGGGAGTAGGGAAAGGGGGGGGTGGCAGAGAAATTGCCTAAGGAAGAAGACAAGCAACTTTAGTCCAGCTCTAGCAGGGATAAATCAGACAGTGACTTGACATTTACAAGTAAAGAGAGAATTGTTTAGCGAGGAGATATCCCAGAAAGTCTTTTAAGTCAACTCTTTTCTCAGAAAGTCTTTTAAGATGCAGTGTCGTTAAACGGGGAATCATGACTGGAAAAACAGAACATTTTCTTTGCGTCTCAAGATTTTCTGTATCATCATGTTACTGCTATGACGTCTCAGAAGACTCAGGCCAGGTCTTCCTCTTTCTTGTCTCACAGTCAATGAATTATGATTTCTGCCACAAGAACAGAATCTGCTTTTGCAAAGGTCACCTGTCACCTCCTAATTACCATTCCAGTGTGCATTCTCTGTCCTCATGCTGTTCCACCTCTCTGCAGCGTCTGAACTGCTGACCCCCTTCACCACACCGTCTTCTCGCTCTGCCCTGTCTCTCCTCCCTCACGCTTTGCTCTTTTTAGTGCCCTACATGGCCTTCCTTCTTTCACGTATTCCTTAAATAGATACACGCCTAAGAATTTTTCCTTGGCCCTTCTCTCCATCTGTACTTTCTCCCTTGGTGACCCCATCCAATTTCACACCTCCAGCTATTTTTATTCAGAAAATAGTCCACTTGCTGGCTATGACCTCTTTTCTGAGTTCGAGACTAATTTTGCAACTATATACTGGACCTCTCAGCCTGAATGTTCTGTGGGCAGCTCAATCCTAATAACTCCAAAACAAATATTAATATTTCTACATAACTGCTACTCTTTCTCCCTTTTCTGTCTGGGTTCCAAACCCAGAATGCTCCTTGTTATTCTTCTTCTTCTTTTTTTTTTTTTTTCTCACTACTCTTTCTCCTTACTTCTCAATAAGCAGTCTTTTTATCTCTGCTACAGACCTCTGGTCTTATGCCACTTATTCAGATAAACATGGATTGATTGTCTCCTCTGAGCCAGGAACTGAGCTAGGCACATCAACTTTAAAAAGAGAAACAAAACTAAACTAATTGCCAGACATAGCCCCAGATTCTCATTCAGTTGGTCTGGTGTGGGGCTTGGACTTTAGTGTTTTTCAAGTGCCTTCAAATGACTCTAAGGTGCAGCCAGAGTTGAAATCCACCAACTTAAGTATATAGAGATCGGGAAACGGGCAGAGTCCTTGCCCGGATGGAGCTTACATTCCATTGAGGAGACAGACATAAGAAAACATCATATATGTGTATGATTAAAAGTTACACAGGCCACGAAGGAAATGAACAGGGTTCTATGAGAGAAAGAATATAATAGAACAATCTAATTCAGAAGACCTTTCTGAAGAAGTGACATCTTAAGAATGAGTGTGATTTGGCCAGATATATACATAGAGGAGAGCTTTTCTGGCGAGCCTGAGTCATGAAAGAGCCTGGCATTTTTGAAGAAATAAAGGAAGCCAGGGTGGCTAGTGGTTAGTGAATGATGGGGAAAGTGGCTCAAAATGAGGTTGGAACTGTAAAAAAGGGCCTTGTTAAGAATTTGTTAAGTTGCTTAGGTACATTGAAAACCCAACGATAGGTCTTAGGTAAAGGACTAACACAATTGTTTTACTACTAATTATTACCCTGGCTGCCCTGTGGACAGAGTATCAGTGGTGGGTCTAAAGTGAAGGAAATGAAGAGAGACCAATATAAGTTTGAAGCACTTTGGTGAAGATACTATGGTTGCTAGACATGGGTGGTGGCCTTGGATTTGAATAGAATTCTATGGATTCAAGATATATCTTGGAGATAGAATTAATAGAGCTTGCCAGTAGTTGAATATAAGGGAAGGAGGGAAGATCCCAAAGATGATTCCGAGGATTTCGGCTTAAGCAAAATCCTGTTCCTCTGTTCCTTGTACTATTTACTTTGATGAGGAAGGCTGAAGAGGAAAATTGAGAACGCCATTCAAGACATATTAAGTTTTAGATGCTTGTGACACAGCCAAGTAAAATTGTTAGTTATGTAGTTGGATATACAAGCCTAAGGTTTCAACTAAAAATATGAACTGGAGATATACATTTTGTGATCACCAACACTTAGGTAATAAAAAACCCACATGCATGGGTGAGATTATCTAAAGAATGGATTGTAGGGTGAGAAAAAAAAGAAGGCTCGGAACCAAACATGCAATATTCCAACATCAGTAGTTATATGGAGTACGGCTATCTAAAAATAGACTGAGAAGCAGTGCCAGAGAGGACATAAAATACACAAGAGACTGGCGTATCATGGAAGCCAAAGGAAGAGGTTGTTTCAAGGAGGGAATATGGGAAAATGATGCTGAGAGAATGTAGATGAGAACTGAAGAATGCCCATTGGACTTGGCAATGTGGAAATAATTGGCTAGCAGGAACATTCTTGGGAATTGTGTGACAGGAAAACAGATCAGAATGTTAGAAGTGTTCAGGGAGTGAAGAAAGGAGATAGAAAATGGAGACAACTCTTTCAAGAAATTTGGGTAGGAAGGGGATGCAGAGAGATAAAGTCATCCCTGGAGGAAGATATGCATGCTTGATTGTAGTCCAGAATGACTAAGTACAAAGAAAGATCCCAAAGATGCAGAAGAGAGAGGGGAGAAAAGATGGAGTGAAGTCCTTGAGAAGGCAAAATGGATGGACCCAGAGTATAGGTGGAGGGAATGTCCTTGCATAGGGGAGAGAGAAAGAAGATGGGTACCAATGCTGATAAGTGTGAAGATTTGATATTGGAAGATGGGAGAGGGTCCTTATTTGTTCTGTTTTTTTATTCTTAAGAAATTATGAGTCAAAGCCATTAGCTAAAAAAGTCAGGCAGGAGAGAGAGAGATTTGAGGTGGGAGGGAGTGTAGAATAGTTGTTACGGAGTATGGGTGAGGTAGTTTATTAGAAAAACAGTAATATTGCTTATCTGTATTGAGTGCTCGTTTAAAGCTGTTGATAATGACTAGACATAGCAATCTGCCTGATACTATGATTTTCCTCAAACAGTTATCAAATATATGAGTATAGACATGGACTAATATGATAGTTTGGTTTTTCCAGAGTTGATTTTTTTTTTTCGGTGGTTGATGCAAAAAAAGAAAGTGTCAAGAGAGTTGAGTGTATTTTCAAGGTAGTAATTATAATATTTGGCCAGAATCTAGGTTGGACAGAGATGGAGGTGAGGTCAAGAGGTTAAGACCAATGTATAGTGAGAAGGCGCTGTGCTCAGTGGCTTGGAGGTCTTAAAGAGGTCAGCAACTTAAACCCTACAGCAATGGATTAATTCTCTGGAATAACAGTAGGTTATTTTGGAGAGAAATGAATAGTGATTCTAAGGTGGTGCAGTTTCTAGTGATGACACAGTTATAGGGCCGTCCTTTTCTAAGTGTGGTCTGCAGACCAGAAACCTTGGCATCACCTGGGAGATTTTAGAAATGCAGCATCCTTGGACAAGTCTCAGAACTACTGAATCAGAAGCTACTTTTTAACAAGATTCCCAGGTAATTTATAGGACCATTAAAGTTTGCAAGGTACAGGGTTAAGCTGTGATAATGGGCGTGAATCCCTAAGTTGAAGATGAGGAAAATTTACTTGAAATGAGGTGGTCAAGAAACTAAGAAGCCAGAGTATTGACTGGTTCATCCACAGGGACATTGACGTAGCCTAAAGTAATGTGGATCTGGTGGAGAGGATGCATGTGCTGGGAGCTAAAGCTGCAGTAAATGATGACTACCAGATGGGATAAAGGTGATATGGTTGAATGGTTTCTGTTTCAAGGAAGAGCGAAGATTTACAAGAGGTAGGTGAAGAAGTGTTCTGAAGGCAGCGATGAGGAGCAAGGAGGACAGCAACCCATCTTGAGAAAAATAATGACTTCTATTAGATTAGGCTTCTGGGGAAGGAGAGAGCTGGAGAGAGCAGGAAGACAGCCAGGTGTCAGATTAGGAAAGAATGAGATGGAAAAGTTTAGGGAAGAATATAGTCTCCATTAGGGCAGGAAGGTGTTTGTTCTGTTCTTGTTTTAACTTTAGCACCTATCATGCTGCATGACAGTAAGTGCTAGATATTGAATGAATGAGTACATAGATGAAAGGTTAGAGATTTCAACAATCTGGCTAATTATGAAATGGGAGTTCCATAGTTTGCTAACAAGATGGCAGGGATTTTGAGGAAGGAGAGGGCTCAGAGGTTGTTCTTGTTGTTGTTAGGTTCCATTGAGTCAGTTCCAACTCATAGTGACCTTATGTACAACAGAATGAAATACTGACCGGTCCTGCGCCATCGTCATAATAGTTGTTGTTCTTGAGCCCATTGTTGCAGCCACTGTGTCAATCCATCTTGTCAAGGGTCTTCCTCTTTTTTGCTGACCCTCTGCTTTACCAAGCATGACGTCCTTCTCCAGGGACTGATCCCTCCTAATCACGTGTTGAAAGTATGTGAGACCAAGTCTCGCTATCCTTGCTTCTAAGGAGCATTCTGGCTGTACTTCTTCCAAGACAGATATGTTTGTTCTTCTGGCAGCCCATTGTATATTCAATATTCTTTGCCAACACCATAATTCAAAGGCATCAGTTCTTCTTCGGTCTTCCTTATTCATTGTTCAGCTTTCACATGCATATCTGGTGGTGGAAAATACCATGGTTTGGGTTGGGCACACCTTAGTCCTTAAAGTGACAGCTTTGCTTTTGAACACTTTAAAGAGGTCTTTTGCAACAGATTTGTTAGCTAGGGTTTTTCAGCAGTGTGGGCTTCAGAATTCAGGAGATAAGGAATGCTTAGAGAAATTTGGGCTTCTGCTAATGACTGTTCCAAACACGAATGTGAGGGATGATGACTTTAATTTTTCTTTTTTTGTAAAAGAGGACGGACACTCAGGCCAAATTATACGGCCCCACAGGCGTTACAGAGTAGTATGGAGAGCTCCGTGGAGGCTGCTTCTGCAGGCGCCAGGCAGTGGCGTGGCCTGCTTCAGGCTTCTACCTGAGTTTATCTTCTAAAGGATAATGGGAAAATCCGGCGAGTCCCATTTGATGCAGAATTAAGCTCAGACTTGCAGCCTTCTAGATTTGGCCCCAGTCTGTCTTTACAAGCTCATCTGTGTCTATACCCTTGTGCTGAATGTTCCTCGTGCTCATGTTCCCTGAGCAGCACCCCCGTGTTTTCCCACTGCCATATCTTTATTTTTGCTCTTCCCTTGGTTTGGAATGTTTTCTGCCTTTTTTTTATTACCAACATTCTAACTAACCATCTTTAGAACAAATTCAGATACCTTCTCTACAGAACGTTCTAATGGATGTATACCTTCAGCACAGCCCTTGGCATATACTTATTTATTTATTTTTTCACAATAGTTATTACGGGACACTTACTGCAGGCTGGTTCATGTTATAGTTAGTCACAAAACCACCCCCTTAACCCCTACCGTCTCTACTACTCTGCCCTCCTTAAATCTAGCAAAGTGCTTCTAAGTAAGGAGATGCTTAATATTTATAGAATTGAATTGGTATATAGACATTAGCATCTTATTTAAATTTCTTCATTTTAAGGAACATTTCATGAGAATATTTTAATATATGATAATAATGATGATGTTATCAAAATAATTTATAAAAATAAACATTTTTGTTAATCTAAAGAAGCCAGCTACACCAAAGGGAATATTGCTTTGAATATTTCTTTTCTATCATGTAAGAAAAAAATCAAAGTATACCTTTACTTTGATATGTGAAATAGGTGACGGAAAACTGAGTGTATTCTAGAATGAAGACATTACAGAACAGTAGTTCTATAATCCTCTTTGGGGAATCCTCTAGAGTGACTTTTCCAAAAGACCTACTTGCCCCTTGCACTGTGTACCTCTGAGGAGCTCTCAAATTCTCCTCCAGACACACGCAAGCTAAATGCTGTTATTCTTTTGAAATATCTTCCTCTTCGCACCGCTAAGGAATTGAGTAACAATGGTCTCACAATACGCCTACAAACAACCTGGTGATGTTGGCTCAGATGGTCCCCTTGATGGTGATCTTCGGGGCTGGAGATCCCGAAAGAGCTGCAAATGGCCCCTGAAAACCACTTTTTAGACTTTCTGGTGTCTACGTTTAACGTTACCCCACTCAGTTGCTTGACTCAAAACATTTAAAAATTCTATTTCTTAACTGAAGTAAAAGAAAGAGAAAAATCATTTGTAGTAATAGTTAAAAAAAAATTCCTTGCTTTCTGTAGATGAATTCTATACCAAATACATCCTTTGTGACTCCCTACCGTTTCCGTGAAATTCTTGTTCCTTCTGAGGTGCTGTATCTGAGGGTTAACGTGACTGTTGTCTGAAATGCATGTGGAAGCGTCACTGCAGTGGCTGAGAAACGACCATGTTTCCTTTGAGTTCTCGGCCAGAGTAATTGAACGCAGAATATCTTACTAAACGCTGGACTGTGACAGTGTGTTAACACTGTCTCCTAACAGCAGGGCAATTATTTGCTGCGTGGGGTTTTTATCAATCCCCTGGCACTAGTATGTCCTGATAATTATGACAAAGTGCATTGGTCAGTGTTGCTTCGGCAGTCCCTACCCTCCAAGTACCTCACCCACACTCCTCTGTCCCACTTTCGCTTCTCTGGTTAGTAGACATCTTTACTGCTCTTCTCTACTTGCTTACTGTCTTTTTTGTTAAAAGCATTTTCCGATTACAACCTAGAAGCCAAGTATATTTTAGAAAGCCCTCCACTTAGAAGCATTTATTTCTTACAGTTTTCACAGATTTTGAATCAAGTGACAAGAAAGTAGTTTTTAATTGTGTTCCTTTTTGTGGCAACGAGTGACTTCCTCCAGTTTGTTGTGTAATTGTCATTTGCGAAAACAAAACTCGAGTTCTCCCGCTTACGCTGAACACTTAGTAGGCCGTTGTTACTGTGCGAAGCAGTTACTTTGGAATCATGAGAAAATATTATTTCTCAGATGGTGAACTATGAAATTGAAACAGCAGTAATTGTGACTTGGGAATTACAGGTGCACACAATTTTGTTTCAAATTCTTCATATTCTACAGAAATGTGTGTGAAGAGTAAACCTCACTAACAAAGAGAAGAAATAAAAATGAGAGTATAGCTTCCCCCAGGCAATTACCAAATAAAGGTCAGCGTGTAAGTGGAAAATGACCATAAAAAAAATTCTTTCTTGATATAAAACCGTAAACGCTCCAAATATAACAAGTATATCCATTTGTTTCAAATCAATTGCATTTTTAAAGTGCTTTTTCATAGTATACTTAAGTACAAGAATAAAAACTGAGAAGAAAAAAGCCAGCTGATAGATTGTTAGAAATACGGAATGGTTCAAAATATGAATCTGATGCTCAGGGTGACTGGGTAACAAATGGTACATCTGCTCGCTGCTCAACCTGCCGTAATTAATATTCTAGGTCATGCTTAAGTTCCCATGATGGAGCGTCTGAAGGGGGGAATTCAAGAAAAATATATATCTATTATAGAACTCATTGCCTTTTTCCCCCCTTTCTGACGAGTCAGAATCATAGCCTTTAAAAAAAAATCAGTGCTTTCACACTTCATTTGCCGTATTCACCACTGGGCCACCAGTCAGCAGCCGGCCCTGATGCAGGGAGGTCAGTAAGAAGCTATTAGCAGAGTCCTCTCCGGAGATTTCTTGGGTCTTATTGAGTTGGATGTTAGCATGACAGTACTGCAAATAACTCAGTTGTAGTTTTTTTTTTTTTTAAACACTTAGCACAGATTTCCCCATAGTGTTGGTCACTCTAGAAAATTATTGCTGAAAATGAAGTCCCAGAAAGCTAGCCTGACAGTAGCCCTTCTAAGTTGTGAAAAACGTGAAAACTGAACAATATGTCATAGTCCCTTAGGGTTACCTTTGTCCTTTGTGGCACATACTAGTGTTTTTAAAAATCAACAACAAACCATTATTCTTAGGTGGTTTACATATTATGAAATATGGCAATCACGACAATAGTAAGTTAAGATTATTTTATTTACTTCAATAATAATTAAATGAGTACTGGATCAATATAAATAAATACGGTATGTTCTTGCTGTAGGGATTGAGGGAGAGCTGGACTGTTTTCATTGACGTAAGTTATCAAATATATTAATTTCTAAAATGCTGACACCTTGAAGATTTTGAATGGTACATTTTAAATTCAATTAAAGTATATTTTCTATCCATATTTGATTTAAATTGCAAAGAGAATACACATGAGGAGGTCTCCATATAGGTTGCAAAATATAATTTAAGAAAGCTATCATGTCTACTGATGTATTTGCATTTCCCATCTAGCCTATGTATACACGTGCATGCAAATATGAAAGAGATCAAAGAAGATTCCTGATGGAGTCAAGCTAATAGCTGGTAGCAGTTATTCAGGTAGATAGATATTTTTAGGTGATGAATTATAATCTAGTTAAGTTGTATATATTTCACCATTTTAATCTCTAAGGTTGTAGAAATTTTAGTAATAAACATAGACATCAGCTTAATTAAATCATCGCTATCGTATCGGTATTATCTTATATTTCTTTCTTAGACTATGTAGATGTAGTTGTATTTTATGACAGAATTGCCTTTTTTAATATAACATTTATTGTTCTGACTTATTACAATTGATACATGCTTCTCTTAAGAAATCACATTCAAAATCATCTTAAAAATTACCATCCACTTAAAAATCACTATCTTCTGAAAGCTATTGTGAGTATATATATATATTCTCTTTCTAATATTCAGTTATATTGTCTGTCTGTATATCCATCCTGTTCTATGTTTAGAGTTATAGTGAGAGAATGCTAACATAATATTAAAAATGGCTTTTACAACTGTCTTCAAGTTTTCAGTACAGTGATTTTTTTCTTGTATCAATTAAACAGGAAGAAGAAATCTCAAAGAAGAGCCAGTTCAAACGTATTTAAAAAATATGTAAACGTGTTTACATTAACTTACTTATATCTCTTAAAATTCATTTCCTAATTACAAAATAGGAAATGTTGAGTTGGAGGTGGCTCAGCTGGGTCGGTAACAATTTAGTTCTAGAAGATCACAATGTTTTTGAAAGCAAATTGAAACTGATATGTTAAGGAAGATAAAAAGAGTATACGGTATTTTTATGCAAATAACACATGACTTCTATGTGTGTTTGCCAACTGTGCCCTCCCCCCAAGAGGTATTTTCTTAAGCATGCTATGCTAATTTTTCTTACAGCAACATGTAAAAAAAAAAAAGATTGGCATAGTGGTGCTTACGAAAATACCTCGCGGGGATAGGACACGGTTGTCAAACAAATGTAGAAGGCACGCATTATTTGCATAAAAATACGGTAATCTATAAAGTTCTTTGAAAGCCGTCAATAAGATTTTGAAATAAATCTCAAACTTTTTATTAAGATATGTATGTGACTTTTGAAGAGTAAAATGGAGATTTTCAAGGGCCTTTCTGAACTGTACATTGTTATTCTAGATTAGCATTTCCCATTCATTTATTGAGTGTCTTCTATGTGCCAGGCACTCTGCTAGGCCTTGGATGCAAAATACATAAAAGAGTCCCCAGTTCTTCAGCTACTTGCTTGGGTAAGACTGGCACACGCAAAGATAACTATGCCACAGTGTGAAAAGTGCTGTGATAGACATATCCCCAGGCTAGTGAGGAAGAAGTAGGGTTAGGAGACCAAATCCAGCCTGGGTAGGCTCTAAGATAGAGATAACACTTATCTAAGTGTTAGGCTGAAAATATAAACTTTTCTAGAATAGTTTTTCAAAGATAACTATCCTAGTTAATTGGAATACTTCAGAACTTCCAATTCCTTGAGATAAATGAAGCAACCAGGAATGTTTATGGATAAGATGGTGGCGTAAGATAAACAGCACAGTTTTAGGAAGAGCAGATAGGTTTGATGAGTACATTCTTTACATTAGTCCAGAGTGTCTACAGAGCAACTAAACAAGTCATGCTATCATTTAAAATGTAACATTTGCCTCCAGAATATGTATCTGTGTATATGAACAACGTATCAAAATTCAGTTCTATGCAGTTGGTGTACTTTCCATTGTATTTTCAGAAAATGGACAACTGATAAACTTGAATTTAACATTCATCATGTATAAATCCATTGAAGCTCTATTGTGTGGCAGGGACTGTACTATGTACGTCTTGACTCTACTTTGATGCAGTGTGTTTCAAGGTCAATGATAGCACAGGAAGGGTAATGTGGGACTACAGAAGTATAACAGCTAGCTACATGACTACAGCTCGTTAAATTTAGTACGATATTTTGAATAATACATAATACAGTATATATATGATACCATTTGGATTATAATTTTAAAGCACAGAACTTAAAATTACTGCCATTAGGATGTGTAATGAATAATCATTCAAACAGTCAAGTTTGTACCCAAAACTGGTTATGTATTTGAGTTTGTTGAGAGGGTATACGACTTACCGATTCTGTTAAATATGCATAATATATGGCTAAAGTACAAAATGGATAGATTAAGTTCCTTCTGTTATTTTTTTCTTAAATACAATTATATAAAACAGGCCACCTGTGGCAGAAACTATAGCTCAGTAGTTCGTAACATGTTCAGATCCTGAAGTTGTTGCTCTGGAGTGGAGTCAAAGTGTGAATATTTGATAAAATCTCCTTAATGAATATGAAGTCCACCCCTGGTTAAGAACCACATTTGTAGTTTAAAATATTCCTTAAACATATGAAAAATGTCATGGTCCAACTTTCTTTTATTTCATATGAAAATTCGAGATGAAAATCAGAATTGCCTTCTTTTTTTTTAGATTCCAGGTATATACAATTCGCCATTCAGAAAAGAGCCTGACCCGTGGGAATTGCGGTTACGGAAGGCAAAGCCTTTGACCCACCGAAGAGCGGAAGTTACGCAGAAGTGCTGCATAAACCTTGGTGATTGGTTAGCTTGTACGAGCTCCCGTTCTTTCCCTCGGTCTGAAATTCTGCCACCCATTAATAGGAAGCAATGTCAGGTACTAATTAGTACTGTATCAGAATTCTGGCAATGATTGTGTTCTTGCTGTTTTTTTCTTTTAAGTTAATCATTTTGTTTTGTCTCTGCAACAAAAAATTATTTTTACAGACTCTAATTTTAGACAATAAGTGTAAGAAGCTTTTAAGATACATGCCAAAAAAGTATTCAAATGCTTCATTAGCACTGAACTTTGGTGTGTTGAATATGGAGTTGAAACATGGATTATTGGCTAGAATCTAGACTTTTTAATGTAAAAATATTGTTATAGCAGTACTTGTTATAACCTATTGTTGCTGGAAGAATCTTTATGTATTTCTTTCAAATTTGTTTAACTTAACCTCTCAACTAATGATCCATAGTTTTATATCTTTTTAAAAAAGCAGTTGCCATCAAGTAGATTTCTACTCATGGCGACCCCATGTGTGTCAGAGTAGAACTGTGCTCCGCAGGGTTTTCCGTGGCGGATTTTTTAGAAGTAAATTGGCAGACCTTTCTTCTGAGGCACCTCTGGGTGGGCTTGGGCCTCCAACCTTTTGGTTAGCAGCCAAGTGCGTTAACCATTTGCACTGGTAGCTTCATGAGCTGCCTTTCCCACCCCCAGCCATTTAATCACCGTTGCAGTAAGACAACCCTTCATTCTATGCCGTAAAATATTTTCCTGCTTTACTGAAATTATTTGTGATATGTTGTGTTTCCACTTTCGATAACTGGGCCCTTAATCAGCTTTATTTATGTGTGTTTTTTTCTTTTGCTCTTTCAAAACAACTAACTTATGGTCAATACTATTAACTGAAGGTTTATACTTTATTATAGAAGGAACTATAAGAATTGATTGAAAATCTATGAAGTCAATTTTTCCCCTGAATTACTTTCTCTTTTTCCTCATCCCTGATTCATTTCCTAAAAAAAAAAAAAAACTATGTCAGTGTTTTTAATTACCTTTAAACTAGTCTATCCAAATAAGACATAGAAGCCAATAATTCTTCCTGCTTTTGTATATGTGGAACAAGCAGCATAGAGTCGAGCAAGGGGACAAATGAGACATAGTAGACAGCAGAAAAAGTTTCGTTTCATTTTGGCATCTATTTTTAGAATATGGTTGCATTATTCTTTTTAAAATATGAGTTGTGCCAATAGTCTAATAAATACATTTTAAATAGTTTCAAAGACAAATATAAAATAAATTTTATATTATGAATAATTGAATTTTTATCATTTTATATTATGCACATTACTATTTATATTAGTGCAAGTAATGATTTTATGTAACATCATCAGCGTGTGCAATTCAATTAAATAGTTATTGTATAAAGAAGATAATAACTCTAGGATCTCCGCTGCATGTGCATTGCACGTGCAATGATCGATGGGGCATCAAATATAACATTAAAAAAAAACAAAATGTTGTAGTCAAGTCAATTCCAACTCATAGTGACTCGATAGGACAGAGCAGAACTGCCTCATAGGGTTTCCAAGGCTGTATCCTTTACAGAAGCAGACTGCCACATCTTTCTCCTGTGGAGTGACTGGTGGGTTTGAATCACCAACCTTTCAGTTAGCAGCTGAGCACTTAACCACTGTGCCACCAGGGCTCCTTAGATACAACGTTGTGTATATGAATGTTTAATAACCTACATTTCATGCTGTATTCATTAAGATAGCTATTGGTGCTACATGGAATTCATATAGTAATTTTGCATGCAACTTCTGAGGAAATGTGAAAATTATATGGTGTGAATAAGATCAGGATATATAAATACTTCTGAGCCTGGAAACACCACGAAGGTTGTCTGAACTATCACACTATACAATATTCCCAACATTCCCCATTAAAAATTATTTTACGAGGGTTTTATAATATTGATATTTAACATTAACTTTACTGCTTTGTTTTTATGATACGGCTTTTTATACTTGTTTGCCTCCACGCTTCATCTCTATGACTACGCTTCTCTCAATACAACCATTTTTATTTCTTCCATCCATTCTCTTTATATATATGTATATACGTGTATATGTATTTAGTATATATGGAATGCATATATAGGTACATAGAAGATGTATATAGATCAAGTATATGTATATGAAAAATATGCAAGTGTAAATGGTATGTATATATCCATATGGAGGACATATATGGTGATGCAGCGGTTAAAGCGATTGACTGCTAACTGAAAAGCCAGTGGTTCGAAATCAGCGGCTCTGCAGGAGAAAGATGTGGCAGTTCTATGGGGTTGCTATGAGTCAGAATGACTCAATGGCAGTGGTTTGGTTACGGAAGATATATATATATATATATGAAAACATACGGAAGGTATATATTTATGTATAGAAGATATATGACTGTGTGTGTATATAGAAAATGTTTATTTATTGAATATTTATATGTCTATGGAAGATCTTATATGTTTGTTTGTGTGTGTGTGTGTGTATACATATATACTCATGAATTACCTTTATCTAAAATACCACAAATTAATGGTCTCTGCTAGTATCTTTTTCTTTTCCTTTTTTGTCTTTTTCCTCTTCTCTTCTCTTTTTTTTCTTCTTTCCCTTCTTCCTTCCTTCCCTGTCCCATGGTCCACCTCCTCTCCCTTTCCCATGTTCTTCTACATTTCTTTCCTTCTTTCTCTTTTTCTTCTTTCCTGCCCATTCTTCCTTCTTCCATATTTTCTTTCCACTTTTTTCTCTTTTCTTCTTACCTCCTTCCTTCCTTCCTTTGTTCCTTCCCTCCCTCCTTCCTTTTTATCCTTTTTTACAGAATGGGATTATTTTATGTCATGGTTTTCTTTTAACCACATTCTTGTATGTTAATTAATAATAGTAAAGGCATATCCATCATTGGGGATATTTGAAATTAGATACTCTATGATTTAAATGATAATTTTGTACTTTAACCAGTGAGTCTATACTTGCCAGTGAATTTCTTAAATGTATATTTGTAGCAAGTTAAAAACCAAATAACTTCATTATTAACATTTGAGAAAAGTTTAAAAAATACAAGATGACTATAAAGTAATATGGTTTATTAAAAATATAGCAAAACATAAATATATTTGACTCTTATAACTAGGGCTTGAGTGGAGGCAAGGAAAGCCAAACATTGGAAAACCGTAGCTAAGTGACGAAGACCTGTAGGTTCAGGCCAAGTCCTGGTAGTCTAGGCATTCTATGGGTTAATATTTAGAAATGAATATACTGAGCAGATGAGAAGTTTTGTCCCTGTGATCCCATATTACCCCAGGTATGCTTGGGATAAGTGATAAACTGAGATCTAAAAGGCAGGCTAGCAGTAGAAGTACAAATCAACACAAACTTTGACATAATAGCAGCTTGATAGCAGGTATCAAGTTTGCTATCCAGGGAGATGGACCATTTAGATCAAAGGCAAGACACTAGTTGTCTAAGATATAAATGCATGGACCACGCATTGAAAGGCATAGGAAGAGAGGCATAATTGTAGAAGAGTTGGGGTCACAAAAATTATAGTGAACCCAAAAGGATGACAGCCTATTTTCATTCTAAACTGCTGCTTAAGTAGGGCTCCTTCTGTTTCATTTCCTAGTCTTACTGAAACTAGGAAGTTCCAGAACAAGAAGTGGAGTGATTCCGCAAACGGGATATGTGTTATGTTGGTATAGCAACGGAGGTTACGAGGCTGAGTCTGGCCACCAGGTAGACCATTACTCCATGTGAAAGCTGGCCCCTCCAAAGGCCATTCACTTATTTCTTGTATACTGTTATTGTTCAAGACCTTTTACAAGCCCTTATTGAAAATAGTAATAATAATGAAAATAATAATAAAGCAATGGCTACCATTTTTAGGTGTTTACTATGTTCTAAATATAACATCACATTATTTTACATATCTTGAGAGCAGTTTTCTGAAATAATTACTATGCTCATTTTACATTTGAGGAAACAGATTGAAAGAAGTAATTCAACCTTAGTTACACAACCAAATTTCAGTATTTTAAACCATAGAATTTGTCCAAGTAAAAGAATAAGAAAAGTCACTATTTGATTTCTTAATATTTGTAATAGCAGAATTTGAATCATGTTACTGTATCTTTAAAAAGAAAACTTTCAATAAAAATCCATTAACTACTTTCAAATATAGCAATCCTCCTGTCCAGCTGTGAAAAGTACTAGATGATACTTATTTGTCATTTGTGTTATTTACGGTCCATGACTTTTATGGTAACTGGTTCCTATTATTGGTTTCTATTAATGTAAAACATAAGTGCACATAAATGAGGCGTGAATCATTTCTTTTTATTAGCCCCACAGTCTTCACTCAGTGCTTGCAGCAACTCCAGCTGTGTCTTGTTAGTGATAACCTGTTTAAAAAAGAGATCTTTAAGAATAAGGAATATGATCAGAGATGTATCACTCCTCTCCTAGCACAGCAATAATGGTGAAAGAAAGAAAACAATATATAATTAATGGCACAGGAAAATCTCGAGCAGCCCCTGGTTTGTGTTGTGCTTAGAGTGATGCTAATTATACAACCAGTGTGTCTTAGTCATCTAGTGCTGCTGTAACAGAAATACCACAAGTTGATGGCTTTAACAAACAGAAATTCATGCTCTCACGGTTTAGGAGGCTATAGAAGTCCAATTTCAGAGCACCAGCTCTGGGGGAAGGCTTTCTCTATCAGATCTGGGGGAAAGTCCTTGTCTCCTTTCAACATTTGTTGGCCCAGCTTTCCTTGGAAATCTGCGTATGTCTTGGCATCAATCTTTCTATGGGTCTTGGAGGTTCTCAGCACAGGGACCTCAGGTCCAAAGGATGTGCTCCACTCCCAGCTTTTTTTTCTTAGTGGAAGTAGGCCCCTCCCTTTATGCTCCCTTCTCTCTCCTGTATCTCTTATAAGATAAAATGTGATGTAGACCACACTGCAGGGAAGATCCCCTTACAGTGGCCTGAGTAAAGGTGTTGCATCCCACCGTAATCTTGATTAACATGACCTAATCCTGCCTCATTAACACAATGGGCAGCTCACTCCCAAACGGGACCATAACCACAGGCAAAGAGGCTAGGATTTACAACGCATCACAAAATGGAGGATAATCAGATCACAAAATAGAGGACAACCACACAATACTGGGAATCATAGCCTAGACAAGTTGACACATATTCTTGGGTAATGCAACTAAATCCACAACGTGGTGGATTCTAATAACCAGCATCAGTAAGTAATAACTTAAAAGTAGGATATGCTGTTAAGTTATGACACAGTACAGCTATGGAATTTCCTCTGCTATGTATTTATGCCATTAAGTTGTTACTATTCAATATCAGAGTTATTAGACAATGGAGTTTAGAATTTTAAATAAAGAACACTTAATTAAAAACATGACCCTTCTAGATTTTAGGGGCCACCAATTAAACTATGTGGTTTGCCATTCACCTAAAAGCTTTAATTTCATTAAAAAAATACTTGCTCCCTTATTCCTATTTATAGGGGGGCTTTTTGGAAGCTATGCTCAGAATTTTCTTTTAATAGTTTTACTTACTTAAAAAAGGAGAGGCTTTTTAAAATTGTATTAGAAGAAGTGTGCTTCCTTAAATTAGAATACAAAGCAACATATAGCTACAAGTTTCCCAGTCATAGCACCAATATTCTTTTAATATAATTGGGGAAAATTTTGTTTGCTTTAAAACCCATTGAATGTAATCACTTTTACTTGAGAGAAACTTTCTTGAAAATACGTGACATTCTTCTGTCATATTCTTCCAAACTCAGAGAAGAACAAATTGCTTTTCAAAATTAATTTAGTGAACTTACCATACTTTGTAGATATTCACCACGCTTGGTCATCAATAACGTGTCACAAATGCTGCGTAATAAAATGTTTACCTTATCCCGTGCTTTTCAGGGGCCCTTTCGTGACATCGCTGAAGTACTGCAGCAACGCTACAAGCCTTTGGAACCAACCCTGCGGGTGGCAGAACCAATCAGTGAGTCAAAGGACGCCAGGGAGGCGTTCAGAAGAGAGGAATGGGCGCGCAACATAAACGATAATATGTGAGTTCTTGGGTAAAAATGATATCTGTAGGATGTTTGACACCTTATGTTTGTTCGTCCTTTCTATTGCCTAATGAAAAGAATCTTTTATTTGTGATAAAAGGCAAAGTGACCCTTGATCTATTCAGAAGCAACCATCTTTTAACATGCAAATGCTTTAGATAAGGTCAATATTGATGGTGAACTAAAATAATTAATATACTACTCAACTGAGAAAAATAAGAATGGATGGCATTTTAAAGGGGATAAGTGGCCACTGTTCATGCATTTGAAAAGATAATTTCCTTGATTATTTAGGGAAAGCATACATATTTATGAGGCTTCTGAAACAAGATCTTAGAAAACAAAAACATTTTTCTTAACATGGACTAGATTTCATTTGAATATACTGATATAACATGATATACCAAAAAACATGGTAGTTTCTAGAAATCAGGAGCAATGAAAGAGGTTGGTTTCTTTATGACTGAGAAAGATGATTGAGGAAGATGAAGGATTATCTAATAGCATTGCAACTTTAAATTATATTATTAGCATTACTGATTTGGGGCTCAATTCGTGTCTTTCCCTAAGGCACTTCCTCTCTCTTCAGGCACTGTCCTCAATAGAGTTACATGTGATTTATAAATAGACCATTTAAAATCTAGAATGGCTTCATGTTTGTTATTATTCTCCTATGAGGTAGTTTATAATTACTTTTAATGTATCTCATAATAATTATTTAGTATTACTAACATACTATATAATAGTAAGATACAATAATTATAACATTAGTTATAATTATAATAAAATGATTTAATATAATATAAAGTATAAATCGTTTTATAATGACAACATGTAATATACAATTATTATTGTTATTTACATAGTATGTACTGTCAAATTATGTTATATAATAATGATCTCTATAATAGCTATTGTATTATGTAAATGATATATTTATATCATTATATAAATTAACAATAATAATAATTACAAAATACGTTACAAAGTGTATCTTATTATATACAAAAACTAGAATTACCTGTCATCTACCACAGTGAATTTTGAATCATTTTATCAGTTAGAAGGGTTATATAATATTCTTTATTTGGTATAGTACAAAGTATATGAAAATAATCATACATTTCTGAAAAGACTCTTGAAAAAATTTTCACATAAATTCCTATCAAAGATAAAATTGATAAGCATCTTGAGTAATTTTTATAAAGATTTTTATTTTGTAGCAATTACTTGAAGTAATTATCTTTAGAGTGTTCAACAGATTCTTTTAATAATCCACTGAGTAAATTCAACATAAGAAGAATAAGAAAACAAGAAACATTTTTTTCCAATTAGTTTTGGGCAGGTGGATTCTTCTTACTAAAGAGATTACAGAAGATTAATGCTGCTCAGACTTAGTCAAGCAAAACATGCAATTCAGTGATGAATGTCTAAGGAGTTACGTTACTCAGAATTATTTTCCTATTTTCAGTGATGCAAAGGTTTATGAAATAACAAGACTAACTTCTCAAAGAAATTGACCACATTGATATTTCTACAGAAATCATTATATATGAAAAATACTGAAGTATCCTTTATTAGTATTTTCCTTCATAAGCCTAGAAAGATCAGATATCAATGTTATCCCCAAAGAAAGGTGCTCAACTTAGAGTTTCTGTGGAACACTTATAAATATCTTCAACTTCTGTGGTGTTGCTGATGATGCATTACCCTGAAGCTTTCAGAAATTGAAAAGTGCTCTTAGGTTTATCAGCCAATCAGGAACAAGTCAAGTTGTGAATGCTGAAGAAATGATTTATAGATTTGAGGTTATCAAATTTTTTGCAACTAGGCTAAGCAATTGATCTTGGCAACAAAGTTAAGGATAGTTTCATTATTCCGAGAATCGAAACACTGATATTTTGTAGCTTCTTCTGAAACCATTTTGGTTTGAGAATGATGGGTAACATGTTAACCTTATCATGTATAGCAAAAGAAGTGTTAGCAATTTACGTTTTGTTGTTGTTGGATGCCGTTGAGTCGGTTCCGACTCAAAGTGACCCTATGCACACAGAACCAAACACTCCCTGGTCCTCTGCCATCCTCACAATCATCATTATGCTTGAGCCCATTGTTGACAATCCATCTTGTTGAGGGTCTTCCTCTTTTTCACTGACCCTCTACTCTACCAAGCATGATGTCCTTCTCCAGGGACTGATCCCGCCTGATAACATGTCCAAAGTACGTGAGACAAAGTCTCGCCATTCCCCCTTCTGTGATAGAAATTAGGAAAAAGATATTCTCTTCCCACAGAGATGGATAATTTTTTAATGTACAGTGTTCCTTCTGCAACATTCCCAATATTACCTGTAAGGAACTGAAGGCAGTATGTTTGCCATCCAAAGGCCTTAAGCAGGAACACTAATCCTAGGAAAGAAGCCTTTTGCTTTTAATCTGTAGGGCTCAAAGGGTGACGTTATATTAGAGTATTTGGATACACTTAGCTATTTTGTTTTGGTGTCATTATGAAAAACGCGTTGTGTTATAGTAGTAGGAGTATGGGCTTTGGGACTCCATCTCTGTGTGCTCAGATCATGGCTCTATTGCACACCAGCAGTGTGATCTTGGGGAAGTTACTTAACCTTCCTGAGCTTCTAGTTCCCTGACTGTAAGAGGGATAGAAATGTTATTTTAAAAGGTAGTGATGTGGATTGAGTGAAATAATGAGTATGGCTTCATTGCTGTTAGTTGCTGCCAGTCAGCTCTGATTCCTGGTGATCTTATGGATGGCAGAACAAAACGTTGCCAGGTCCTCTGCGCTATCTTCATGATCACTGGTGTTTGAGTCCATTGTTGTGCCAGGTCCTCTGCGCTATCTTCATGATCACTGGTGTTTGAGTCCATTGTTGTGGCTGCTGTGGCTCTCCACCTACCTGACTCTTTATTTTAACAAACATGGTGTCCTTTTCTAGTGCTTGCTCTTTCCTGATGACGTGTCCAAAGTGAGCAAGGCAAAGTCTCGTCATTGTTGCTTCTAAGGAGCATTCTGGTTGTATTTAGGTTCTTAATAAAAGGTAACTATTAACAGGCTCTGTGTTTGCTACAGATAATAATTCTGCATTTAAGACATCAAACGAGGGGCAGGAAATCACAGACTCCAGAGGTGGACTGGATTTCATCCGCCAGGCGGTGGAACTAGTGTTAAGAAGGACCACGAGCACAGCTCTTCTGTATGCCACGCGGTGTTCTAACCTCATAGAAGATTCCTCGTTATGCTTCTGACAGACAAATTCGGGTTTGGGAATATATTCCTAGGTAGCTATGAGAGATGACAAAATGCATCTCAGTAATCACAGGCTGATGGGTTAGAGCTGTTGTCTAGATATTTAAAATGGGCATAGGCAGTAGGAGAATGATAATTTATACAGAGATTGTGGATTACAGAGGTTTTTTTGGAAGTCATTTTAAAAGATACATTTGTTTTTGTTCTTAAAGAGACTCATGCCCTTTTGTCATGTCTTTTTGTAGTCCTTATTCACATGTCTGTATTTAGGAATCCAGGAAATTAAATAAGCAATTAATAAACAATTGTCAAGTACTTCCTATGTGGGAAGCCCTGGTGGCTCAGTAGTTAAGAGCTCGGCTGCTAATCAAAAGGTCGGCAGTTCGAATCCACCAGCCGCTCCTTGGAAACCCTATGGGGCGGTTCTACTCTGTCCTATAGGGTCGCTATGAGTTGGAATCAACTCAACAACAATGGGTTTGATTTTTGTTTTTTTCCTTATGTGGCGAGCTCTCATCCAGATATTGCGAGAAATAAAAAAGGAGTATTTATTGATTTAACAATGTTTGCATGTCAGAAATAGTTTTAGGCACTAGAGATATAAAAAACCCCATTGTCACTGAGTTGATTCCGACTGGCAGCGACCCTATAGGACAGAGGAGAGCTGCCCCATAGGGTTTCCAAGGGGTGGATTGGAAATTGTTGGATTCGAACTGCCGAACTTTTCTTGGTTAGCAGCCGAACTCTTAACCATTCTGCCATCAGGGCTCCCACTAGAGATATAGCAGCGAATAAAATAGACAAAGTGCCCGCTCTCATGGAACTTACATACTCCTTTTTTTTTTTGCCATTTAATTTTTTAAAAATTTTTTAATTGTACTTTAAGTCGAAGTTTACAGTTAAAGTTAGTTTCTCATACAAAAATTTATATACACATTGTTATGTGACCCTAGTTGCTGGGCCTATAATGTGACAGCACACTTCTCCTTTCCACCACTGATTTCCCGGGTCCATTTAACGAGCTCCTAACCCTCTCTGCCTTCCCATCTCACCTCCAGACAGAAACTGCCCGTTAGTCTCTTATATCTACTTGAGTTAAGAAGCACTCTCTTCATGAGTATCATTTTGTGTCTATAGTTCACTGTAATCTATGTCTGAAGAGTTGACTTCGTGCATTGTTTCAGTTCTGGGCTAACAGTCCGAGGACCATGTCTTCCGGGGTCCCTCCAGTCTCAGTCAGACAATGAAGTCTGGTCTTTCTACTAGAATTTGAGTTCTGCACCCCACTTGTCTCCTGCTCCGTCAGGGACTCTCTGTTGTATTCCCTGCCAGGGAAGTCATTGGTGGTAGCTGGGCACCGTCTAGTTCTTCTGGTCTCAGGCTGATGGAGTCTCTGGTTTATGTGGCCCTTTCTGTCTCTTGGGCTAGTATTTTCCTTGTATCTTTGGTGGTCTTCATTCTCCTTTACTCCAGGTGGGTTGGCACCAGTTGATGCATCTTAGATGGCCGCTTGCTAGCTTTTAAGATCCCAGACGCCACTTACCAAAGTGGGATGCAGAACATTTTCTTAAACTTCGTTATGGCAGTTGACCTAGATGTCCCCTGAAACTATGGTCCTCAGACCCCCGCCCCTACTACTCTGTCCCTCAAAGTGTTTGGTTATATTCCGGAAACTTCTTAGCTTTTGGTTTAGTCCAGTTGTGCTGAATTCTCCTGTAGTGAGTGCTGTCCTTCCCTTCAGCTAAGAAATTATTATCTACTATCTAGTTAGTAAATAACCCTCACCCTCCCTCCCTACCCTAGTAACCATCAAAGAATGTTTGCTTCTGTGTTTAAACCTTTTCTTGAGTTCTCATAATAGTGATCTTATACAATATTTGTCCTTCTGTGACTGACTAAATTCACTCAGCATAATGCCCTCCAGCTTCCTCCATGTTATAAGATGTTTCACGGCTTCATTGTTGTTCTTTATTGTAGTATTCCATTGTGTGAATATACCATAATTTGTTTATCCATTCATCTATTTATGGGCACCTCAGTTGTTTCCATCTTTTTGTTATTGTGAACAGTGCTGCAGTGAACATGGATGTGCATATGTCTATTCATGCGACGGCTCTTATTTCTTATTTCTCTAGGGTGTATTCCAAGGAGTGGGATTGCTGGATCATATGGTGCTTCTATTTCTAGCTTTTTAAGAAAGCACCAAATCGATTTCCAAAGTGATTGTACCATTTTACATTCCCAACAGCAGTGTGTAAGTGTTCCAGTCTCTCCACAATCTCTCCAACATTTATTATTTTGTGTTTTTTTGATTAATGCTAGCCTTGTTGGGGTGAGATACAATGGGGTATCTCATTGTAGTTTTGATTTGCATTTCTCTAACGGCTAATGATCTTGAGCATTTCCTCATGTATCTGGTAGCCACCTGAATATCTTCTTTGGTGAAG
>NW_004443975.1:18489294-18506265 GCF_000243295.1 Trichechus manatus latirostris | reverse complement strand
CTGAGTTCTTTATCTCTTCATTTGATGTTCTAGGGTTTCAGGATTGTTGATTCTCTGTTTGGCTTAGTTTTTTGGATCTTTGTTGTGGAGGGACGGCGTGGTGTTTCTGCCTAGAGCGCCATCTTGCCGGCTCTATTGGCTAGAATTTTGTTGAGGATTTTTGTGTCAATGTTCAAGAGGGATACTGGTCTGTAATTTTATTTTTTTGTGATGTCTTTACCTGGTTTTGGTATCAGGGTTATGCTGGCTTCACAGAATGAGTTTGGGAGTATTCCATCCTTTTCTATGCTCTGAAATACCTTTAGCAGTAGTGGTGTTAACTCTTCTCTGAAACTTTGGTAGAATTCTCCAGTGAAGCCATCCGGGCCACAGCTTTTTTTTTGTTGGGAGTGTTTTAATTACCTTTTCAATCTCTTTTTTTGTTATGGGTTTATTTAGTTGTTCTACCTCTGTTTGTGTTAGTTTCGGTAGGTAGTGAGTTTCTAGAAATTTGTCCATTTCCTCTAGGTGTTAAAATTTGTTAGAGTACAATTTTCATCGTTTATTGGTTTTATTGATCTTTTCAAAGAACCAGCTTTTGCTTTTGTTAACTCTTTCACTTGTTTTTTCTATTTTCTATTTTATTTAATTCTGCTCTAATTTTATTATATGCTTTCTTCTGGTGCCCAAGGACTTCTTTTGCTGCTCTTTCTATTTGTTTGAGTTATAGAGTTAGTGTTTTGATTTTGGCCCTTTCTTCTTTTTGAATGTGTGTAAATTGACCTCTGAGTGCTGCTTTTGCTATGTCCCAAAGGTTCTGGCAGGATGTTTTCATTCTCATTTGATTCTGTGAATTTATATATTCTGTCCTTAATTTTTTCTATAACCCAGTATTTTTGATCAAGGTGTTGTTCAATTTCCATGTGTTTGATTTTTTTCCTTGCTTTTTGTGTTATTGATTTCTACTTTTATGACTTTATGATCAGAAAAAATGCTTTGGATTCTGTTAAGGCTTGCTTTATGGCCTCATAGGTGGTCTATTCTGGAGAATGTTCCATGTGTGTTCGAAAAGAAAATATACTTGGCTGCTGCTGGGTGGAGTGTTCTGTATATGTCTGTGAGATCAAGTTGGTTGATTATGGCATTTAGATCTTCCCTGTCTTTATTGAGCTTCTTTCTGGATGTTCTGTCCTTCACCAAAAGTGGTGTGTTGAAGTCTCCTACTATTATTGTGGAGCTATTTATCTCTCTTTTCAATGCTGTTAGAGTTGTTTTATGTATTTTGGAGCCCTGTCATTGGTTGTGTTAATATTTATTATGGTTATGTCCTCTTGGTGTATTGACCCTTGAATCATTGCATAGTGTCCTTCCTCATCCTTTATGGTGGATTTTATTTTAATGTCTATTTTGTCTGAGATTAATATTACCACTCTTAGTCTTTTTTGATTGTTGTTTGCTTGATATATTTTTTCCATCCTTTGGGTTTTAGTTTGTTTGTGTCTTTAAGTCTAAGGTGTGTCTCTTGTAGGCAGCATATAGACGGATCATGTTTTTTTTATCCATTCTGCCACTCTCTTTCTCTTTATTGGTGCATTTAGTCCAAGTACATTCAGTGTAATTATTGATAGGTCTGAGTTTAGTGCTGTCATTTTGATGTCTTTTTTTGTGTGTGTTGTTGACAGTTTCTTTGTTCCACTCAATTTTCTGTGCTGAGTAGTTTTTCTTTATGTATTTTCTTTTCATCTTTTTCATTGTGTTGATTTTGTATTTCCTGAGTCTGTTTTTCTTGGTTTTTATTTTGACTTGTAGAATTGTTAGTTTCCTTTGTAGTTACCTGAATATTTACCCCTATTTTTCTAAGTTCAAACCAATCTTTTATTTCTTTATATTGCTTTGACTTCCTCTCCATATAAAAGGTCTATGTCTACATTTTTTAAGTCCCTCTTTTTTGTTTTAATGTTGTCATCTTTTACATACTGACGTCTCTGTTTCCCTATTTATAGTGTTTTAGCTTTGATTTATTTTTGTGACTTTCCTATCTGGGTTTATGTCTGGTTTCTCTGTCCTGTGTTCTAGTCTTGGGTTGCTATCTGATGTTATTGATTTTCTAACCAGAGGACTGCCTTTAGTATTTCTTGTAATTTTGGTTTGATTTTTACAAATTCCCCAAACATCTTTTTATCTGGAAATGCCCTAATTTCGCTGTCATATTTGAGAGACAGTTTTGCTGGATATATAATTTTGGGATGGCAATCTTTTTCCTTCATGGTTTTATATATGTCGTCCCATTGCCTTCTTGCCTGCATGGTTTCTGCTGAGTAGCCCGAGTTTGGTCTTATTGACTCTCCTTTGTAGATGACTTTTCATTTATTCCTAGATGCACTTAAAATTCTCTCTTTATCTTTGGTTTTGGCAAGTTTGATTATAATATGTGTTAGTGAATTTCTTTTGAGATCTACCTTGTGTGGGGTTTGATGAGCATCTTGGATAGATATCTTCTCATCCTTCATGATATCATGGAAGTTTTCTGCCAACAAATCTTCAACAATTCTCTCTGTATTTTCTGTTATACCCTCAATTCTGGCACTCCAATCACTCATAGGTTATTCCTCTTGATAGTGTCCCACATAATTCTTAGGCTTTCTTCATTTTTTTAAAATTCTTTCATTTGATTTTTCCTCAAATAAGTTGATGTCAAGTGCTTTATCTTCACTCTCACTAATTCTGACTTCCATTGCCTCAATTCTGCTCCTGTGACTTTCTATTGAGTTGTCTAATTCTGAAATTTTTATTGTTAATCTTATGGATTTCTGATTGCTGTCTCTCTGTGGATTCTTACAGTCTGTTGAATTTGTCATTATGCTGTTTTGTAGTCTTCTTAAGTTCCTCTATTGCTTTGTTTGTATGTTCCTTGGCTAGTTCTGCATTTTGCCTGATCTCCTTCCTGAACTCTTGAAGAGTTCTGTATATTAATCTTTCATATTCTACCTCCGGTAATTCCAAGAAGTTCTCTTCCTCCAGAAGATTTCTTAATTCTTTTTTTGGGGGGAGCTTGCTGAAGCCATCATGGTCTGCCTCTTTATGTGACTTGATATTGACTGTTGTCTACAAGCCATCAATAAGTTATTATATTTATTTATTTTATGTTTGCTTACTGTGTCATAGCATCTTGTTTTGTTTTAATATGCCCAAATAGGCTGGTCATGTGAGCTAGTTTGATTATTGGCACCTTTCAAGCCCTAACGTTCTGTCACCAGGTGGTTAGATCTGTTAGTAGGTACGTGAACCCAGAAGTCCATTTACTTTTCTTGTATGGATTCAGTTTGGGTGTCCACGTGGTCAGTCACCAAGTACGTGGTACAGTCTCTTGCCTACAGTCCTAGACTGGCAGGGTTGATTGGAGTAGGCATAGGTATCTGGCTGTAGTATGTGGTCATGCACTGAGCAAGGCAGGGGGCTGACGGCTGCCTCTGAGTGTCTTGGAGGAAAGCATATTGCTCTTCCCTAGAGTGCATAGGTGGGTGGGTTTTGCAGCCAGACTATGGGCACCCAGTGCCGTTGGCTGTAAGGACTGGGACACACCATTTGTTCTTGGACCCTTGGACCCCTGTCACAGGTGGCTAGGTGGCATGGGTGGAGCCACCAGTCCTCAGCCCCTGATGTGTGTAGGTGAGGACCCTGCTTAAGGGACAGAGTGGTGTCAAATGTCACAAACCTGCCACTCCACCATATAGCTGATACAGTTGAAGTTAGGCTTCAGGTATATACCCTGTTGTATGGTGCTAATGAGGGCCTATGCTGTTGAAATGGGCCTACAAAGGTCTATGCAGGGGTGAAAGGCATTCGAAGTCTGTGGACCCCTTATGGCTGTGACTAGGCAAAGGATCTGTGCCTGCCGCCCTGAGTTCCCAGCTTAGAGGAGCTGGCAGATTATGTTTATCCTGTTTGTTCATTTGTTCCCTTTCCAAGTCCGGGAGAATGGCTCAGGGGGAGTGACAGTTCCTACTTCTGGCCCAGGGGATGGGGCAATTGCTGAAGCCAGCCCAGGACCTGGTGCACAGTGGGGAGGAGGCAGGTAAATGGGAGAGAGGTTCTTACCAAATGAGATGTTTTTTAATCTGCTTGATGGGTTAGATGCAAGTACTTATCTTTTGCCAATTGAGTGCCACTTTTCACTGGTTCTCGAGGCTTGAGTAGACTCTCTGCCGCTTGGTCTCTCCCTGTGTGGAAATCGTGTCCCGACTTTCACTGCTTGCCTCACCACACACACCAGCCAATCTGGCCTGCAGGGTGCTGGTTCCTGCTGGGTCAGGTCTGGCAACTCCTTGCTGCTTCTGAACAGTCTCTCCCTCCCCCTGCCACCCAGTCTGATTCTTCAACTTTGCCTTTGATATTCAGGACTCCTAGATTGTCATATATAATCGATTCACTTGTTTTTTCGGGACTTTGTTGTAAGAGGGACCACAGGAAGTGTCTGACTTCTCCACCATCTTGGCTGTGCCTCTGAACCTACATGCTTCTAACTTAAAACCTAACTAGAATACCTACTGAAATTCTGAGTAAAAATTGCCATAGCAAAGCTGTTGGTACGTTGTCAAATGTATATTAAAGACAATAAGTGCTTTTTTTTTAAATATATAATTTGCTGTGGACTCAGATGATATATGAAGACATTCTTGACAGGGAAGGAACTGAATTGGGTTCTGTGAAAGATGGTGTGATGGATTGAATTGTGTCACCCAAAATATGTTTTATGAATCCTAACACTTTTACCTTTGGTTTTAAATCAGGAAAGGTGTGCTTCAGGGTTGTATCCTTTCACCATACTTATTCAATCTGTATGCTGAGCAAATAATCTGAGAAGCTCGACTATGTGAAGAAGAACAGGGCATCAGGATTGGAGGAAGACCCATAACCTGAGATATGCAGATGACACAACATTACTTGCTGAAAGTGAAGAGGACTTGAAGCACTTACTGATAATCAAAGATCACGGCCTTCAGTATGGATTACACCTCAACATAAAGGAAACAAAAATCCTCACAACTGGACCAATAAGCAACATCATGATAAATGAAGATTTATCATGGATTGTCAAGGATTTCATTTTACTTGTATCCACTGTCAACACACATGGAAGCAGCAGTCGATAAATCAAAAGGGGCATTGCGTTGGACAAATCTGCTGTACAAAACCTCTTTAAAGTGTTGAAAAGCAAAGATGTCACCTTGAGGACTAAGGTGCACCGGACCCAGTCCATGGTGTTTTCAGTAGCCTCGTATGCATGAGAAAGCAGGACAATGAATAAAGAAGACCAAAGAATGGATGCCTTTGAATTATGGTGTTGGTGAAGAATATCGAATATACCATGGATTGCCAGAATGAACAAATCTCATTTCTAAGGAGCCAGAATGCTCCTTAGAAATGAGGATGGTGAGACTTCATCTTATGTACTTTGGACACATTATCAGGAGGGACCAGTCCCTGGAGAAGGACATCATGCTTGGTAAAGCAGAGGGTTAGGGAAAAAGAGGAAGACCCTCAATGAGACGGATTGACACAGTGGCTGCAACAATGGGCTCAAACATAGCAATGATTGTGAAGATGGCACAGGACCGAGCAATGTTTTATTCTGTTGTACATAGAGTCACTCTGAGTCAAAACTGACTCAAGGGCATCTAACAACAACATATCTGCGGATGTTATCCCATTTGGTAACAGGATTGTCTTTGTTATGTTAATGAGGCCATATCAGTGTAGAGTATGTTTTAAACCTAACCACTTCTGAGATATAAAAGGAGCAAATTAGGCACAGAGACAAGCAAGCACAAATAGAGTAAAGATAGATGCCATGTGGGGACTTCCGAGGAACATGGAGAAGAATGCTAGAAAAGCTGGGAGAAGGATTTCCCCCCAGAATGAATGAAAAGCCTTCCCCTAAAGCTGGCAACTTGAGTTAGACTTCTAGCCACCTAAACTGTGAGAAAATAAATTTCTGTTCTTTAAAGCCACCCACTTGTGGTATATCTGTTATAGCAGCACCAGGAAACTAAGACTGATGGTTATGAATCTTGTGGTTATGAAAAGGCAGAGAAGAGAAAGTAGATAAAAGCAGGTTGTGGTATAAGAAAAGCCATGGTAGGAAATGTTCACAGAACAATGAGAGGACTAATCTGACAGGGACTAATTTTTTTTTTCCCCTGTGGGGGGACAGTAGAGAGAAATATTATGAAAAGCTTCAAAGCCAAAGGTTTTTGGATTTATCCTGAAGGTAATGGAGAATCATTTAAGGCTTTTGAGGAAGAACATGTAAAAAGAACACAAATTTTTTTATTGTGAGATAGAGGTATTTGAGAGGAAATATGCTGGGGCAGGGAAGCCCACTAGGGGGAATATTGCAGTAATTTTGGTGTGAGGTAATGGTTCTATCTATAGGATTCAATTTTCTATTTCTCTGTATTTTCTTCTTCTTCCTATATGTGATCTCTAAATGACTGCATCTGTTTGAGAGACTTCAGTTACCACCTCTGTGCCAATGATTTCCATTCTAAATCTCTAATATTTTACTCTTGCATTCCAGAGTTATATTTTCAACTACAATCTCCATTTGCATCTCTACTTTGTGTCCTACACTCAGTATTCCCCAAATTGATCTGCCTCTTCCTGCGTTGTGAATTGTAGCACCAACTATCTGCCCAAGATAGGGACTTGTGAGTTACCCTATGTCCTTCTCCAGTATCCCCCATGTCCTCTTGGTCCTCAAGTGGTGTCTATTCTACCTTTCCAGGATTTCTCAAGTTCAGCCCGTTTCTTCTTTGTACTCCCAAACTACCAAACCCAGTCTGTCAATTCATGCCAACAGGGTTTCCCAAGGCTGTGAATTTTTACAGCAGCAGACTGCCACATCTTTCTGCCATGGAGCAGCTGATGGGATCGAACTACCAAACTTTTGGTTAGCAGACTTGCACTTTAACCACTGCTCCACCAGGGCTTCTTTCCTTTCGACTACTGCGGCCTTAATTAAGGCACTTTTATGGTAATTTCTTTCTTTCTTTTCTATAAAAAGCCTTCTCTCTGCTCTAGCCAGCCTTGCTCCCATTCAGAGCATTTACCACACCAGCGCTAGGAAAATTTGATCATGCTGTTTACTCAGCCAAAATACTTTTCAATGTTGTATTATCATTTCCAGGATAAGTCTTCATTCCTTATTACATGACACAAGGCCCTTTAGGATCTGATCAAGGAGTATTTCTTTGGCTAAATTTCTGCCACTCTTCATTAGGAACCTTGTGCTTTAGAGATACTGATCTATTTTCAGTCCCCTGAATGCTCCTGTGTTTGCCTCTTCTTCCTCTCTTGATTTACTCAATCTCGCAAATACAGTTTAAGACATTTACATGACTTTTGGTTTATTTTTTAAAAAATGGAAATAGCAACACATTTATTGCACAAACTTTAGATATTATAAAGATGGTAGATCCCTAATCATGGTTCCTAGAGGCAGCTACTATTAACAGTGTCTTGTGTAGTCATCCACATTTTTTTGTTTGCATTTATAAGTGTGTGTGTACACACACACACACACACACACACACATATTCTTTCTGATCAAAATCTCCCATTAATAGGAAGTACAGTGTGTAGAATATTCTTTTGATCGGAGAGAATTTTAGAGTTTGTAATTTTAGAGAAGAGCATTGTAAGAAATATTTTCAGATCTATGATGGATACATGCCTCTTGCTAAGATGAAATGGGAAAGAGGTCATCGTTATTAAGAGGTGGAAGAACTGGGAGGCCATGATGGTACCAGAGCCATCAAAGTTAATGTTTAATTTGCCCATCAAATGGCAGAAGATGAAATGAAGTGAGTGATCACAAGTCAGATGATAGGGGCCATGCTATGGGCTCCATCAAAGTCTTATGAGAGGTGCGAAAGTCCTGTATGTAATAACCTCAATTAACTGTAAACACCCTGGCTTAATACAGGAGACTATAATTATGCAGACTATAATCATATCTAAAATACAGTGGATTTAGGACATTGCAATAGGAATCAGTTCCAATCAGTGTTCTTCCTTTACAACACTGTCTTGCTAAATCACACTTTGGTGTTCAGATTAATTCTAACCTAGAGATAAAACTGAGAGAAATTTTGAGGCCCCCAAGGATTCAAAATTCTTCTATAGGTTTAAGGTATGGACATATAGAGGATTAAAAAAATATATATGACAGTGACTTGAGCTTACCTATGAAGAGAACTGTATTATTAAATAAAATTTAAATGTACTATATTTTAACCTTATATAGGCTTTCATTTAAGTATCTAAATACAAACAGAGCTCAATAACTGTCTATACAACTTTTGGAAATAAAAGGTTAATTTTCTGATAGTTATTCAGAGTAGGTGAAATGGGAAGTGTTCTGTAAACGTTTAGTAATAGAGAGGAACTAACAACCAAATTGATTTACCTTCTCCATTTGCTGGCATTTCCCTAAATCAGCAACCTGGCTCAGACAGGACCCTTAGTAAATGTTGGATTACTCACTTTCAAACCTTTAAACTTTGTTTCTAGTTAAATATTAGTATCATTTCATAGACTGCCACAGGAAAAATGTTATGAGAAAGGTTAAAAAACAAGATTTAAAAAGCAGTCTTTAAAAAGGACATTTTAAAAAATTTAGATGTAGAAATCAGTGTGATTATATTGATTACTAACGAATAATGAGAACACAATTTAGCACATCTCGAAACTTTTTTGACATGTATGATTTTTCAAACACTTTTGACCTTACTGTAATTTGCATATTTTCTGAACTGTGATTGTATTATGGTAAATAGGGATTATCATATATTTTCAGATAATATTTTTGTAACAGTTCAACTTTTATTTGTAACTCTTCCATTTATTTTAATTACTAGCACAGTGTGCACCATTTATTAATCAGCAGAGTCTTTTTAAGTTCAAATACTAAATTAGCTAACCCCATTAACACAGAACGCTCCAAACAAGCCATAATAGGAGAGGTAGTTACTGTGTGAATCGTATTATACATGCGGGTGCTCCAGGGCGCAGTTAAGCATGATTACCCTTTTTTGATCAGTATTCCTCTGCCTCTCCCAGCTAATTTCCAGCAGAACTTTACAAAGTGCTGCCTTCGTCTTTCCAGCTTAATTTTTCTAATGAAGTTCTGGTACTTTATAACACTGGGGATACAGATAATAAGCCTATGTATAATTAAGAAATTCTAGGATTTGTCTACAAAAGAGCCCTTTATTTTCTGGCTTTATAGCAAGAAACGGGTTCTCTTTTTGTCCACTGCTTTCCTTGAAAAAAAAACTTGTTTTTTCAATAAATGACCGCAGAATGGTACAGTTCTGTTCTGACAGGCTTCTAAGTCTAAAGAAGTTTGAGATTTAGAACACAGGCATAATTGTGAAAATTGAATATATTTAGTGATCTCCCTGAGAATATTGCGGATGCTTTTAGTGTATGTAGTCAACAAATCATGAAAAGACACTTTTAGTCTTTTCAGTGTTTAGTTAGGTTTCATTACATTCTGGACATTCTTTCTAACATACATCAGTGCCTGCCATGTACTTAGTAAAAGTTTACCAAATGACTTGTAGTCATCTTATGCAGCATATGAAATTTCCTTTGTGTGACATAGTGATTTTGTGCCATACTGACATCTTTATATTGGCATGGCATTTACACATCTCAGTTTCCGGGGCAGCCCCTATTTAAGATATTTTTTTCATAGCTCCTTTAAGTTCTCATATATTTATTAATCTGTCCCAATTTAGGTTTCAAAAGTGTGAATGAGGTCAGAAATAGAAGTTTACCAGGCAGAGCAAGGAGAGCACACAAAGAAGCTGGCTGGGCAAAGCCGTCCTTCTGTCACAAAGTTCATAACCCATGAGGGTTTCAGCATGCTGCCTGAGGTATCTCATGAAGCTTCTCTCATTGCTTTTGTACCTCATGAAAAGTGGCAGAAGATGAGACGGAAAGTATAGTGTGTAGTCATCTAGTGCTGCAATAACAGAAATACTCCAAGTGAATGGCTTTAACAAACTTAAGTTTATTCTCTCACAGTCTAGTAGGCTAGAAGTCCAAATTCAGTGTGTCTGCTCCATGGGAAGACTTTCTCTGTCAGCTCTGGAGGAAGGACCTTGTCATCAAGCTTCCCCTGGTATAGGAACTTCTCTGCACAGGAACCCCGAGTCCAAAGGATGTGCTCTGCTCCCGGCGCTGCTTTCTTGGGGTATGAGGTCCCCAACTCTCTGCTCGCTTCCCTTTCCTTTTATCTCTTGTAAGATAAAAGGTGATGCAGGCCACACCCCGGGGAAACTCCCTTTACATTGGATCAGGGATGTGACCTGAGTAAGGGTGTTACATCCCACCATAATCCTCTTTAACATAATCTAATCTTGCCTCATTAAGCACAGGCAGAGATTAGGATTTACAACACACAGGAAAATCACATCAGATGACAAAATGGTGGGCAGTCACACAATACTGGGAATCACAGCCCAGCCAAATTAATACGTATGTTTTTGGGGGACAGAATTCAATCCATGCCATATAGGTTGGAGCCAGATTATAAAGGGCCATGTATACCTGGTTAAAGTATTTGGACTATATTGTGTAAAGACAGTGTAAAACCTTCACAGTGTTTTCAGCACGGCAGTGCTAAGAGTAGGTATCTTAGAAACGCCACTCTACAAGCTATGTAGATGGTTAAGAAACGGAAGGGACTGCAGACAGAGGCCAGTTAGGAGACTGTTACCATAGTCTAGTTCATAGAGGACTTGAAATGAAACAGGGACATTGGTAGTGGAGGAGAAGAGAATGATTTACAAACCACTTCATAGGTAGAATCAACAAGATTTAGGGCCAACCTGGTATGGTGTGGATCGTGTGGTTTGGGCCACAAATGTATTTAGGATCACTGTGTTAGAGCTTTCTTCATTGGAAAGGACAAAGATCCATTCAAAAGACTCCAAGACATTAAGTGTGTGTTTGAAAAGATACATTGAAGAATCTTATAGAAAAATGAGGAACCAAAGAAACACCACCCTAAGGTGATTCCCTTGGGACCGCGGGACGTGGTTTTCTCCCTCTGGTGTCCTCTCGGCTTTTCTCTGCACCCCGGCTCCTTATTTTCTCTTTCCTGACCAGCTTCATCTGCTGGTTTATGGGTTCTTTGCTGCAGATCTTCCACTTGCACTTGGTTGTCATGGCCACCCCAGGCCAGATTCAACATAACCTTCTAGTTCTAGCACCCACAGCTAATTCCACTTTTCAGATCAAATTCCTCAAAAAGAATCCATTTTGCTCAATTTATATTATCAAAGTAGCCCACACAAGTCATAGGCTTGGAACAAAATAGACAATGGATACGTGTTAAATAATGGATTTGCTAGGTTAACATATGAATGGATCACAACTGTGGTCTGGGGGAGGGTGTACCACATCATATAAAATATAGTGTTTTATGAGAGTAGGGCTGTGAGCAAGGATTTCTTCAGATTGAGATGTGCAGTGGCCCGAGAGGCCCCTAGTGCCTTGACTTCAAGGTTTCTGACTTAGGTGGCTGGCTAGATGGTGCTATCCTTATTTGACTAAGGAAAAATATAAATATATAAGAAGAATTGCAGATTTGATAGGATGGAGGTTCTGAATATAAGTTTAATTCTGGGCAACTCTATTTGAGGTTCTTATTGTGTATCTAGGTAGATATCCCTGGTGTGCATTTGAAAATACTGGTTTTAAAGAACCTGTTGCCATCGAATTGATTCCAACTCATAGTGACCCTATAGGACAGACTAGAACTGCCGCATAGTTTCCAAGGGGCGCCTGGTGGATTTGAACTGCTGATCTTTTGGTTAGCAGCCGTAGCTCTTAACCACTACACCACCTGGGTTTCCAAGTTAAAGAAAGGTAGTGTATATAAAGACTTGGATATCATCAGTGTAAAGGTAATCTTCTTGGTGGTGGAAGACCCCCCCAGGGAGAGACTATATGTAGAGAGAAGAGTAAGTACAAGTTTCCAGAAGCTACTTTAATGTTGGAACAGTGGCTCTTAGAGTTGCTTATCCTCATCAACTTGAAGTTTATATATATATACACACACACACACACGTGTGTGTGCATACATACACACACATATATATGCACATCATGTGTATATATAGATACACACTTCTGAGTTTCAATCATAGCTATTTTGATTCAGTAGGCATATGTATTTGAAAAATTGCCAAGGTGATGGGAATGCCCAGTTCTGGTTACGAGTCATTCCTATAGGGAATCTGCAAAAAATGACTAGCCAGTCAAGAACCTGAGAAAGCAAGGAAGAGGACCAGGACAGAAATGTCTTGTGGAAGCCGAAAGAGAAGATAGTTCACTACAACGAGGGGAAGAACAACTTGATGCAGTGTTCAAGTTGAATGAGGACTGAAAAAACATACAGGATTTGGGCATTGCAGAGTCATTGGTGGCTTTTGCTGTCTTCACCCATAAATGAAGTCTGTCTAATGTCTATTCGAGATTGTTGGTCACCTTCTTAACACCTCTTCAACCAGAATTCTGTTAGTCTAACACATCTTCACATATTATCAGACTATATATGTTGAAACCTTTGTATTGATATTAGTTACATGTATTAGGTTTATCTGGAAATTTGAATGGTTAGTACATACAGTGATAACCCTTTTTTTTTCTTATGCTGAAGATAATGAGGAAGAGTCTGACCTTTTTCTTTGTCCTTCTAAAATTTAAACTATTCTGTATTATAAAGGAAAACTATTGAACCTTTTATAGCCCTTTTTAATGAAATGGACAGTTGACCTGATTTATTTTTTTAGAATGGCTGAAATTATTCATTAGTCATTATTAATTATACATACTACAGAGTTAGAACACAACTCAACCTATTTCAAAGATAATTGGAATAAATTATTTGTATATTTCCAATTACGTGTTCTTTTAAAATGCTTTATATTAAAAAAGCTGTGATTGACAATCTCACAACACATCAACAATATCCTTACTCAACCTTGGGTTCCCTATCACTAGCTTCCTTGTCCCCTTCTGCCTTCTGGCCCTTGTCACTGGACTCCTGTACCTCGTTAGTCTCATTTGGTTTTATGGGGCTGTCCACTCCCAGGCTGAGCAGTGAACCTCTGAGGTAACTTCACCACTTAGCTAAAAGGGTGTCTGGGGGCCATACTCTTGGGGTTTCTCCAGTCTCCTTTAGGCCAGTAAATCTGGTCTTTTTTTTGTGAGTTAGAATTATGCTCTACATCCTTCTCCAGCTCTGTCCAGAACCCTCTGTTGTGATCCTGGTCAGAGTAGTCAGTGGTGGTAGCCGGGCACCACCTAGCTGTACTGGACTCAGTCCGGTGGAGGCCTTGGTAGCTGAGATTGTTAACCATTGTCATAGGGCAACATTTGTAGTAACTGTTAAATGAGAAACTATTTTGTTCTGTAAGCCTTCATCTTAAGTGAGAATAACAGCACAATTGGAAGAGCGTAGTCAATGTCACTGAACTGTGTATGTAGAAATTTTTGAAACGGTGTATCTTTGGCTATGTTTATTTTCCCCCAAAAAAAAAAAAAGGTTGAGAAGTTAGAGGGTTAATATGTTGTGGGGTTGTTAACCAATGTCATAAAACAACACGTGTACTACTGTTTCATGAGAAACTATTTGTTCTGTAAGCCTTCACCTGAAGTACAATAAAATATAAAAAAAAAAGAAAAAAAAAAAGCTGTGATTGGTTAATGAGAACTGAACTACCTGGCAATGAGATCAGGTGTGCACTGGTTATAACTCAGTCTTCAAAATATTAAGTTCACTATCTTCTATATTAAAATATTAGAATCTAATAGAATAATTTCCTGAACAGGTGTACTTTCATGATAACATGAAAATCTCTTGTAGTTTGTTAGATTAAATCAGTTTGCTTTGTTCATATTTTAAATGCTTAATTATTTTTTCTCTTTTAATTCTGTCATCAACTCTTTCCAAACTTTTATACTTAGGTGTATTTGCTTGTCAAAATAAGTTTGGTAGACCAGACTACAAATTCGCTTCCCTTAATTAGCCCATAGTAGAGTTCTTCTTGCCTTCTAATGTTCTTTTTTTCCGTACCCCACATTAAATAACTGCCCTGTTTGGAACATTTCAAAGATCTGACCCCTGCTCCTTCTTTTGCAAGTATTTTAGATGTAGCCTTTAAGCAAAGATCCTGGGATGGTTCCCAGCACTCACTCCTGCCTTCCTGTTTGGGAGTGTCCGGCCTACCAGTCTTTTTAGTGATTGGCATGAGAAAGGCGGTTTATAGATTAAGATCGTTACTAATTATTTTAGTTACCTAGCGCTGCTGTGATAAAATACCACAAAGTGGATGGCTTTAAAGAACAGAAGTTTATCGTCTTCCAGTTTTAAGGCTAGAAGTCCAAATCAGGGCATCCGCTACAGGGAAGGGTCCCTCTTTGTCACTAGTTCTGGGCGTTCCTTGTCATTCTTCACCTGTTCTCTCTACCCCACACCCGTGTGTGTGTGCATGCGTGTGCCTGTGTAGATGTGTATGTGTGTGTGCATGTGTGTGTGTGCATGCGTGTGCCTTTGAACGTGTGTGTGCATGTGTGTGTGCATGCGTGTGCCTGTATACGTGTGTGTGCATGTGTGTGCGCCTGTGTACATGCATGTGTGTGTGCATGTGTGTGCCTGTGTACGTATGTGTATGTGTGTGTGTGTGCGTGTGCCTGTGTGCATGTGTGTGTGCATGTGTGTGTGCGTATGTGTATGTGTGTGTACGTGCATGTGCCTGTGTGCATGTTTGTGTGTGCATGTGTGTGCGCATGTGTGTGCCTGTGTACATGTGTGTGCATGTGTGTGTGCATGCGTGTGCCTGTGTACATGTGTATGTGTGTGTGCATGCGTGTGTGTGCGCATGAGTGTGCCTGTGTGTGTCTTTCCCTTTTTGCAAGACACCACTCAGGAAGGATTACGTATATGACCCACTCTCCATTGGTTGGAGCCCTGGTGATGCAGTGGTTAAGAGCTACGGTGAGCTACGGCTACTAACCAAAAGGATGGCAGTTCAGATTCACCAGGCACTCCTTGGAAACCCCCTGGGGGCAGTTTTTCTCTGTCTGGTAGGGTTGCTGGGTCGCTGCGAGTCGGAATTGGCTCGAAGGCAACAGGTTTGGTTTTCTGCACTGGTACAGCCTCATTAACGTAACAAAAGAAAACTCTATTTCCAAACAGGGCCACGTTCTCAGGTACAGAGGTTAGGAGTTCAGCATATTTTTAGGGGGGACATAATTGAACCCATAACACTAATGAAACTTGGGATCTTTTGAGCATGTGTACTCTTCTACTGCAAGAACAGGAGAGATAAGGGGCAGGATTCCCACTGTCTGTGGTGTACAAAATAAGACTCACTGTTGCTTTTCTGAGAGATGCTTTGGTCATTTATTACCTCAGAAGTGCGTGGATGTTTATAGCACCCTATAGTCAGTCTTAGTTAGAAGTAAAATAATATTTGAACATAACGCAAGTTCAATTACTCAAATATTAAGAGAGTGAAATCCACAAGGTTTTGTTTGCTATGTTGTCATTTCATTACATTACATTTTCTTGTCTACAAAGGGTAGGAGGTTTTGAAATTTAAAGACTAAATAATTTTATACCTAATCTGAGACTATGGAAAAGTATATATTTTTGCTTCTTTTCCCACCTGAAAAAAGTGAATGCATTGAAAATTGTTTATTATGTATTATGTATGTACATATTATGTATGTATCCTGTATTTGTTTTTTTGAATTTATAAATAAGAAAAGAAATCTCTTCCAATAAAAGGTGGAAAATGCCAGGCATGTTTCAACATCAAGGGTCACAACAGGGGCAGATTAAACCAGTAAGCATCGTATACCCCGGTTTATAATAAGCAAGGTTCACATGGGCTTAATTGTGTTTCCTTACTAATCTTTGATGTGGTGAAACCCAGGTGAAATTGTGCACTACAAATTAGTAAGTGAACACGAGTCAGCCTGTGCATACCTTGTTTATTGGGTGATCCTTCCCTGGCACAAGGCATGTGTTATGGGTTGAACTGTGTTGCTCCAAATATATCCTGGGATTCTAACCGCTATGCCTGTGGATATAATCCCATTTGGGAATAGGGTTTTCTTTGTTATGTTAATGGAGAAATATCAGTGTAGGTTGTGACCTAAAGCTAATAAGTCATAAGAAGTCACAGACACAGAGAGAAGGAAGCACACGTGGAGGAAGACAGATGTGCGGAGAAACCAAGGATTGCAGGCTTCCAGAAGCTGAGACGGGCACAGAAGAACCCGCCCGCCCCCAACCGCCTTAGAGCCAGGCTCTGAATTTGGACTTCTAGCCCCCTGAACTGTGAGAAAATAAAGTCCTGTTCTTTAAAGCTCTCCACTGGTAGTATTTCTGTTACACCACGCTAAGAAATTAAGACAGCGTGTAACTTAGCAGCGTAGTTTAGAGAGATGAGTGTGTTGATAACCGCCCTGCCTCCATCTCCAGCATTTACAAGCCTTTGTAACACTGTGGTCCAGGCCTCCCTCTGGGAGAGGACCAGTAAGAGCCCAAGAGGTGGTTCAAGGGTTTGATTAGAGTATCTGTGAGGAGAGGCTAAGTGGGCTCATGTTCTCTAGAGGTGTTAAACAAGATGCCAGGAGACTGCTGCGGTTTAACCTGTTCTGATAGGAGCCAGTAGAAGCACCTATGCAGAGTATACTGCTTATTTCCCGGTGAGTTAGCTACATACTTCAAGTCCCCACATACTCTTTTCCATCTTATGCCTCTGAGCATCTGCTCCCACTGCTGCCTTACTCACATCTCCGTCCTTATTCCGGCCTCATGAAAGTTGACCCATTTGTTAAAGCTGGTGGAGACGTCTCCCCAGTGCCCCCTGTCGCCCGGTGGAGACGTCTCCCCAGTGCCCC